>NC_134266.1:126081384-126390884 GCF_031893055.1 Leptodactylus fuscus | reverse complement strand
ATATTATTCGATTTCATGACATTTACATTTTTTTTTCCAGATCTTATAGATAATAGAAAATCATTTCTATGTTTAGAAAACAAGATGATGTTGAATAATTATTAATTCAGAAATGGTCTGCACCTCACATAGAGATAATGATGAAAGGGAAGGAATAGCTTGTATGCTTTGGTTGCTGGAGACTACAGGCGTTTGATGTGGTGCAGACTGTCAGTGTTTGTCCTGGAGAGACAGTTTGTCACTCGCTGTGATGGCTTCTAACAGACAAACAAATTAGTTTTTCAGCGGTGTAAATGAGATTTTTAAACCTCACAAGTGTCTCCTTCATCTGTAATTGGGACAATACAAAAGCCTGGTTAACACAAGTACATCTATTATACAAGCCCGGCGTGTCACAGTAAAGTATGATAACAGCTCCTATGATAAATCTATAGATTTCATAAATCTCAGAGGTCATTTAATGCATTTTGAGACTTTGTGGTTTATTTGATTTTTTTCTCCAAAAGCTGATTGAAATTTTATTGATTTGTTGGCGCAGATCCATGCATATTGTACGCCAAGCTCACCATGTCTTTTTAACAGCAAATTAATGTGGCTGGGAATTTAATACTTATATATCAATAACCCACAATTTCATTTAAAGTACTGTGATATCAGTGACAATTACAGCCATCACTTATTCTCGGGATAAAGTTTTATTTGACTATTTTATGGAAACTTTTCACATTTTTTTACTTCAGTTTATTGTGCTGGTCTGACCAAGTTTATCTAAAATGGAACCGATAGTTTTAGTTATCTAGCATATATCTCAGGAAGTTTTATTGAAGAACTAGCCTCTGCCCGTGACTTCTTCTGCGTGTTGTTGGCGTCGATGATCCACCTATATTCAGCAAATTGCTGCCGTCGAGGGTTTGCTTGCTCCGGCATTTCGGCAGCTCTCAAGCTCCTCCTGCTGCTGAACCTATATAGTTACATAGTTACATAGTAGGTGAGGTTGGATAAAGACATCAGTCCATCAAGTCCAACCTATAACTCTAACTTGTTCCTCACACCGTGCCTGTAATTGTTCAAGCATCTCAGTAGCTCGCTGAGATACCATATAATGAGCATGTTGTTGATGTTGATGATCCGCCTGCTCTGGCATTTTGGCAGCTGTCAAGCAGGCCTGCATCTGAACTCATTCCTCGTGCTGTGCCCGTGATTGTTCCAGCATCTCAGCAGCTTGCTGGGATGCCCTATAATGAGCGTGTTGTTGGCATTCATGATCCGCATGCTCTATCATTTCAGCAGCTCTCAAGCTGGCCTGCCACTGAACTTGTTCCTTGCACCATGCCTGTGATTGTTCCGGCATCTCAGCAGCTCGCTGCTAAAATTAGAATTATTGCATGTTGAATAAATGCCAAACTAATATCTTGAATGGCATTACCCCCTGTTTCGAAAGAGCCTGGTATACCTAATGAGAACTCAGTCGCAGGTTGGATTACAAACCTAGTTGACATCTCACTCCAAGACAACACCCCCTTCTTATAGATTTGTCTTCCCTCTTGCATTTCTTTGTCTTATGCTTAAGGTGTCTTTGTCTTCCCTTACTCCACTTTATAACTACATTGAAGCAAGTCCACCACCTCAAACCCACTTATATGTTGTACGGATGTTTGTTACCTAGTAAACATAGCTTTCTTGTTTCCGAGTGCAGTCTTGTAGCTGAAAAATTAAACTTTTATTCCGTATGCAAGAGAGATGTTTGTTGTACTCAGGGCAGGGTCACACCTGATAAAGCACCATCTTCTTTTGTGGTCACTGCAAATCACTTCCCATGGGACTTCTGTTTTGGGGCTGCACTAAGTTTTGGCTGGTGAGGCCCCGCCCTGAGTGCACTAAACAGCTCATTTGCATATGGAATGAAAGTTTAATTTCTCAGAAACAAGATTGCACTTTGACACAAGAAAGGTATGTTAACTATGTCACTGACCAGCCCTACAACAGCCTATAGTCATTTTCAAAATGAAGTTATGTAAAATCATTTGTAGTCATTTAATGTTGCGCTCCACACAAATCTTTGCAAATCTTCTTTCTTGCATATCCATAATATTTTGCTACTTTACATAAGGCTGTGCCTCCTGTTGATGTGTTGATAGTAATTGTAGAAGCTGGAACTGACTTACCATCGTATAAGCAGCCATGTAGACACATACAGTAACATTACAGAGCAGCACTGAGTGAAAACAGAGAGTGATCCATCTACAAACAAGTTGTGGTCTTGTATCCTGCCACTGTACTGCAGCAAAGTATTACTGTAAGGATATTGTGGCTTGTATCAAGCAATCAATTGTATTCTGATCAGTAGATACTAAGCCAAATATTCATATTATTCAACTTGATACTAAGGTTGACACAAAGCTACCAGAACATGGTGGCAGGAAGTGGTGACATGAGGACCTAAACATTCACTTGAACATCCTACTCCTAGTTTTATTATATATTGCATTATTGCCATTGCACTTTACCTCTAGCTTTTGCTATTAGATATCCAACTCTTGATACTTTAGGGATGTCTTACCATGTGGTTAAGTTTATATTGGACTGCCAATTTAGTATTTATTTTTTTCATTTATGAGATCTAAGTGCCATTTTATTTTTCATTTAATGGCTGATGTGGATTTCTACTGTGGTATCTGTGTTAGTTGTTTATCTTGCTACTTATAAGAAATATGTCATTTAAAATGTATCTATCTATCTATCTATCTATCTATCTATCTATCTATCTATCTTCATCATCATCATCATCATCATTATCATCATCATCATCTATCCATCCATATATTATCTATCTAATTATCTATCTATCTATCTATCTATCTATCTATCTATCTATGTATATATCTATCGATCTATCAATCACATATATATATATATATATATATATATATATATATATATATATATATAATCTGTTGATCTATCCGTTTATCTTACCATTGTGTATGCATCTATCTATTCCTTTTTTGATGTGAGGGGTTCATTCTATCTCAAACTTTTGGCATCAAGGCTTTTCTAAAAGTCACCAATATTATGCATGGATAAGTATAGTATTCCCGTTTAAATCCCCCCAAAAAGGTCGTTGTGCTGTTAGCGTGTTAACTCCATCTCTAAATGAACTCATGTTGTAACATATTCACTTACTAAATATCGTTACTCGTTGTGGAACAACATATTTGTGATACAGAAGTACCCGAATAACATTATAAAAGAGCTAAATGTAGCGGTGACCTTATTTTCACCTTCAGTAGTAGTCACTCATTAGCCGCAGAACATCAGCTTGTTTGCTAAAGCTGTGCCGCTCAGTGCATCTCTGTTTCTGGAAGTCTGAGACCGCTGTTTGCTTATCTTCTGCTATCTGCTAAACGACCCGCATAGCAAAGCGCTCCATGCCCTTTAAAGTTTAATGTTGAATTGCTGTTTACTAATGTTAGTGCTGAAATCACTAAACACCGTTGTGCTTCAATTATTCAGGATTGTGTGCGCAAAGTTTTTTTTTTATATATATATATGCTTTTTATATATACACATCATTGGATTCCCTAGTGTAAAAAGTCATATATTTAATCAGATACCAAAGATAATATTGAGATTAAAAACAATCAAGTTGGGAGTAAAACCCATCAATTATTTATTTGCTGCCTAGAATGCCAACAAAGCACTTTGGGATTTTGGTACTGAGTTTTATGTAAGCAGATGAGGAAATAAAATAAAGGGCAATAATAATATTGATGCTGATAATAAATACAAGTAGGCAACTTCACACAACATATTGTTATAGAAATGTAATGTATGTATACTTAAATTATTGCTTTCATGGCAATTCAGAGCTCAGGAAAATATAAGGGTTTCGAAGAAAGAAAGAGATTGAAATTATATCCTCCTCAAAAGCAGTAAAAGATTCCAGAAATGCCATATGCTCCAGTCCCCAAAGATATAGTGTGATGTGTTCAGTGGTCCACATTTTTGGCAACCTCCGTACATTGTAGAAAACTAGTTTAGAAAATACAAATAAATCTGAAATTAATTTCGGAAACAATAATGGAAATGTAAAAATTAATCTCGCAATTGTTTTGGGTTTTAGCAAATAAATGCTATTGTTTTGTATAATAAAGAGATATCATTTTACAGTATTATTTCTATATCAATGACTCATGGTTTTCAAGATCGCTGCTGACATTCAGTAATACTTAAAGAGGACCTTTCATCAGAATGGGCACATGCAGTTCCATATACTGCTGGAAAGCTGACAGTGCGCTGAATTCAGCACACTATCGGCTTTCCCGATCTGTGCCCCGGGTAAAGAGCTTTCGGTCCTGGTACTGTAGCGCTTTTCAGTCAGAAGGGCGTTCCTGATAGTCACTTAGGAATGTCCTTCTTCACAACAGCGCCTATCGCACTGTACCATGTGAGCGGGCAGGAACGCCCCCTCCCTCTGCTCACAGTGCTCGTCCATAGACAAGTATTAAGAAGAGGGGAGGGGGCGTTCCTCCCCGCTCACACAGCACAGCGCGATAGACTGTCAGAAACGCCCTTCTGACTGTAAAGCGCTACAGTACAGGGACCAATAGCGCTTTACCCGGGGCACAGATTGGGAAAGCCAATAGTGCGCTGAATTCAGTGCACTGTCAGCTTTTCAGCAGTATATAGAACTTCCTGTGCCCAATCTGATGAAAGGTCCTCTTTAATAAGAGTTTAAGACTAAGCATAGTGGTTCACAGCAAAAAAGCGTGGCGGGAAAAACCATAGCGGCAATGGATTGAGGCTTTTTCCTGCAGCGTTTTTCACAGAAAGTCAGGAGAGGTTTCCTCTGCCGACTTTCTGTTTCCATTATACCTATAGGGAAACTTCGGGTGTTTCGGTAGGTATAATTGACATGCTGCAATTTCCAAAACCACAACCACATTTTTGCTGCGTGTATTTTTCTGCAACGTGCGTATGGGACTTCAAAAAAGGCTAAGGAGTTTATGCCGTGAGGGGCCCCATCCTCAAGCTGAGGGCAGACTCTGTGGAAATGCTGCTTTTTTGTTTCAGAGTTTGCTGCAGTTTTTAGAGCCAAAGCCAAGAGTGGATTGAGCAAAAGATAAAAGTATAAGAACTTCCTATCTATTTCCCATTCCTCTTGTAATCACTCTTGGCTGTAGCTCAAAAAAGCACAATAAAATCTGTAACAAAAAAAGCTACAATTCTGCAAAGTGGGACTTCAGCATAAAGGGGTTTTCCAGGCCCAAACTCATTTTTCATATTGATGACCTATCCACAGCACAGGTCATGAGTTATGTGATCTATTGGATTCTGACTTGCAGAACCCACACAGATCAGCTGTTAGCTCCCGAGGCTGTGCATTCAGCACTGATCCTATTCAAGAATAGGAGTGTTGCAGAAACCCTTCCACTACATATCAGCAATGGCAGCTCAAATAATAAGAGCACTGCTGCAAATGCTCCCCATCCACTAGAAGCTTCTGCTAGAACAACTGCTTTTGTTTCATTTAATATTTTTTCCTTTTTTGACTTCTGCATCTTTTAAGATCAATCTTTTAATCTCATCTTGTAATAAGGTGTGGGAGAGGTCAGAGAAGGGCTGAAGAACGAGTCCATCTAAGCTGATGAATTTTCTAAAAAAAATGGAGTAATGTAACATATAGCTGCAAAAGTCAAATGAAGTGAATTTTAATAAAAACATATTGCAAAACTGTTCCACTTTTATTTTCACCCCAAAGGACATGTAAGGGTGAGTTCACATTTGAGTCTTTTCTGCTAAAAGCAGATTAAAAAATGATTGAAAATTCTTCTATTGATTTCAATGGATGTCAGCTAGCTTCTTTTTTCAGCATTTTTTTCAGCTAGCTGAACAGCAGAGATAGCACATAGTAGAGAATAGCAGACGGTGATCACAGACACTTCAGGGTGCACTGTGGAGGCTAATTAGTAGAGATGAGCGAACACTAAAATGTTCGGGGTTCGAAATCCGATTCGAACAGCCGCACACTGTTCAACTGTTCGAACGGGTTTCGAACCCCATTATAGTCTATGGGGGGGGGGGAAATGCTCATTTCAGGGGTACGCAACATTTGATCAAATTCTACTTACCAAGTCGATGAGTGAGGTTCGGGCTGGATTCTTCTCCTTGCGCAGTGTCCCCGCGTCCTCTCCCGGCCTTGCATTCACTCTGCTAGGCATCGGGCCTAGGCAGAGCCGACTGCGCATGCCCACACTACAAGCGGACATGCGCAGTCGGCTCTGCCCAGGCCCGATGCCTGGCAGAATTAATTCAGAGCCGGAAGAGGACGCGGGACGCTGCGCAGGGAGCATTCTGCCAATCAACGCTGGTTCTGCATCGAATCTTAACTTCGAACAGCTAGTAGTACTCGATCGAAAAACTACTGAGGCAATTTACATACAAAAGATAGGTGTGGAATAGCCTTTCTAAAGCCTATGCAAGTATGTACTTAGCTAAAAATGACTTTTCCCAATGATAGAGCCCCTTTAAAATGGAACTAAACTTTCAAACAACTTTTGATTTTCTCACAGCATTTGTGTCATTAATACATTTTGTAGAATGAGTTATTAACAAATGTTGGCTCCTTTCAGTGAAATCCTGCATTTCTTTATTCTTTCCTTTGGTCAAGATCTGTTTCCCTGTTTCTCATTATTTACAGAGTATGGGCTTGTGTGAAGTGAAGAGAAAATGAAGGTGGGGAGGGTTGCTTTATATAGTTATATCTCAGTTGTTATAAAACTTAGAAATTTGCTTTTGATATTGTTTGAAATTTATTAAGGGAATTCTATCATTATCAAACACATTTTAAACTAAAATCATATAAGAATAGCCTTTATAAAGGGTAATTATCTCTTACCTTTATCTTGAAAGTTTGCGCCGCTGTTTTTTACTTTTTCTCCATTCTTCATTGTGCTCAGAAAGCAAAGGAGGCATTCTCCTTGTGCTCTAAACACTGTGTTGTCATCCATTTCAGTGACACTTTTCTTCTGCTCCATCAATCATTCTTCTCCTCTTCTTACAGGAGACCACCACAAAATGGCCGACAGACATGAGCAGTCGGCTGTTCCGTCGGGCATTTTGCGGTGGTTCCCTGTAAGAATCAGAATAAAGAGGCAGAGAATGGCTGACAGAACAGAAGAAAAGTGTCACTGGAATGGATGACAACACTGTGTTCAGAGAACAAGGAGATTTCTTCCTGTGCTTTCTGA
Organism: Leptodactylus fuscus; assembly: GCF_031893055.1. Classification (NCBI taxonomy): domain Eukaryota; kingdom Metazoa; phylum Chordata; class Amphibia; order Anura; family Leptodactylidae; genus Leptodactylus; species Leptodactylus fuscus. The sequence continues at coordinate 126,383,634 of NC_134266.1, read as the reverse complement.
GCACAGTGAAGTATGGAGAAATATTCAAAAACAGTGGCGCAGACCTTCAAGATAAAGGTAAGAGATGAATAGCCTTTATAATGGCTATGTGCTTTTAGTTTCAAATGTGTTTATTAATTATAGAATCCCTTTAATTACACAAATGATGTCGGACAATCAAAAGTTGTCTGAAACTTAGTTACGTTTTTAACCCTTCCCATGCAAAGAAATACTGTGCACTGTAAAATAGGAAGAAGGGTGAAGATGTTACATCGACTTGCATAAGAGGATTTTATAAGGAGCTACCTGGGATTTTTTTTAAAGGCCTATTATTAGTATAGCAATCAATATTTGATTGTGGGGGACCAGCACTCAAAACCTGCCACTTATTACAGACTTCTGCCGGGCCTAGTAGTATACAGTACATGGAGTCAGAAGTAGATGGTTCTTTATAGTTTACTGGCTGAGACTGTTACAGCTTTCTTTTACAATGGGAGTGGGACTACAGTAGTGCCACAAACCTGTAAACTGTATAGTGCTGGGCCCAACAGCAGATGTTCAAGCCAAGTGTTGGTCTACCACTGATCAGTTATTGATGGACTATTCTATGGACTATTCTAATGCCCCATGGTTCTTCCCACAGAGCTTTTCCTCTGCTGACTTTCTGTTACAATTATATCTACTGGGAAACCACATGCTTTTTTGTAGATATAATTGACATGCTGCGATTTCCAAAACAGCGCCAGTTTTGGAAATCGTGGTGTGCACATGCGGCAGTTTTTATTGCAAAGTGGGCATGAGAGTCGCAAGAATCCCATCCACTTTGCAGTTACTGTAAAATGCCGCAATTGTTCCCACAGTGTTTCCGACCCATGGGGCCCTTGCCTAAAACAATTTTTTTTGGAGCAAATCTATCACTGCATACCATATAAACACAAACTAGGTATTCATTAGGCTTTAAAGCCATTCTAAATATCAGACATAGAGAGGTGGTTTTGATCTCAACATTTATTTGTAGTAGGAATAACAATTGGAGACATTTCAATTATGACCTTTCTTTCTTAGCACATAACACCTTTGCACTTGATACACCCAGAGCTGACATGATGACCCAGATGTATGCTATGAGGGCTTTGCAGTACAAAAGATATTTTGTAGCAGGACATTCCACAAAGGCATTGTTCTATATTCAGATATAGATCTATGTCTCTACAATACATTACTGGCTCCCCCGACAGTTCAGAATTTAATAGAGAATTCAGGCAGCTTTACACATTTCACACCTCGTTCAAATTAGATTTGACAATTGAGATTCTATAGGGATAGTGTCTGCAAAGTATCTGCCTAGTCCGGCATCAAGGGGTGGCAACATACATTTCAGAGCCGAGTTGATTTTTTTAGATCTAAAAGCATGTAAGTCTAATCTGTGAAAGAAAATCATTTTAGCTTTAAAACAAAATTTTGCCTAAGAACATTATAACCAGTGGTGTAACCCCTTTGGGACCTATGCAACGCATATATGTATTAAACTTTAACTTGACACAGATAGAATACTATTTAAAAAGGAAATACACTGTCTACCAATAAGTATTTGTACAGCTGTGGTAGAATAGAAAAACAACATTTATTGATATTCAATAGTTGGTAGAACCCAGCAGATGCTTCCTTATGGATGGTATTGAGCGACACAATACTCCCGGATGCTTGTTCAAACTCCTGCTGTATGTGAGCCATCGGTTGTGTGCGGTTTCTCTGGCCAGCACTCGTTGGTCTCTATCTCCCAGTTTGGGGGGCTCTGCCTACTTGGGGCACATTCCGACAATCACTGTTCACCTTCTACTTTGTAATCACATAGACCACTGTTGATTTTGGGTAATTCAGTTCGCTTGCTATGTCCCTTAAGGATCAGTCATTTCTGTGGCACCCCACAATTACCCCTTTCTCGAAATCAGAGAACTCTGCACTTCGTGGCATCTTGCATGTATTCATTTCAAATACTTTCATGGTCCTAGAATAAGCACATAGTTATGTAAATTCACATTTGTTATTTAGAAATTAGATAGAAGTGTTCTCTGTTATTTCCCTTTCAGGCTACACAGTCCACAAATGTCAATATGGCAGAATAGGTGGAGATATAGATTACTACGGTTGTTCTGATTCTCCTGGATGTTAGTGATATGCATAAGAAGAAAATTAGAAACATATGCCTATAGAGGAAACATACTAGCTAATATAATTCTATGCTCACAGAAACATTGGCACACATTCCAACAGGTGGATTCCTTTCCTCTGCTGTGTAAAGAGAAGAGAGAGGAGGGAGAAGTACCATATAATTAGATATGAGCGAACCGATTCGTTACAAGCTGGGTCATAATTGTGATGTTTTTTTAACGCAAATTGGTAATACGATTAGCAAGAATCCCATCCACTTTGCTGTGATTGTAAATTGTCTCGTTTTTTATGCCACGTGGGGCCCAGCCTAAAGATGTTTTTAAAATCAGTGAACCACAAATGTTGAATAAGGTTTCTGTGTGTTCCTCCTCCTCCTCTGTTTTAATACATAATTTACCACATTATCTTTCTATAGTCAGCCATGTCTATTTGACTAATACAAATCCCATTCTTTAGCAGTCATGTGTAGAGATGAGCGAGTAGTGTTCGATCGAGTAGGTGTTCGATTGAATACTACGGTATTCGAAATACTTGTACTCAACCGAACACTACTAGCTGTTCGAAGTTTAATGTTCGATGCAGAACCAGCGTTGATTGGCAGAATGCTATATATTCTGCCAATCAACGCTGGTTCTTCTCTTACCTTTAGAAGTCTTCTCCGTGCTGCGTCCCCGCGTCTTCTTCCGGGTGGAATTCATTCTGCCTAGGCATCTGCAGTCGGCTCTGCTCAGGCGTCGGGTCTGGGCAGAGCCGCACGCGCATGCGCAGTCAACTCTGCCTAGGCCGGATGCCTAGGCAGAGTGAATTCCACCCGGAAGAGGCCGCGGGGACCCTGCGGCGGGAGAAGACTTCAAGCAGAATCCAACCCGACTGTCACTCGTGAACTTGGTAAGTATGATTTTATCGAATGTTGCCTACCCCTGAAATGAGCATTTCCCCCCATAAACTATAATAGGGTTCGAAATCCGTTCGAACAGTCGAACAGTGTGCGGCTGTTCGAATCGGATTTCGAACCTCGGACACTTTAGTGTTCGCTCATCTCTAGTCATGTGGCATCTGAGATATTCCACAAAGTGCAAAACTTCCTCTTCTCCCTCTTTTTGATGAATTGTATGAGAACTTCCAGTATTTTTTGGATATAGAGAAGGTAAAAGTGGAAGCCATGCATGTTGGTGGAGGTTGTAGTAGCAGGAGGCATTTTACAAAAAAAGACTCCCAGGAATCTTATTTTTAGGTAGAAGGATTTACTAAAAATCAGGACATATATCAGGAAAGGTGACAATAGAGTCCTTTTCTTTGAGATAGAGGCAGTGTTTGTACTGCACATGCAGTAGAACCACATGGTAAAACCAACTTCACATAAAATTGAAGCAGTTTGAGGAACAGCTTTTTGACCATGGAGCTTATATAGGTGAAGAATATTGAAACCAAGAACTTACAAATATAGTTTTATAGTTAGTGGATTAAAAAAACACCAACAAAGTCCATCAACTGTTTTATACTTACAAAGTTGATCCAGGACAAACTTTATTAATGGCACAGACCCAATTCACCATTAAGTTGAAAAAAATGTCTTCCTGACCTCTGCTGGCATTCAGACAGATCCCTGGATATATATTCTGCATTACTACCAGTAGCCACTTCATCTGTACATCCTGCTAGAGTGAATACAACATTGCAAACCTGCAGCAATTTGTGGTAAAATCTATTTACTGTACCATGAAATAAATGTAAGAAGAAGAAAAAAACACTTTACAGTTTATTGGTTTCTGTGCAATCGAGTAACATGATTCTTAATGCTCCATTGATTTTTAACAGTATCTACTTTGCAGCTCTGTATAGCAAAGTAAATGGCTTCAATAACGTCTGTAGAATTAGAATTTATGCCTAGGCAGTAATCACACATGGGATTTTTATCTCAGAATCCTCTTCTAATTCTGGGGCAAAAAAAAGCAAAACAAAAAACTGCATCAAACATACTTAGGCTAAGGCCGCCAATTGTGGAAAAACTGCATATTTTATTTCAGATGTAGGCTGAGGCCCTAAGTTGCGGAAACACAGCTTTTTTGTTGCAGATTTTGCTCTGGTTTTTGGAGTACTTTCAAAAGAAATGCAAATTATAAATTAAGGACTTTACACAGCTTTTACACAATGTGTGGCCTCTGCAACTATAAAACATGTTCCTGAACCAGTGGCATGATGATCGTGGTCACAGGGGATGAGACCGTGACCGGGCCCAGAGGGCTACGGGGTCCACGGCCAGCTGGAAATGGCTGAGGCCTAAGAACACCACTATAGTGGTCGGGGAAAGCCTGGTTCCCCGATTGCTATACATATCATATATTGTTAATAGAAAGGGACCTGGCCAGGTTCCTTTCCATTAGATGTCAGCTCAGGGGAGGTGACTAAAAAGAAAAAAAATACTTATACTCACCTATGTTGGGCTCAGCATCCACTCCGGTGCTTGTCCAGCTATTAACTGAGGTCATGCACCTCAGACCTCACTGCTGGCACCTGTTATTGGGCCCCAGTGGTCACATGGGGTGCGCCAGTATATTGATGTCATCACGTCCCAAGTAACCACTGGGCAGTGATGTCTGGAGCACAATACCTCTGTCACCAGACATAATAGGGTACTGCAGTCAGCAGGACTTAACGACAGTGAGTATAAGGGAGTGAGTATGAGTGAGCATGAAGTGTTTGTTATTTTTAATCACTTTTCCTGGACCCCAGAGAATGATAGTAAAGGCTCTTGGAGGGCAGGAGTGTGCTCTTGGGAGCAATAATACTGTGCCACTGTGGAGCGTACAGTATAATACTGTGTGGGGACATGTAATAGTGTGTGAGGAGCCACTTTGGAGCACCTAATACTGTATGGGGCCACCATGGAGCATGTAATACTGTGTGGGGGCCACCGTGGAGCATGTAATACTGTGTGGAGGCCACTGTGGAGCATGTAATACACCCTATTCTTTATAACTGCAGTTGTGGCTACTAAAGCTGTATCCCTTTCAAGTATCTGAGATATCGCTATAGCACACAGACAAAAATTTGCACTGTTGCCCACAATACTTTAGTTACGCCACTGGCCTGAACTACTATGCTACAGAGAAAACAGAAGAAAAAAAGATCCAAAGAAGTCATTATTATCTTTGAAATCAATTTGACTATCCTACAGACAATCTATGAATGGGAAGTGCTCTGTACTCCAGGAAATAGCATAGCAATCTCTGAGATACTGAATTGGCAGTCAGCACTAGCCATATACAGTAGGGGCCAAGTATAGGGGAAACACGTGAGACCAGAGGCAGTTGTGGAGTCATCTTCAGGTATCCATACAATATAGCAGCTCAGGACTATTTTTCACTGTGATTACTTTGTAAAGGAGAACCTGTCATATCCTGAAGGGTCATTTTATTGTACTTGTATTTCCCATCTTACTACAGTCGGGAGCATCTGTACCTTGAACCTTTTTTTAAATTTGTTTTTATTGTTTTTTTTTTTTAAATGGCACCTGTGACATCTGAATACAACACCATCAGAGATTACATTGATAGTGTCAAAACAAGGGGCAAACAGTCAGAAAGGAGAATTAAAAATGAATCAAAAGGGAAGGGAGACACCAAAGGCATTAAATGACATCAAACGAGAGAAGGGTTTGGTTTCAGGAAGGGTAGCAGAGGAATAGAGAATGAATAATTGTACTTGTGTGCTGGCATAAGAGGTTATGGGTACAAAAAAAGATTACCAACTGTGTCTCAATTTTCCCCTGTCAATTGGCTTGTTTGTTCATATTCTGACACCGTTCAGTATCAAACTCTAAGAAATGACTCTATTCACAAGTAGAAAGGTAATACAGAGGTGTCAATAGGGTATGCATATACTTTATTTCTTTATACTGCACATTTCTTCAACTCTTCCTACTCTGTATGGCATTCGGCCAATCAACGCTGGTCAATACATTCCTATGGGAAAAAGTCAGCTCCCACATATCGCAAGCTGACAGGGATACCAACCAGATAGTGCCCCAAAGAGCTGTGTGAGTAACATTCCCCTCTAAATAAAGGTAATCCCTAGCTAACCCTGCCTGTACAGCTATCCCTGTCTCACAGTCACATAGTTCACAGTCTCAAATTAACCAAATGTTAAATCAACCATTTGTATAAATTGGAGGTCATCTGATTTAGCCAGCCAATTACTTTTTCCGATTTTTTTTCGATGCCTCCTTTGTCGTAGTTCCTGTCCCACCTCCTCTGCGCAGTTATTGGTGCAAAAAAAGCGCCAGGGAAGGTGGGAGGGGAATCAAATTTTTAGTGCGTTTGCCTCGTGGTATTCGATTGGAATTGAATACCTTGAATGGCCTGATATTCAATCGAATATGTATTCGATCAAACAGTGTTCGCTCATCTCTAATTTTTATCTTAGTTGTTTATGCGAATGTCACAAGCAGGCTTATGTCTGATTTGAGGAACATTGGGATGTATCCACTTCTGCATATATTGGCTATGCTTGATTAGATATAATCCATACATTATCACAGCATGGTGATTTTTCTCTCTTTACTTAGCAATCAAGATCTATAGTAACACAAAATCAAGTAATATTCAGACAGCAGAAGCTCATTAGGTAGAACATTCCGGAGAGTCAATTAAAGACCACAGAAGCAGATCTGTCAAGTTAATCTCATTGTTGTTTCCTAAGTGTCCTACTTTAACCGGCCCCATCAGATTAGATGCATATTGTAAAGTGGAAATCATGAAAATATATTGAAGATTATTTGGGCGCAAACGCTGAGCGCTGTTAATACGGATGACCATATTTCCATTATACATTATACATTATCCGGAATAATGGGTTCGGATGTTTTCCCGGATAATCACTTTTCTATGCATATAGGTTTCTGTTTGGGGGGGTCCCCAAGCAGACTACCCGAATGGAATCCCAAACGTAGATGTGAACCAGGCCTTAGTAGTCAAAAATAGAGATGAGCGAACAGTAAAATGTCCGAGGTTCGATATTCATTTCAAGTAGCCCCTCAATATTCGACTACTCGAATGGAATATCGAACCCTATTATAGTTTATGGGGGGGACAATGCTCGTTTCAAGGGTAGGCAACATTCAATCAAATTATACTTACCAAGTCCACGAGTGAGGGTCGGTCTGGTTCCTCCGTGCAGTCTTCTCCTTGCAGCGTCCCCACGGCGTCTTACAGGCTCATCATTCACTCTGCTAGGCATCGGGCCTGGGCAGAGCTGACTGCGCATGCCCGCACTACAAGCGGACGTGCGCAGTCGGCTCTGCCCAGGCCCGATGCCTGGTAGAGTGAATGAAGAGCCGGAAGACGCTGCGGGGAAGCTGCACGGAGAAGACTTCTAAAGGTAGGAGAAGAACCAGCATTGATTGGCCGACTGTATAGCATTTGGCCAATCAATGCTGGTTCTACATTGAACTTTTACATTCGAACAGCGAGTGGTACTCGATCGAGTAGGAGTATTTTGAATACCGTAGTATTCGATCGACTACCTACTCGATCGAGTACTACTCGCTCATCTCTAGTCATCTAGTATTCTCTTAGCCATTTGGGTGTCTTGCATTCATTTCAACCTCCATATCTGTTTTTATACCATTCTAATTCAGTTTATTCAGGAGTAATTTCGAATTTAAATAGACATACCTAACTACAGGAAACATGATAAACTTATACACAAGTTAGATTTTTCCTACCACTTCAATGCTGAAGTCCTGGTGTGATGTAAAGTCACATAACTACTGAAACCAGGTACAGGCCCTTAGGATGATACATGCTTGCACCACACCAGATGGCCAAGACAGTGTAGCAGTCACAGGGATGTATGTGACATCATCGCTGCTGGACAAGCTAACAAAGACTAGCAGGAGCCATTGGAGAATCAGTGCTGGAACATCTAGGGATTTATCTGGTGAGTAATGGTGGAGGATCGCCACTCTACTGTACTACTGTATGGATGAATAGAATGTAGGCTGAAAACAAGGACAATCTGGATGCTTAATCTTGGTGGAGGAAAATGGCCTCACCTACTAGTGCTTTGCCAAATACTGTTTGTTGAAATTGTTTGTTCCAAATAATGTACTTTTTATACTATGGCACAATACTCATGTGGAAATGTAGCTTTTTTTTGAAAATTTTTGAGGCAAAGCCAGAAGTGGATTGAGCAGACAGGAGAAGTATAAGTACTACCTATTACAGATGAGTGAATGGTATTTGATCGAATACCTCCCCGCCATAGGTATTCGTGTAAGCGGCCGAACCCCCAGGTGGTTAAGCGCACCGAATATTCGAAGCGTTTAACCCCTTGATGTTCGGCCACTTACACGAATACCTATGGCGGGGAGGTATTCAATTGAATACTACTCACTCATCTCTACTACCTATATATTTCCCATTACTTTTGTAGCCATTCTTGGCTTTGGCTAAAAAAAACAAAAACAAAAAAAAAACAGCAAAATCTGCAACAACAACAAAACAAAACTGTTTTTCCACAAAGTGGGGCCTCACCCTTAAAGCTGCATTCAGCGAGCCAAAAGAAAGAGCTTCCCTTGCTTCTTAGAGCATAAGTCATTGTCTACCCAATTATAAAAGTGTGTATTGAATGGAGAATGAGGCTCCTATGTAACTATGTTTTATTGGTGTGCTATATACAAGCATTATTCATTACTTAATCTTTGCTGATTTTCCCTTGTATAATTGTGTATCCTATATGAGACCATGTACCGGCACCACTGTTGTCTTCGTATATGGCACAAGGCCATGAGATACTATGTATAAAAAGTAACCAATGCAGTGTCTACTAAGTTTTCTCAGATGACCCATTTATGTAGTTATTTTTTTGTCTCAACTTTTCTTTGATCTAGTTTCGGAGCTTGAAAAGTAAATGACCTCTGTGGGCACCGGATGATGGCAGCTTTAAGTGTTGTGTAAGAGCAGCAATTTGGGGACCAAAGTATTCTTGGCTCTTGAGCAATCCATGGCTGTAAGCTGAAGGATTTGTTTTACAGCAAGCAGCTGGTGAAATAAGAGAGTCTGTAAGAATCTGATGTCTTCCAGCACATGCTGTTTCTACCTTCGCTGCTTGTCTGATTGCAAAATCTGTAATCAATAAGTAGCAGGCTGAGAGAGACTTTGCTACAAAGTCCCCACTGCGAGGACGAGCACAAAAGCAGCATACGCTCTGTTATGAGATACTGGACAAGAGTCAGCTGCTGAGAATCAATAGTGACTCTGAAGATGCATATTGGATAGATTGAGACTCTCAAAGTGTTTACAGATTTCTACACTCTGCTGGATGAAAATGATGCTGATTTCCAACAACCTACTTCATTGCTGTGCCTGTGAAGTGTGCAGTCCAATTCTGTCCAATTCTAGCATCTGAACAAGTTAAACTGTTGCACCTTTGAAGCACCACATGGTGTGACCTGTTTAAACTGAATGTATTTTCTTTTACATCCATACACATTGATATACATAGACAAAGTAAGTTGATCAAAAGGGCAGGAGAGATGCCGAGTTTTGGTTTGTCTCATCCTACTCGTAGATCCCTAATGGGTCTCCATTTTATAAAAAATACTGCTTTGCAACACATAAGTAACTAGACAATCAACTGTATGCATAGTAGTGCTCTAAATATATTTCTGTTATGTACGTTTTCCCCTTTGTTAGTGAAACCGATCAATTCCATACAATTTTCCTCTAAGTCCCTCAATAGATTCAGGCTAAAGTCAGTGTTTGCTACTGCTTACATAGGAAACCGACTAGTATAAAAGGGTGGCATTCTGTTAACTTACTCATGAGGCTACAGCAAGAATACATTGTTGTCCTCCTAAGATATCAGATTCCCTAGAGCGGAAGCAATGTCTCAACAGAAAATCATGTATTGTTATTGTTTTTGTTACACTGTATATTGACTCCTTGTTGGTCACCATATAGTTTGATGCCTTCTTTACTGCCCCTCCACCCCACACAGTATCCTGCCTACCCATGCAGTAAGTACACCCTTTAGAGGCCTCCATATAGTAAATGCTAATTACTTTAGGATGCTATCTGCTCCAGGCATCTCCAGAGTTTATCCAATTCCTGGACAACCCATAGTGTTCACAGTATAATGTCATACAGCGGCCCCACTAAACAGTATAATGTCCTACAGTGGTCCCTCTAAACAGTATAATGTCCTACAGTGGCCCCTTCACATGGTACAATATCCAATAGTGGTCCCTCCACAAAGTATAGAATCCCATAAAGACCCCTGCCTGGTGGCACCTACGGTGTTTGTTATGCATAAATTTTGGGTTCTCTTTAGACCTCAGAGAGTAATGGGCAGAGGCTTAACAAAGGTTATTAAATATTACTAACAGTTTAAGTTCTCCTGGGCTCAGATGTGGTTCTTCAAGCCTGTTAAATAACATCAGAGTCATGACAATGGCATGATCTACTTGACCACTAAAGCCCAATTACAGGTCTCAGCAGTCTCTGACGTCGTTCAAGAAGTCCAAAGACTGACACTGAAGCCCAGGAGACGTGAAAATCACTTTTGTTAGTTATGTTTTCTCTCCTCCCCTGGGCCCTCACTCATTATACTCTGGGGTCTGAAGAGATAAAAATGCCATGGACCTACTTACTGATCCACACTCCTGGTCATAGCTGCCTTTGCTTCTTCAGCCTCCAGGAGGTCTTGCACGCTGGGCGCATGCTCTAGAAAGCAACTAATCAGTGGGAGTCCTAACAGTCTGACCTCTGTCAATTTAAAATTGATGACCTTTTTTTAGTAACAGACCATCAATTGTAAAAGGTGAATAACCCTTTTTAGGCTAAGGCCCCACGAGGCGTCCCACAGCAAAAAAGCGCTGTGGGAAAAACTGCAGCGGCAACTCATCATGTTTCTTCCAGCAGCGCTTTAGACAGAAAGTTTGCATAATAGTTACTATTTGCTCGTTTGAATCACATCTAATATAACCCTCCTCATATAACTTGTGATACTCTTAGACCATGTAATTCACAAATGAAACAATATATTACCTCCATGGTGCCACTACCCCTTCATAGCTTTAGATGTCTCTGCTCCTGAGTTTGACTCCCCTTTCTGCTGTATATGATTAGTTTTGCACTGTTATGTTTATTAGTGCAGTAGAGCAATGTAAAGTATTTACAAAGAAACGATAATCGTCTACCTGAGTCAATATGTGACTATATGCACACATATGGATTGATCATTCACTGCTTGGGTTGCTTCTGTTCTTCTTCTCATGTGTGACGCAGACAGACATGACAGAGTAGTGAGGCATGTGTAGTTACAGAGGCAGAGATCATCAATCATGAGAAGCCGAAGCAGCAGAGGGCAGGCAGCTAGCACTAACGGACAATGGAGGGGCGAGATAGAGGAACTTCTCTACTTTGCTGAAGGAGTGACAGTGGCAGGTGGAGGTGGAAGCTACTGCTTCAGTGTCACAGTGAGCCATCACCTGTACCTTGAATTAACTGGCTGTAGAAGCAGCAATGAACTGGAGGTGGAGGAGACTGATCCTTTTTTTTTAGCCAGGGGAAAGGTGGGGGTGGCAGAAACTCTGAATTCTGCAGCCTCAGGTGAGATGCTCATCTCGCCTCATGGCAAATGTAGTGGACTATTGTCCATTTGGCTGCTTTAAAAATATTAAGAAAAGCCCAGGAAAAATGGCTGCTACCATAATTATACAGAAAATAATTTAAAAAATCTACAATCTTGAAAATAAAAACGATGAAAATATGTCTTGCCATCTGGTTCTAATATTATTATTATTATTATTATTATTATTATTATTATTATTATTATTATTATTATTATTATTATTATTACCCCACCAGTCAGATATTAATGGCCAATGCTAAGAATAGACTATCAGTACTACAGTCCTGAAAAAAAAAATTGTTACTCTTTATTTTTTCCAAATAGTTCAATTGTGACCACAAAATTGTTGCGCAATTTGCATTGTGAGTGGCTTTAAATTGCCATGTGTTTTCTTTTTTACAGGTACTCCAAAAATATATAATTTGTTCACCAATAAGCCTATGTTCTTTATGAGACAGCTTTGTGTTCCTTCGCTGAACAAGAAAAATTATTCTTCTTGGTTTGAAAAGCCAATTTGACCCTACAACAAACCCCTTGACCCGTTTTGACTTAAAACACACTTTAATCAAAGCCATGTCCCGATGTGCAGCTATGTTTCTTGGAAGGGTCTTAGAATATCTGTAATGCAAGTATTGATATTAAGACAGATTGCAATACAGGTGTTGTAAGTTTGTACAGTGGTTTATCTTTGTAAATTGTTATTGACCGATATGGAAGTGGAAATCAATGATAAAAGGGATTATCGGATGACTCATGCTTACTATGAAACTTTTAACTTCAGTGACAAATGGTCTAATATCAGGAATATGTTGGTATTATAGTAAAAAATTATTGCAAACCGTGTTTATAATTAAAAAGATATACATATAAAACAAGGCAAACCATGATAGATAGATAGATAGATAGATAGATAGATAGATAGATAGATAGATAGATAGATAGATAGATAGATAGATCTTGTAGATAGATAGATCCTGTAGATAGATAGATAGAGGGATAGAGAGAGAGAGAGAGAGAGAGAGAGAGAGAGAGAGAGAGAGATGATAGATAGATAGATAGATAGATAGATAGATAGATAGATAGATAGATAGATAGATTAGATTGAATGTCCAGCTTTAAATAATAGGTTACAGTTTACACACACATTACATGTTAATTGACATAAAATATGTTAATTCACTAACTTTGTAATTGCATTACATTACATGGCTCGTACTTATGCTGAGTTATAACCTGTATTATAGTCTAGATCAGCACAAAGCTTGGTCTAGTGACTTGTATTGGTGTAAGGAACTACTCTGTACAGTAATGGATGCAGGAACAGCATTGAGCTATAATACTGTGCGTTGCTCTGTAGTACAGGGCATACTAATATATAATGTATGCCTCATCTTTCACTTTATTGAGCTGCAGAACAGGACCCCTGACTGGTTGTGTGACTGATCTACCGATTCACACACCAGTCTGTTGTTCTATGGAAGTCTTTGAGATTGTAACATCCAGACTCTCATAGATGTACATAAAAAAAAGTGAATTTTGGCTTGAGCTGTTTTGGAATGACTTATTTTCCATCTTCCCTCTCAGCTGAGCCTAGTGTGCATGTGTATTGGGGAAGGGTTTTGGCCAGAGAAGGCTAATGAAGCAGCATGGTAGCTTAGTGGTTAGCACAGTTGCCTTGAAGTGTTTTTGCCTTGTAGTGTTTTAGATCGCTCCAGCCAAGGACAACATCTCCATGGAGTTGTCCTCACAAATATTGATTTCACGGTTAGAAGCAGTAACAACTGCTGAATGTTGAGCGGCGGTCCTGCTGGCGGTCAGCCCATTATACCGCTGTAATTTAACAGCAGTTGTTACTGCTTCTAACCGTGAAATCAATATTTGTGACCCCTGATGAATCTGAATATGGAGGAAACGCGTAGGGTCAGCGAAAAATAGCTAGTACGGAAGTCCAGTTATCCCTGCTGTTGCAATAGGTGACCTGGCCAGTGAGTCCTTCCGTCCTCTCTGTTGGCGTGGCAGAAGGCCAGTAACCTCAGAGGGGAGGAGGGGTTGCTCGCTGAGCCTTGTGCAAGGTCCCGTGAATACAGCTTGGCAGTACTGGACCCCGTATATTAATTGTGTTAGGGAGTTAGGTCTTTCTCAGTCTCTAGGGACATATCAGAGACAGATCTCCCCTCACAATTTCTTATCTCCCTTTTTTTTGTTTCACAATCAGTATTCACCTGGAAAGGTGTTATCAGCAATATTAATCTTTTATCTTACGAGTGTTTTTTTAAATGAACAAATAAAAGTCAAGTTTTAATATTTCTTTGGTAGGCAGTGTCACCTGCCCCTCTGTGATACTACAGTTTTTATATCTATTGTTCTTATCCATCCTTTATGGGTTCCCTTTTTCCTGTTTTTCTTTTTTACAAGGAAAAAAGGGCAATAGATTATTATTTTAAGCTATTTTAAGCTATTCATTGGCTGTAAAAATGTTCTAACGTTATTTCAACGTATATTAAATAATTCCTTATAGGATTATAGAGTCATTCTATTCTATATCACAACAAGTACTTTCAGAAAGTCTGCATTACTGCAGAATAATTAAAGAATTAAAATGATTTTAGCAAAGCACTTGAGGCAGACAAAGTATTCCGTAATGACTTTGTCTATATGGCTGATTAATGCTTTACCCCAGCTACCTTTAGTACCATGGATTATTCTGTAAAGCTGAAATGGATTTAAAGGGTCAATGTTCCAGGAACGTTTCCTCCCACAAACAAATACAATAAAAAAAGTGGTGGCTTTGTCAATTTCTCTTCATAAAACAAAATGCAGTTTAATCAGGAAGACCATGTTAAACTCCAATTTACAAAGAAAAACTCCATTTGTTTTAATGATTTCAGGCAAGAGCTTTAGCCGTTCATTGCACTTCATTTTTTACAAAAGACTTTAAGAAGAAGAAAACAGACTTTCTGCTGACTCTGACTATCTGCAACTCTTCATTAATTATGCAAATAAAATATTCTATAATGATGGTTTGTTAAGGGTATGTTATGTCTAATAATAGCAAATCTTCTGAGCATAATAATGTTCAGAAATGAAAATACAGGCAAACAAGAATATAATTCTTGTACAAAAACAATATATGATACCCAACAGTTAATATTTCTTACTTAAATAATTCCCTCCTTCTGCTACTTCATCTCTTCTGGGTCCTCTCTGCCCCACTGCTCTCTACTAGAGATGAGCGAGTAGTGTTCGATCGAATACTACGGTATTCGAAATACTCATACTCGATCGAACACTACTAGCTGTTCGAAGTTTAAGGTTCGATGCAGAACCAGCATTGATTGGCAGAATGCTATACATTCTGCCAATCAATGCTGGTTCTTCTCTTACCTTTCCGAAGTCTTCTCCGCGCTGCGTCCCCGCATCTTCTTCCGGGTGGAATTCACTCTGCCTAGGCATCCGGCCTAGGCAGAGCTGACTGCGCATGTGCGGGCATGCACGCGCATACACGCGCATGCGCAGTCAGTTCTGCTCAGGCGTCAGGCCTGGACAGAGCCGACTGCACATGCGCGGGCATGCGCGTGCATGCCCGCGCATGCGCAGTCGGCTCTGCCTAGGCCAGATGCCTAGGCAGAGTGAATTCCACCTGGAAGAAGACGCGGGGACCCTGCGCCAGGAGAAGACTTCAAGCAGAATCCAGCCTGACCGTCACTCGTGGACTTGGTAAGTATGATTTTATCGAATTTTGCATATCCCTGAAATGAGCATTTCCCCCCATAGACTATAATGGGGTTCGAAATCCGTTCGAACAGTCGAACAGTGTGCGGCTGTTCGAATCGGATTTCGAACCTCGAACATTTTAGTGTTCGCTCATCTCTACTCTCTACTACTGATCCCTCAGGAAACCAATCTGTGTGTGCAATAGTCATGTGTGGTTGCAATGGTCATACATCCTGTGGATAGGTGATAAATTTGTGAAAGCAAAATCCTTGCCCTTAGATTGGCCTGTGAACCAATAAAGAATAACTATAGGCAAAAGTGATATATGTGATAAAGGTAAAAACAGACCTGAGAGGGCATTGACATACAGTAGAAACACCAGAAAAGGGATGCACCATCTCTCAGGACTTCCATAACACATAGCATAGTGCAGAAATGTAGCAAACATTATATTGACTAGTACAGTGAGCTACACTGTTAATGCACTGTTATAACATTAATGCAATGTGACATACATCTATACACATTGTGAGAAGGTGACAGGCAGAGTGCTGGCATCACAGTATATCTCCCCTAGATTCCTGACATATGTGTGGTCCAGGGTAGATCATCGATAAGCTGCAGCCCAGGTGTGGGTCATAGGCTCATTACTGTACCATAAAAGGCTGAAGAGCCTTCACTTCAGGGCAGATCCTGGGAGGAGAGGAAGTGGCTGGGTCTGTCCTGACACTGAGAGCCTTATGTTAAGTTATAGTGTTGTTTTGGTTGATTTGTGTGGCTGGTAGTAAGCCACTAGTACAGTTAGTATTTTCTGTTGATTGCTCAGATGAGCAGGTTTTGTTTTGCCTTTTGGCTGGTGTTATATGGGGCTGGCGCGTATACGTGTGCGCGTCCGGCCTAGCTTTATTAACAGCTTTACACTGAGCACAATTTAGTCACCACGTTACGCATGCGTGGTGATGTCATATGTGACTTGCGGCCATGCACAGGAACGGAGCACCATGCTAGGGACATGCCAACTCTTCGGAACAGGTGAAACTGTTTATTGTGTTATTTATGGATATATATACTGCGCTTTTGTCTATGACAATTTGCCTCCTGATGAAGCCGAGTGTAGGCAAATGCGCGTCAGGCGTTTCTGATTGTCCCACCGGTGATTTACTGAGTATCCCCCCTTTTTTCTATTGCCTTACCTGGATTATAGGAAACATGTCTGCACCCATGGGTATGTATTAATGGTCTCATTTGGGAAACTCTTTATTTCATGCTACCTACATAACCATGGCTTTATTGATTTGCTGTACTATGGTCTGATTAGCTATCATATTCTGGCCATTTAATCTTTGGCTAGTGGGCAATATAATATAGTGTATTTATTACGATATTATACATGGACTCCTTCTAAACATTTTTCCTATCCTGGCATAGCCTAATTATTAGGGGTTTCTTTCTCAGTCTTCACCCGTGGTAGGGTTGCGGTATTCAACTGCCACGTGGTGGTGGATTTTCCCCTGTTGTCTTCCCGTTTTTTATGTATGTCTTGTTATATTTTGGATATTTTTTAATAAAATTATTTATATATTTTTAAACTTCATTTGGTGTCTCAGGTTGTTTTTGGTTGTTTTTTTGCCTTTTTGCCTGAAGTTAAGGCTGTATTTTATTTTTCTTATCCTGTGCCTGATGTAAAGGTTTATTTATTTTGCTATTGTTTTTTTTTAACTAAACCGGTTTTTGCTGCAAGATTTGTGTCCCTGTCTCTGACTGGATGGGTCCACACAGCGCCGCACCTCCCATGAGGCGACCTGAAGCGACCGCTTCAGGCGGCGCTATGCCAGGGCCTCGGGAGGGCGGCATTTTTGCTGACCTAAGCCAGTCCAGGACAAGCTGTCCTGGACTGGCTTAGCGTCACCGTGTCTGCAGCCCGTGTCTTCAGGCGGCAGAAAGCCCAGGTTCACCCCTGGGTCCACACCATTGCTTCTACCAAGCTGCCTTCACACAACATACATTGTATTGTAGTAGTAATGTTTATAGCATAGTCCGCTTGCAGTTAGTATTATGCCTGCTACAAGTATAGAAATCATGCTTTAAGTATGTATATAAAAGAACACTGAGTAAAGAGTAAATTGGTTCTAAACTTAATCATAGTACTTTGTAGAGATGTTTCTACACTTTCCAAATATGCCCCTGGTATTCATCATTGGAGCCCCATTTTCATGTAAATCACCTTTTTATTATATGTAAATGAGGAGAAGTCAATTAGAGCAGTTTTGGCAGGTGGATTTTGAGGCAGATTCCGCGTCAAAATCTGCTGCCAAAAAACTCTGTGTGAACAGATCCTAAGTCTGTTATCTTTTCATCCCTGACAACTCTACTGTAGGGTGTTTATTTACCTAGTGCTAATTCTATTAATAAACCTATTAATCATCATATAAATCCTATTTTGCAAAAATCATTTTCTGAAATTAAAGATAAGATGTTTGCTTTCTGCGCAGCAATCTCTAGTACAACCCTATAGGTATTTTACTACTGTTTCATTTTGCTGAAGTGCTCATTCTTGTTCTGTAAAGTATAACCTCAAGATAACATGATAGAAAATGAAACTTTATGACCAATGCTATAAAGGTGATTTTCTTTATAGTTACTGAAAGCGCCGCATCAAGTCATTGATTTGCAAGCTAAAATATGATGCGGCTCTTGTTTATTGATTAATAGCATTAGTGCAAGTGGATGAGCGTTTTACTGTTGCTGCAGAATTTCCATTATCCTCAAGGGAGCAGGAAAGATAAGATGCTGTGAAGAACCATTAATATTGTACAAAGTAGCTAATTATGTTATATGGCTGTTTGCTTACTAACAGGATGTCCTTTGTATATATAATTAAAAAAATAATGACATTTTGAATGATAAGTACCACTTAATCTATTTATGTGCTGGCAGGTATCGCTCACTGGGTAGATATTCGTGACAATTTCAAGTAAAACTGAATTTTCAAACATATCTTACAGCAAAATATACAGTTTATTGTGAAAGAAAACAGTAATATGTTAGCTTCAGCTTTGACTACACTTGATAGAATTCTCAATGAAATACAACCACACATAGCCTAGACCTCATAAGTGGTAAACTCAATAGCTTAAGCTATGTGGGTGTACCCTATTGGATAATCCCAGGGGATCGACAGAGGATTCAGAGATTGGTTTAAAGAGGACCTTTCACCACCTCCAATAAGTCCAGCTCTTTACATCATTTAATAGTCACTGCTCCTCTAATTCTGACACAGTTATAATTTTTTTTCTCTAGACCCCACCATTCACGAGCAATCAATGCTGTTAATTTTGGTGCTTGATATGACATTTAGGCTCTGTACTATCAGGAGGGCAGTATCAAGCAGGAGTAGGCAAGGAGAGTGATTCTGAGCTCTGACACTGGCTGCTTCTGATTGTCGGACTCTGCTCTTCTGACATTACAAAGCTTAAACCCAAATTATAGAGGTTATAGAGATATAGAGGTCAACAGATGGGCCACAGGCAACACACTTATGTGTCTTTCATGAAATGGGAGTTGCAATGGAGTCTGACTGATTACTGTTGAAACCAGCGCTCCCATTGAAGTGAATGGGAAGTGTTTAGAAGCGCTCGCGTGTACGGCTCGGAATGAGACGAGCGCTTACGCCGTGTGAAGGGGCCCTAAGGGTCTCTTTGAGCCTCTAACACCAGGCCCCTTTAGGAATGTCTTGAAATCTCAGTTTAATGGAGGTTGACGTGTCGTCAGATAACAGAATCTGACCAATATCCCCCAACATTACCAAAGGTGTTTTTTTACAAAAGATATAAATATAATCAACCCTGAGATATGACTCATGCGTGTGAGAATAATAGGTATAACCTCTGTTGGATGCTAAATGTCAGTCAAGTGTAGGGCATCTAATGACTTCTTGAGCCTTGATATGTCCCTGTATGAGATGTTTTTGGTAGTAGTGATATGTGGAGAGGGGTTAATGGATATGATGAGGTCGCCATCAACAATCTAAATACCTTCTGTAAAAAGACCTATCTTTCAGAGGGTCTAGATCAGGGGTCCTCAAACTTTTTAAACAGTGGGCCGGAGGCAGAGTAGGTCGCGCAGACATCAGGAGTAGTGCCCTCCAATAGGTAAAGTGAAGTGCGCTCCATGGCCTGGCCCGAGCTCCCCAGGAGCTCGTTATAAATGCACGCCTGCAAGCGTTGTCGGCGGGGCCAGACAGAAGTGCTTGGCGGGCCGCATGTGGCCCTCGGGCCGCAGTTTGAGGACCCCTGGTCTAGATGATCTAAGACACTGGCCACTTATTAGATGTGTAGAGATTAGCTATTGTATGATATCAACCCTTTGCACCAGCCATCTCTGAGGAAATTTGAAATTGAATATACTTATTTATTGCTATACTCACTCCTCTAATGGCTTTCTGGTATTTACATTGAATTTATTTAGCATTGAGAGGTTGGATTTTTTAGTTGCTAAGCATGGAACATGACAAATTTTAAATGTGTTTCTTGCAAGATAGACATGCCGGCATGTTGTCTTTTGAGGTGATGTTAGACCTCAATTCTCTTCTGTAGGATGTTTAGTCCGCTTCCATTAAAAACCCCAATAACTATATCAGTCATAATATAATCTCATGAGGGTAATTTACCCTATTGGGGTAGGCAGTGAGGGATCAACTCAAAATGAACCAAAAAAATTGGGAGTGAATGGGGGGAGCAGTATGATTTGACAGTTAGACTCCATGGTTCAAGGTTCAAAATCAAAATGGGGTAAACAGAAATGAACAAATTGGTTAGATATGTACTCTGCTAACAAGAATATGGAGAGGATCTACAACCATATACAGTGGTAAAGATTAGAGATGAGCGAGTAGTATTCGATCGAGTAGGTAAGCTCCCTCGTAACAGCAAGCTGCCAGCTCTCCCGACTAGCAAGGACGAGCCTGCTGCAGAACCAGCGTTGATTTGCCACAGGCTTGTCTTTGCTAGTTGGGAGAGCTGGCATCTTGCGGTTACGAGGGAGCTTACTTTTTATCAGCGCAACTGCAAGCACTGTGCAGTTAAAGCGCACGGACCCCATAGACTATAATGGGGTCTGTGCGATTTAACTGCACAGCGCTCCTCCTAAACACTCTCCTCCTGCTATTCATCGACTTGTTGACTCTCATTTAGTCGAATAGTGATTTCCCCTGAAACGAGCATTTTTTCCCACAGACTATAATAGGATTCGATATTCGATCGAGTAGTCGAATATTGAGGCTCTACTCGAAACGAATATTGAATCTCAAATATTTCACTGTTCGCTCATCTCTAGTAAAGACCAGTTTCAGAAGGAACGCCATGTCCGGATAGCAGCAAAGCCCTCTAATGATGTCTGAGGCTCTGGGTATAGAATGTAGAGCTCTGTGTATTGGCTCAATTTTGATTTGAGAGGCCTGGATCTGGGTCTAAGAGAATAGCAAAGTTGTTTCATGTGCAAAGTACTCAGGGACCACACAGATTCTAATAATCTTCTGGCAGCTTCTATTTTCTTGATCCCCAGCTCTCAGTGAGACTTGATAGAGCAAGGAGCATGTGGCAGGGGCTTGATTGGAGTCATCTCCAGCAGAATACTCACATATGCTCTCAATTTCAGATTCACCCTCCAAAGCTCATCCATCCTGGGTCTCTGCCACCATCTTTTGAGATCATGTGGGAGGAGATAACAGTTTCATTTTCCAGTGTTTAGCTAAATCAGTTTGGTTTCTTGCTTGGTCAGTGAGGCCTCTTAGTCTCTTTGCCTATTCTTGTTGATGTTAAGTCACCTGTATCTTGGACTCTAGTAAGTGAACAGTGAGGAGCTTAGATGGCAGCCACCTTTATAGTCAGCGGTCAAACTCTGTCCCCAATTCTCAGTCGTAAGAACTGTAAAAGCCATTCTGTAGGTTTGAAAGACTGTTCTTCAATATTTGTGCCTTCCTGTGAATAGTAAAAGAACCTGTTGTTTTGCACCTGTTACATCTGTGTATGCAATTATCCTGTTGGGATATCTATAAATCCCCTCACCCCACATCACATATGCTTGCGATAAATTCATTTTAGTCCTCTTTTGGTATAACACTTTTTTGCTACTTGCATGAGTGTAAACATGCCTTTTGGTACAGAAGTAAAAAGTAAGAATTATAACTACATTTCTATTGCTACCTACAGAGTCTCCAATCATTTCTTTACATCCACTGGTGACACTGACAATATGTATTTGTGCTGGGATTTTTACATTTCTATAAAGCTAAGGCAATGTTACCATTGTTGTACACATCCCCAGTTTGTGTTTTAATGTCCAGTCCACTGAGAATGTGCTTTAATGCTACTCAAGCTGTATGATACTGTCACACATGAGTAACTATGCCTGGAAAGGTAATGACTAGAGATGAGCGAGTACTGTTCGGATCAGCCGAACAGCATGCTCCATAGAAATGAATGGATGCACCTGGTACTTCCGCTTTGACGCCGGCCGGCCGCTTAACCCCCCACGTGCCGGCTACGTCCATTCATTTCTATGCGAGCGTGCTGTTCGGATCGGCTGATCCGAACAGTACTCGCTCATCTCTAGTAATGACACTGGAGCTGCATTGTTCCCAAGCAGGGATTAGTCAGTTGTCCACTGATTCTCCAAATTATTAATCACATGATTCACTGAATGGAAAATCATTTTCATTTTCATCATCTCTATTAACAATGATTGAAAAAGATAGTATAGAGGACATATTATGTAGGTATATCCCACATATACCTAAAACAGTGCTGTATTGCTTGAATCAATAGAGTGTCTTTCAGCAAGATTATATAGAACTGTATGCCATGTTACAGATAAAAAGCTTGAGGCTAAGACCCCACATTGCAGAAAAACTGCTTTTTGTATGCAGAATTCTCTCTTTTTTTACTTTTTACCAAAACCAGGAATGGAATAAATTTGAGGAAAACGTCTAAGAGCTTCCTTTATACACATACTCATAGGAACCCTTCTTTGATTTCACCTTCATAATTCTTGCATCCATTGAACGTGTGAGTTTTTGGATAGTTTCTGCTTGAATTTCTTTGCAGGATGTCAGAATAGCCTCCCAGATCTGCTGTGTTGATATGAACTGCCTTCTACCTTCACATATTTTTTTCTTGAGGATACTCCAAAGGTTCTCAATAGGGTTGATGTCAGGGGAGGATGGTGGCCACACTATGAATTTCTCTACATTTTATACCTAAAGCAGTCAATGACTTAGAGTTATTCTTTGCTGCCTGAGATGGTGCATTGTTGTACATGAAGATAATTTTGCTGTAGAAGGCACAGTTCTTCTTTATCTAGCATGGAAGAAAATGGTCCGTTAGAAACTCTGTATACTTTGCATTGCTCATTTTCACACCTAAAAGGGCCTATTAGCTCTCTCCCCATGATTCCATCCCAAACCATGCACTAGCTATTTAGTACTCCATCCATCTGGACCATCCCAGGTTGTACAGCCTTCATCAGTAAAGAAGACTGTTTCAAAATTAGTCCTCGTGTATGTCTGGGCTTAACATCAGAAGTATCGGCGTCCACCATCAGGGCGCCGAGAACTGTGGTTCTTACCGCATCCTCGTATCTTGGGGTCTTTAAATCTGCATATCTATTATATAAGAACTCTCCTGATGATCCTAGCATGGAAAATGATGCTGGGGGAAACGCGTAGAGGGAATTATTTATGATAAAAACTAGTGGAGTAGTGCGTTAGCATGGATAGTATCGAGCCTTAACTAAGTGTCTTTGTATAGACAACAATGCTAGGCATATCCAGTTAACTACGATCAGGGACAGAATAGAAACTATGTATCTCTGTCTGACCCCTGCAAGTGTATATCAGATATAGGAGGATATCTATAGTGATCACAGAGGCAATAGAGTGGTTACATTTGGTTACTGAACACTAGTGATATATCTATATACCTAAAAGGATAGTATTTATCACTACAGTTTTGTTCTTGTTTGCATTGGGTGGGGCTCTATAGTGGGCGTGTGGGTGAGGGTTTTGAACTGGAGTTATTATACCCCCCATAATAGATGACACTGCTTACCTCACCAATGTTAAGCCTATTTAGGCAACAAAATAAATCCTGAGAGTGAGCTACTCTAGTGATGTTCACTATATGCTTTTATAAGAGTGTTTTCTATCGCTACCCTATAATATATTGTTCACTAATATAGGGTTTTAGATTCCTTATCCCTCAGTTTGGGATTGTCCATACCATAGGCTGAGGGTAATTTATCAAAAAGGAGTAAAGTTTTTTCACGTGTGTTATCACTATATATATGGTTTTAAATATTTCTAATAAAGAATTGAAGTTTTATTTTTTATTTTTGCCATGTCAATTAGTTTGAAAAATTAGACCCACCCGTGTCTTCCTGATGGTGAATAGAAGGTTTATACACAACTACAAGCCTCTGGAGGATCCTACTACTTGACGTTTGTGGGACTCCAGAGGTACCAGCAGCTTCAAATACCTGGTAATGATATTTTATCAGCTGCTCTCTTAATCCGATGAATTTGTTTGGCAGAAACCTTCCTTATTATGCCCATCTGTGCTCTAAGCAAATCCCATCCACACTGCGGAAAAATATGTGTAGCAGACACACCGTTGTGGTTTTGGAAATCGCAGCATGTAATTATACCTACGGAAATGCTGGTACTTTCCCTATAGGTATAATGGAAGCGGAAGGTCCCCAGAGGAAACCTTCGATTTCTCCCGCAGCGCTTTTTTGCTGCATGTTGGTTTCCTTTAATTGGGCTCACCTGGCAAACTAATTATCACAAGTATTTGAGGTTGTTTCCTGTAATCCAAAGAGCCCTCAGACACAATACCATCCATGAATTTAGTTGTAAAACAAAAAAATTAATCTTTAGGACCCTTACATCTGATTTGCATAATAATTTGGAATGTGCTATTTTCTACCTAACTACTATAACTTGTTTACTTCAGTGCAAACATTCTGAATATTCACTTATTTTCAGCATGTAGCAAAATAGTTATCTTCCATACCAGATTTATGCAATATAAGTCAAACTGCCAACCTGTTGAATATACGTTTTTGGTCAGAGAATGTCTTCAGGGTGCAATAATAACAGTAACATAAAGACATGTTAGGTAAAAATGGAAGGGGTAGACTGGTGTGTCCCCCCAAAAAAAAACAAAAAAACAAAACAACAACAGCATAAGTCATAAAACTATATAGTAACACATATCGAAAGCATACCATACAGTACAGCTAGGACACTAATTGTGGGTTTATGATATCACATTTTGGCTAAAGCCCCACTTAGTGAAACAAATAGAGATGAGCGAGTAGTACTCGATCAAGTAGGTATTTGATCGAATACTATGGTATTTGAAATACTCGTACTTGATCGAGTACCACTCGCTGTTCGAATGTAAAAGTTTGATGCAGAACCAGCATTGATTGGCCGAATGCTATACAGTCGGCCAATCAACGCTGGTTCTTCTCCAGCTCTTCATTCACTCTTCCAGGCATCGGGCCTGGGCAGAGCCGACTGCGCTTGTCCGCTTGTAGTGCGGGCATGCGCAGTCGGCTCTGCCCAGGCCCGATGCCTGGCAGAGTGAATGACGAGCCGGAAGATGCCGTGGGGACGCTGCAAGGAGAAGACTTCTCGGAGGATCCAGCCCGACCCTCACTCGTGGACTTGGTAAGTATAATTTGATTTAATGTTGCCTACCCCTGAAACGAGCATTCCCCCCCCCCCCCATAGACTATAATAGGGTTTGATATTCAATTCGAGTAGTCGAATGTTTAGGGGCTACTCAAAACAAATATTGAACCTCGAACATTTTACTTTTCGCTCATCTCTAGAAACAAAGCAAACAAACAAAAAAAATAGCCGAAAATTTGTTTAACTTATAAACTTAAAAAGAACCTCACCAAAAACAACATCAAAACAGTGTGCATTTTTCCATATCAGTTTTGATCCAATTGTAACTGTATCACAACTGTACCATGTGAATGCAGCCTCAAAGATACACCATCATATACTTTCCACCCAGAACATGCAAAAATTCACCTTTCACCATCACCAAGCTCCTGTAGTGGCCGCACATAGTTTCATGCCCCCAATAATCCAAAACACACTATATACCCCATAGTGGTCCTCAGACACATACTAATGTAGCAATACTCCTCAGTGACCCCCAGACAACTAGTAATGTTCTTCAGTAACCCTGAGGAAAGTAATAATGTCCTCTGTGACCCACAGACAAATAATAATGTTTTCCAGTGGCCTCCAGGCAAGTAATAATGTCCTACAGTAACCCCCAGATAAGTAATAATGTCCCCCAGTGGTCCACAGACAAGTGATAATGGTTCTCAGTGCCCCCCAGACATGTAAATGTCTCCCAGTAGCCCCAAGACAACTAATAACTCCCCCAGTGTCTCCCAGGCAAGTGATAAGTTCTCCTAGTGGCCTCCAAACAAGTGATAATGTCCCCCAGTTGCTCCCATACAAGTTATAAAGTCCACCAGTGCCCCCTGACAAGTAATAATGTCTCCCTGGGGCCGCTGACGACTAATAATTCCCCCACAGTGTCCCTACACTGTAGTTGTGCTATAGTAAAAAAAATCAACACTGACCAATCCTCGGCTCCCCGAGAGCTCTAAGGTCTTCCTGCTTCTTCTCTGCGGATTGAGGCATCGCATCTTCAGCAAACATGACTAGCCGTTGGCTGAATAATAGAAGATTAAGGCAAATAAAGACTTTGTGCTGCACTGTAATATATAACTACATTGGCATCCTAAGGATGACGATGTAGTTAAAAGGGGATATGTGGGCATTTTCCCACCAGATTGCAGCAACACCTTTGGGGGATCTCCACGGCACCCCAGTTGGGAATAGCTAGTGTATCCATTTAGCATATATCTAATGGAAATTAACCGCATATTGCTTTTGACATGCCAATATATTACTAGATGGCTACACTTTAAACCATGCAGTTACACAGATGTTATGACGTAGAAATATTTTGTAATTCATTTTAAGTTTTGGTTTCCATGGAATATAAAACTGAATATACCATTAACAATTGAAAAAAAGCTATTTTTCTTGATACAAAGATAGGTATATACAATAAACTATTGTATTAGAAACCAGTAGTAGGTTGACTGTATAGAAACCTATATCAGTAATTTAAATATCCTTCCCAGACGCTCTTGAGTAAATGAACAAGGAAATGGTTCAGATATACCATTGTACGTTAGAGATATGATATGATAATTAGACTTGAATGTCTTTAGCAGGTCAATTGAATTGTATAAGTAGCTGTTTGATCATTTTAGCTTGTTTAATAGCATAAACTGGTTCTAGTCACAAGCACTAATAGCTGATATTGAATCATTCTCAAAACCATCACATAAAATCTTTAGTATTATATTTAATATATTTAGAATATTATGCCAGATCTGAAAAAAGAGTCTCTTGTGCCTATTTTCTTCTAATTCTGCCCCTTTTTTTAAGCTTTATGTTCTGTGCATCGAGATTTATCATGTATTTGTGCCTATCTTGAAAGCTTTTACACAAGGCTCATTACTTTTCTACGTGTTAATAGCCCTATAAAGTGCAATAAATACAAAAGAAGAGACTCTGATAACCGATTATACATATTAAATACCTATAGAATGAATAGACAATAGTGGTGGTTGCATAAGTAGAACCAACTATCAAAATGAAGAAAAATCTACAAATATACAGTTGCAACTATAAAATAATTACATACATATACAGACGTCAAAAATCAGTATAGCGACAATATATAGTGGAACACAGAATGACAATAACTGATAGGGTTCACATTAATGTTCATACCGCAAATGAATTAAATTAGCCATTCAGAAAATCTTGCCATGACCCCACAAAAGTCATCACCCCAGCCATACAGCAATGGCCATAGGTATACATACTTCAATACAAGTTTTGTTAAAGGGAGTCTATCATTGGCTCTAGTGATTTTTAACTAAGCATATATTTGCATATATGAAATAGAAAGGCTATTCCAGACATACCTTTAGTTTAGTAATAATTTGAGACATTTTTGAATTAGCCCGCTTCTATTGATATGCTAATTATCATAGCATGGTGCAGCGGAAGTTCAGTGAGCACTGTCTGCTGTGTGTAAACAGAGGGAGGAAAGAGCACGGAAGGCTGCTGTTGCTGATGATGATGATGACTCATCAGCTTTCCTGCTCTCAACTCCCCCTGTGTACACACAGCAGACAGTGCTCAGTGAACTTTCGGTGCTCCGAGCTGGTTAATTAGCATATCAATAAAAGTGGGCTAATTCAACAATGGGTGAGAGGATTAACAAACAAAAGGTATGTCTGAAATAGCCTTAGGGCTATGCAAATATATGCTTAGTTAAAAACCACTAGAACCAATGATATAATCCCTTTAAAGATTCATCTGAAGGTGATAATTGTCACGTTCGTGTCAGAGTCCAGACACAGATTCCAGGCTGCAGATTGCACCACTAAGGAGACAGGGGAAGGAGACTATCCCTAGCACTACGGTGGCTAGCTAGGCCCTGCCTACGGGTGGTGGTCAGCTGTCTCCAAGCTAACCTTGGCCCCAACGACTCCTGGCTCTCTAGCACGAAGACCTGACAGACAGACAGGGCAAGAGCTGCAAGAAAGCTAGGGACTGAGGATTCTAGGGTGGTGACCCCTGCAGAAATAAAGGTGCAGCTGCGGACAAACAAACAGGACGGGAGGTGCTGGACAACTGACACGCAGCACAACAAAGTACAAAACAAGAGGAATGAGGAGAGGGACAGTGGAGAGGTGAGGAAAGGGTAAACACGAGACTGGGGTAAAATAAACTGGAACCCACCTCAAACAACCAGACAGTGCCAAACAAACAGACGTGAAGGGCAGGGCAGAGTAGAAGTGTGGAGGGAAAAACCAACTCACACACAAACAACACTCAAACTCCTTTTAGTCAGTAAGCACAAGCAAATAACTCCTCCTCCTCCTAAGGCCAAGAATTCTAAGTTGGAACCACAAAAACCGGCAACTGGTGGAGCCAGCCCTCTTCCTAATAAAGGCCCCCAGATCCTCCCATAGGATGATGGCGATACATAACACCTGAGGTTAGACTCCTATAACCTCAAGTGTGTTCAGAAGACCAGAACACTATGTACACACTGATGGCTCAATGGTAGGGAACCCAGCAGCAGATCACAGACACCCAGATCAAATCCCTGACAGAACAATACACAAACAATCAGGTCATGACAATAATAGGGTACATATACAGGGTATATATTTACTCCTCTGGTTCTATATAGGTTATATAGTTATTCTCTTTACCATTGCCCAAAGCCTGCCTTATTATGTACTTATATCCATATTGAACTTACTATTAGGACTCATAGCTACTGTATATTGTGCATTAAGTGAGTTGCATGTAACAGACTTTCTAACTTGACTTTACACTTTTTTTTTGGCTTGGATCCCATATATCTCAAATAATGATGATATTCTCCATGAGTTGCTATATGGAGGCATTGTCCTCTAAATGCACCTACCCTGTAATGTATTCATTAGAATTACAGCATGACAAGAGATGAGAAGACCATCTGTCTCAGAAGTATCATACAGCGTCTATGAAAATCTTACTAACCTACACCTCTTATTACTTCTTGTCAGTACAGTGCCATGAGAAAGCAATAAGCACTTCTGTGACATAGGCTAAGAATGTCCTCTGAAGCTTTAACAATACAATAATGGTTATTTCAGCCTGAAGGATTAAATTGATGAAACTTGGTCATGGAAGTAGAAGACCTTTATAACATCTTACATGAAATAATAAAAGCAATAATGCTTCTTTAATCTATTCTATTTTGTACTCTGCCAAGAAAATACCCAACTCAGCTGTGACCTAGACATTGACACTTTCACAAGTATTAGAAGATTTACAGATGATGTGTAATACTTGTTATTGACCCACAGTAATTACTTCTTGTGTCATATACTCAATAATGATATAATAAAATGTAAAAAGCATCACTTATGAGACAAGTGCATTTCAGAGAGGGTCATCTATCTTCCTAAAGTATTAAACAGGCAAGTAACACTTCAAAGTCCCTGAATCTAGGATGAAGGGGTGCTGAAAGCTGCTTGTTCTGTCCAGTCCTTTTGAAGTTTGACTTATTCAGCAAAGTTATAAGATTAGCTGCATTTAGTATTCTTTGGGAAGGGCTGGAGACATTAGACGAGGAATTGGGTTAAGTGCCAATAACAAGCTGGGCCAGTGCCTAGTGTTAAGTGAAAAACTGTGATGTTTTCCAATTTCCTTAGCTGGAAGGTGTGGTCCGAGGCAGCTGGGATAGAGGTATAGCTGAACTGCTTGTTCCCTGAGCTCTCTGCTCTAGATATGACTATAAGCCATTAGTGTGTGCGGTGTCTTATCTTAAATTAGCTGCTAGGTGAACTTTTCACTGGACCACCAGATGAAATATGGCTATAGGATAATGTAGGGTGCATATTTGTGGTACTGCCCTTGTAAGGGCTGGAATTCTTTGTGGGGTCAGGGTGAGTCCAGCAGATCTGCATTGTGATATCCCTTCTACTACTTTCTTACCTTGACCTTTTTAACTGTACCTACTGTCACTGTAATATCTCTACCATGGAGCTTTTGTATTTGTATTTTGCATTATTGTATTATCTATGCTGCTGTAACACACTGAATTTCCGCATGGTGGGACTATTAAAAGATTATTTTATGTTATCTTATCTTATCCCTCATATTATGACAACTACGGCACCTTGACCAACTTGATGTATGTACTTGACATGAGACAACTCCTCCCTTCTTTTTGACTTTCTTTAAATTTAAATTACAGGAAAACCATTCCATAATCTTGTGCAATCTGCGCTAATCTGGAAAAAAAAATGCCCATTATTTAAAAGGTCTTTTGTCAGCACAATAAACAGTGCAATCTTGTTGATGTTGTTGTTGTTGCTCCTCATTAAATATACAGCGGAGAAGTTGCTTCACTGGATCCTGCTGGGTAGCTCCTCATCAACTCCAACTGGGCATTGTTGCCAGTTCCAATGCCACCGATATTGTTGCTGTGCTGCCGATAGGTCAAATAGCACATTGTTCCTGTTTAGCACATGTGCTTAATATGGTGCTTTGTCACTTTATTAACCTGCCTACAGGATTAAAGAGGACCTTTCATGTCCCCTCACATTAGCAGTGAATTCAGCTGAATTCAGCACACTGTCAACATTGCCGGAATGTGCCCCAGTTGTAGTGATATCTCAGAGGGACCGGCTGGGTGGTTAGAAATGCCCCCTTGATTGTACACTTTGCATAATCATTGTACTGTCGAGGGGGGGGGGGGGGTGCGTTCCTCACAGCACTAATATAATTGCAACTGGGGCACATTCCAGAAAACTGGATAGTGCTGTAAATTTAGTGCATTGTCAGCTTTCTGATGGTATATAACCACCAATGTCAGAGGACCTGTAAGGTCTTCTTTTAAAGAGGTGATCCTCATGGCCAGAAAAGTTTCTGCCCATTTCAACCATTGCTATGTCACAAAAACACCTTGCTTGATTTGTAGCAACAAAAAAGTCTGCCTTATCTGCACTGTTCACCGATTTCAGTTGCACACACAGACACTCCAGCATGTTTAAAGTGGAGTTCCACCGAGGTCCAACTCCGTTCAACTCTGTCATGACACTAACAACTCAAACATTATTATGTTGACATCCCACATGACTGTTGAGGCCCAATAACAGGCCTCAATGGTAAAATAGGAAACTGACATCACCCATGAGGCCAGAAGATGTCTGGAAAAGAGAGCCCAGGAGAGTTGAGGGAATACGAGTATTTGAGTTTCTATTATTGTTATACATCAGGAAACAGACTACAGAATATAATATTGATTCCTGGGTAACAAACTCTAAACAGTTCAGGTCCAACTGAATCCAATTTTTTGGGGAGAATATGGTAACAAACCTGTCTAGTAGTGGGCTGGGGGCTTTCAACAATCCTTTTGTTTTTAGGGGACATAAGCAGCTACAAGGGGTCACTGGCAATCACCTATTCCCCACACAATTTTAAATGGAGTCAGGACAATCATTATCAATGTAATGACAGTATCCTGTAGAGCTACTGCTACACTTTCCAAAGATGATCCTTGTATTCTGCATTGCATCATAAAACCTGTGTTTTATTCTTATAAAAAGGGCTTTAGGGTTGTTTCTTCTCCTGCCAGAACATTATTCTCCTCTCTACATAACTGCCCTTAACTGCAGACAAAGTGGAGGATGCCATTTAATCCAAGGGGGTGGTTATCTAGAGCAGAGAATAAAGCCCTAGTAGGAAAAGAAATGCCCATAAAGCCCTACTCAGCTAACTTACATAAGAATTAAATAGGGTTGAGCGATCAGAATCGGGAAAGATCGGATCCCGATCGGCGATCAAGCAAATTTCATGATCGCGATCAGCTGGGAAAATGATTGGAAATCGGATTTTGGAATCTCAAGATCGGCTGTATATACAATATACAATCAGGGTTGAGAGATCGGGAATGGGAAAGATCGGATCCTGATCAGCAATCAAGCAAATTTAGCAATTGCGATCGGGTTCGGCTGGAAAATGATTGATTCTGAAATCTCTAGATTGGCTCAACCCCAGAATTAAACTCTGATTTTCATGAAAATAGAACTTCAATGCATAACAAAAAGGCATCTTTAGAAAGTGTAGGAGCAGCCCTACAAGGTACCGTCATTAGTTTGATACTGATTTTCCTGTTGACAGACTCCCTTTAAGCCAGCACTACTTTCCAGCAAAAGTCTGATATGCTGACAGACCAGGATCTGGCAAGGAGCTAGTTTCTTCCTTTCACTTGCTCTCGGTTCTTTGCACTCATGCTGGAGAAAATGTGCCAGAAAGATTAATAATAGAGTGCCCTAGAGGTTACATAGGTGATAAACAATGGTCTTTGCTGCCAAATACTCATACATAAATAACTCATTTTAAATTCCGAAGTTTACAATAGTTTAGAATTCCCCAAAAATGTATACATTTTAAATTGGCTCAAAATCAGAACCAATAACAGAAACGGATTGGTGTTGTATCTGAAGTATTAATGTTTAGAATGGTTTTCTGCAGGCTCAAAAAGTATCTTAAAAGCAAAAAATATCTTTCTTTACTATGTTGCTGTGATGCGATGCCATACATAACCTTTTATGAAGTACAAGCCATATAACTGGTTTAGCCCCTTCCCACTCTGCTTCATACCATTATGTTGCAATGAACCTATAATTTACACTCACCACCATAATAGTATGGCACATCAATGTAAGAGACATGGTTGGGGGGAGGAACCCCTTCCCCCCTTGGACTCTGCAATATTGCCTTGCCATATCAGCCAGGAGTATAATCATTCAGATCTTTAAAAGGTCTTGGGCTAATACACAGACACCCCAATATTTATGGGGGTTAGTATTAGTCGTGGACTAACAATGGCCCTATCACAAGAAAATCACCAGGAATATACAGTGAGGTGGAAATATGATGAAGACAATGTAATATGGAATTATACATTATACAACATAATCCACTAGCTACATATTACAGACAGTAGTTTGGCTTTATATTATCCGTAGCTGACTTGTAATGGTTTTCTTTTCTTCCTTGCTGGAATTTATAGAGGACTATGTACTGTACTTTTATTATTTCTCAGAGAAGTAATAACAAGCCAGGCAAGATGTACTTTTAGAAGGGTTCAGAAGCTTTCAGCTCAGAAAGTTATGTACTTTCATGAATTTTATTCTAATGGATTAAAATAGAGCCAGCTAAATTACTGGGCAGAACTCCTACAGGTCAATGCATCCTCTGTAACCCACACACCAGCAGGTAGCAACAGAGAACATCATTTCCTGCACAAGATTTTCTTATTAACTCAAAGTATTTCTTGGTATTACTTTTAAAATTCATTTAGATTCAATCTCATTCATTCCATAGATTATTCTGTAAAAGGTCAGGTGTCTCGCTATTTCCTATTGCTACTTTATGAGCCATGAGCTGGTGGGATTTTAATGACACTTATTATATGTTCTACCTGCGCAGTCATCCTAGGTCAAAGCGGCATATTACTGTGTAGATTTAAGGAAGACATGACACAAGCCATATATAAGGGACCATAGTACTGTGTGTTTCATGTCAACATCAGAAAATGTTTCTGCAGAGCAAATTGATCTCTTCTGATTTCTGGAATAAAACACATGATAAATGTAAAATACTGTATTGGATTTGGTGATATCAAAAATTACTGCAAGCGTCGCTAGATGCATAAAAATAATGCATAACGCAGTAGTTGCATTTACAGTATCTCAAGTATGATAACATGCATAACCTGAAAACAGATTTGTGATGTTTTTGGAAATAAAAAAGTCATTTTCTAATTCTGTGCAATCCTTTTAGAAGTCTAAATCCAATTTGTAGGTGTCTAGGATGGGCTAGTAGACATCTGTAAATGGGTAATGTATGTTTATCAACAACTAATCCATGAATGAAACCTAGAAGAAGTAACCTATTCTTATATGACAGCAGTGTAGTTGGTAAACGCAACCGTGTAGTTTGTTCACAGTCTCAACCACAGGAAATCTAGTTAGTTTGGAGCCTCAATAGTCGCATTGCTAGGGCATTCCTTATATATAAGATCCTTCAGATCTGGAATGCCATGCACGAACTTCAGGACTGAAACTTTGAACTAGCAGTTCACCTTTTGAATTCCATTATGTATCTTGAAGTCACATAACTGATGGCTGGATTATTACAAGTATAGGGGGTATTTTTTAAAATAATGGGATCCCCCTTGGCCTGCACCATTAGTCATGTGTATGAGGCTTTACAGTTTACAGGTTTTACAAAATTAAGGATATAGAGATGGCATAGTTACCACTGCAACAATTCTCTTTACATGTTCTTTCTGACATGAAACCTAACCCTTAAAGAGGACCTTTCATTAGATCGGGCACATGCAGTTTTATATACTGCTGGAAAGCTGACAGTGCGCTGAATTCAGTGCACAGTCGGCTTTCCCGATCTGTGCCCGGTGTAAAGCGCTATCGGTCCCGATACCGTAGAGCTTTACAGTCAGAAGGGCGTTTCTGACACTTAGCCAGGGACGCCCTTCTGCCCAGCAGCGCCTATTGCGCTGTACTGTGGAGCAGGGAGGAATGCCCCCCTCCCTCTCCTGATAATACTCGTCTATGGACGAGCTGTGTGAGCAGAGGGAGGGGGCGTTCCTCCCCGCTCAAACTCTACAGCGAGATAGGTGCTGCTGGGCAAAAGGGCGTCCCTGGCTAACTGTCAGAAACGCCCTTCTGACACTAAAGCGCTACGGTACCAGGACCGATAGCGCTTTACACCAGGCACAAATCGGGAAAGCCGACAGTGCGCTGAATTCAGCGCACTGTCAGCTTTCCAGCAGTATATAGAATTGCTTGTGCCCGATCTGATGATCTTTAAGTTATCCATGCAGCTTACCATCTATTTCTCCCAATTACTCTTCACATACTCCCTAGAGTGTGGGTGTTCTTAGTGCGGATAGGGGGATAAGTCGCTGACAGACTCCTCTGGTTGTGGCTTATCTCCCATGTGAACAAAGAATAGACTATAATAAAAGTCTATATATCTGATACATCCATATGATGTCGAGGGAGGGTTGGGTGGCCTCCATACACCTAAGGCAGTCAATAGGTCTTGTCAAAATTGCTGGATTCAGATGACTTACCCCTAAAGAGTATGGAAGTGTTTCAGATCTGTAGGGCTGGTGATAGGCAAATAAAAATCTAACCTTCATAAATAGTTAATAGATCCCTCTTTTTTTAATGGTAGCAATAAAGACATAGTTTAAAGGGGTTTTCCCATCTCAAGGATCCTATGTATAGTAGTAGCTTATGTAAATTGAAGACTTTTCCTAAATATATTGCTTTAGAAATTCTGCCTTCTTTGCCTGCAGTGTGATCTTATTCCTTCCATTGTTTACACAGCATTGCTATAACCACGGACCTGGGAGATAGGACAAGTGATGTCATTTACTCAGTGCCGGCAGGGGAATCCGTTCAGATAATTGCACTTTGCTGATAAAACCGGGTCTGTTGTCTCTCTATGTAAACACACAGATAGCACTGAGTCAATTCTGTACAAGAATCTGCATATTATCTGCTCTTCTTAAGTGTTTTGTGTCCCGTTCAGAAGGGAGGGGGGAGAAATAGAAGCAGACATTGCATGCAGCCTGGCTGCAAGACTGACATGGGAGAACCCCTTTAATACATCTGTATTAACCCCCTCCCAAGCTTCATGTTAATTTCTATATAATACCTCTAGATAGATCCTCTAATGTAGCATAGAGTCTATTGAGCCTCGCTCCCCAGACATTAGTGTCCAGGCGTAACTGCGTCATTGCACCCCTTTGTTCTAAGACTTCTACAAAGCTTGCTAGAGATACGAGCTTCATAAGACTTTGGAGGGTACATAATTTTTACACGACTTCAAAACTGGAAAACTCATTTAGGATTTAAGTAAAATAACTCTTTTTACACTGCTAATATATATTACAGCTGAGTGCTAAAGTTATGAAATATCGTAGTCTTCTTGACATCTATGGACAAAGTAACGCTTCTGCTAATTAACAAAAGTACAATATTTTAAGCAAAGCTCATATTAATGATAAATGTTCTATGTTTTCTCAGTAAGTCACAAGTCACAGCAGAGAAGGAAATTCAGTCTCTCAGAACTGTATATATTAAAAAGTACTCCATCATACCTGATTAAAACGGGATGCCTCAGCAACCTCACATTACTATAATAATGATAAATAATGAAATGTCTGCACGTTTCTTGGTTATATATTTTTGTACCACAGAAGCATGGCAGATTTTTACAGCTGAGCTGCAATGACCTCCAGTGGATTCTCTCTCTGTAAGTCAGACACAAGCCGTTATCTTAAAATGAATTTACATGGCTACGGCATGAAGACATTTCTAGAAAACCAGGCTGATCATCGCTTGTGCACGTAGGCTATCCCTCCAGATCATTAGATGGCCAGCTTCAGCCTCGGAGGCATTGAAAAGAAAATCCTGTCAAACTCGGTTTTTCCTTTTATAGGAGGGATATATCCTATTTACTCACTGTCTTTGATATTACTCCTTTGAGTTAGAATATAAAAACAGTAATAGTTGTTTAGTCTGTTTCCTGATGCTTTATTCTCACTTGCAGTCTGCATTTGTTTCCGTTCATGAAATCAGAAAACATTGGTGACAGGTTGGTTATAAAAGAAGAGAGATTTATCTTATATCATGGCAACTGGCTTGTACTATACATAAAGTAATGAGAACTATTAACCTTTGCATTATAAAGCTATAGATTCTGCAGAAATACCTGGCATATGGGGGACTTACTATTTCACTCATTCTCCGTGGACAATAGGAAAATGGGCAAGGAAATGAGCAAACATCTTACATAACTAATAAGAAACTACTTATCGGATAGGACTTCTACTACTCTACCAGTCTAAAGCTAGGTAAAGGTAAAACTCATTACTTTTAAGATAGATAGATAGATAGATAGATAGATAGATAGATGATAGATAGATAGATAGATAGATAGATAGATAGATAGATAGATAATAGATAGATAGATAGATAGATAGATAGATAGATAGATAGATAGATAGATTAAAAAGGCGCTATGTTACATAATAAACACAGAATACAGAATAAACCACATTTTTTGGATTTTTCACTGAATTTTGGAGTGCTGCCTGTGTTTATGTTTTTATATATTTATAGATAGATAGATAGATAGATAGATAGATAGATAGATAGATAGGAGATAGATAGATAGATAGATAGATAGATAGGGAGATAGATGGATAGATAGATAGATAGATAGATAGATAGATAGATAGATAGATAGATAGGAGATAGATAGGAGATAGATAGATAGATAGATAGATAGATAGATAGATAGATAGATTATAGATAGATAGATAGATAGATAGATAGATAGATAGATAGATAGATTATAGATAGATAGATAGATAGATAGATAGATAGATAGAAAGATAGATAGATTATAGATAGATAGATAGATAGATAGATAGATAGATAGATAGATAGATAGATAATAGATTTGTTTAAGATTATACATTTATTTGAAGCTATTTAACATCATTATATTATTTTGGATAATAGTAGAAGCAGAAATAATCTGTAATGAGCGTTTGTAATAAACCCCATCCCAGGCTTTGTATCCAGTTGTACCCAGAGAGCTGTTCCTCTCTCGTAATTCTTGCCCTGCTAAATTTATTGGCTTTCAATATTGGTTTTCTGTAATTACTGTATGAAAGTCATATTATTCCATTTACCGTAAACCTTAATTTAATGGAACGCTCCAATTGTATTTTATTCATTATGAATATTAAGACCTTCCCTTCAGTAGTAATAGAGGCCTATTTACAGTGTCTTTATTATTCTGCTTTTCACATATTTTTGTAAGTCACATGATCTGTGGTTATTTTTTTTCAATCATGAGTTGCTGTGTAAATATGTAGATAGTATTTATGATAATTTGCTTGCAAATAATATTTAGAACTGTGACCTCAGATTCGGCAGTGTTGCACCCTCCAGTTCTGCCCCAACTCTTCTGTGAAAATGCCATCTAACCCCTTCTCTGTTTCTCACATAATTTTCTAATTATAGATCCCTCTCACCCATAGTCCCTCTCTTTAAAGTCAGGTCACCATGACTACTTTTACCTTACCCAGTGTTATCTGCAACAGTTGGTGCTGCTTCTAGGACCTTTGGTAATATCATAGCCTAAAGTCCTAGAAGATATAAACTCTGTAATTTTTTACAGAAACAGAAAACAGATATGGGTACAGGTTCAGACATGAGTACAAGTACTAGGCATATGTGACAACATAAGCAATAGCACAGTGGTGAACCTAGCCCCTCTGCTGAGTCTTCAGCATGGGGGAAGGGGGCACAATATGTTTTTTCTTTTAATTGTCCACATCAGGCAACGGGGAAGGGGAGGTTGCTAGTGGTAAGATTAAAGTGAATACAGTGCAGTAATATTTTGTAACTTTCAGGAGACGTCTTTTCACATTTCCAGGATCCCAGGTCGCGATCCCCAACTACCTCTTTTATTATACTCAGTGTTACTTACCTCTCTGGGAACCGGTGTTACTCCTAGCAGGCTTCGGGCCTGTATGGTAATGTCTCAGACCTCGTGACCTCTGGGACATTACCATAAAGGCCCAAAGCCTGTGCTAGCAGTAACAAGCTTTTATACCTAGCAGGCTTCGGGCCTTTATGGTAATGTCCTAGACGTCACATGGTCTGGGACATTACCATACAGGCCCGAAGCCTGCTAGGAGTAACACCGGCTCCAGGCGAGGTGAGTAACACTGTTTATTATGTTCCCTTACCACCCCTGGTTCTCCGATTATTATACTCAGGGGTTTGAAAAGACCCCAGAGCAAATAATAGCGGTGGTTCGGATCACTGATTTCCACAAATGGAAAGTGGTTTACAAGGACAGATATATTATATTATATTAGTCTTACCTTTGTTTATACTTTCAGAATTATAAAATGTGAAACGCAGTGAAATAATGTAGTTTCCTACAGTAAAAACAATTTTGTTATTTACCATCAATTGTTGAAGATTGGTGTCATGCCCCTTATAGCAAGCAATATGTCAAATTTGAGGATATTCAAGACAATTTATTTAGATTTTTTTAATAATGTAGTTTTTTCAAATGCTAAAAATATATTTGCGCAACCCATCTGTCCTGTCATGAGGGCTTTTTTGTTTAGGCTTTTGACAGGAAAATTATGTGGTTTGCCATGAACATGAATAATAAGTAAAGAAGAAGCAAGTGTAAATGAAATAAAGCGAAGAACTATCTTGGAGCCTTTTGAAACCATGTATTTAGAAAATGCTGTAATATGTATTTAATAATATGAAGCTGTCATACAAACCTGACTTATACTAAATATAGTTTGTTGTCTGATAAATGCGGCTATGTACTTCTGCTTTTATTAAGCTTGGACACTGACTAAACACTGCTATATGGTACCCATAAGAACAAGACTGTAAAGGGTTATTCCAGGACCTATAGATGTATGGTGTTGTGCTTGATCAGCAGGGAAAAAGTCATAGCATTGATCCAAATGCTGCAGCCTCTTCAAACAACTGATCAGTAGGTGTGCGAGGTGAGGCACCCTACTTATCCGATAGATCACAGGTCTAAGAAATTCCCTTTACTTGTCCATATTTCATATATAACACGTTTGGTTTAGTAGACTCATTGTGGGAGATCTGGAAACAGTATTTCTGTGTAAATGAAACCTAAAAGTGTCTTTCTTCTGCTGCATATTAGTCTTCTGACACAGACCCTTCATCATATAATCAGTTCTATAGGTGCACACATTTTAGTTTAGTGATGTTCAAGCTGAGTTACTTTAATATATTAATTTTCCTTGCATATCACGCATTCAACAGTTCTCTTAACACATGCCAGAATGGTGTTATACTTCCTGGGCATTGGTCCAATGCATTCAGCAAATTGAACTTTCAAGATCTTTTTTGTCTTACAGAGCTCATATCACAAGCTGGTAAATATGATTCAATTTATGAAGTGAGGGTCAACCCTTATATGATTGTGCTAAATTTTCTCATTTTTTACCAAAAACTTCTAACTAAAAAAAAAGTAATTAATCAAGCTGTGAAGTAAATCTGCTCAATGTAAACTAGGCAATAGACAAAGGTTCATCCATGGCTTTATTACCAATTTATGTGAGAAAACACAGCAGAGATAACTGTAAATAAACTTGTGTGTTTTATTTCTTTTTGGTATACGTGATTTAATTTATTGGATTAATGGAGTTATTCATTTTTATTTTATAAATTGATGGCTTATCCTTATCGAATTTTAGTTTGGTAGGAGTCTGACTCTTGGCACCTGTGCTGATCAGTTTTTTAATGTGTCTACAAACAATAAAGAGGAGCCGCTGCTTGCACTAGTTCAGTGCCCTCTATTAACAGTTGACTGGCACAGGTCGTATTCCTACCAATCTAAATTGTTAGCCTGTCTTACCCCTCGTTCACATCTGTGTTTGTACTCTGTTCTGGGAGTCCGCATGTGGACCCTCCCGAACGGAATACCAAACACAATTGCAAGCACTGTGCCGGTGGTGGATCCAGGCTTTGCGGGGCCATGGGCAATTGACTTTGGCGGGGCCCTACTCATCGGGGGGTCTGGGGGTCCCCCCCAGTATTTTTTGAAAAAATTAGCCCTAAAAATGCATTTTCCAAATGCGATTCATATTTTCTGCCATTACTTTCTGACATTACAATAAATACTATGCAGTAATACTCACAGGAGACATCTCCCCACATTTCCCGTCTCTTCCCTTTGGGCCGCTAAGACCATTTCTTTCAGCTGTGACTTGACTCTGTAAAGTTTAAAACACAGACATCTTTGACTCCTCACTTCTCCACGCACCCAGCCCCATAGTGGCACAATAGACTGTGGGGCATAATAGAGGTTGCAGGGGGACCGCTGTGGGGCATAATAGAGGTTACAGGGGCCACAGTGGTCTATTATTATACTCAGGGGTCTTTTCAGTCCTCCAAGTATAATAATCGGAGCCCCAAGGGAAATGAGAGAACATAATAAACACAGTTACTCACCTCTCCGGGATCCGATGTTAAAGAGGACCTTTCATGGGTTTAGGCAAAGGCAGTTCTATATACCGCTGGAAAGCCAATTTCAGTGAATTCAGTGCACTGTCGGCTTTCCAGCGGTATATAGAACTGCCTTTGCCCAAACCCATGAAAGGTCCTCTTTAATCCTAGCAGGCTTCGGGCCTATATGGCACTGTTAGCACAGGCTTTGGGCCTATATGGTAATATACCAGACCACGTGACGTCTGGGCATTACCATATAGGGCCGAAGCCAGCTAGGATTAACATCAGATCCTGGAGAGGTAAGTAACATTGTTTATTATGTTCCCTCACCTCCCCTGGGGCTCTGATTATTATACTCGAGGGTCTGAAAAGACCCCCAAGTATAATAATAGCAGCATTGGGATCACAGCCTGGCCCGGGCCTATTCACTGCCGGCCTCCGCGGCCTATAGTACAAGGGGAAGCCGGGTAGTGGCCTATTATAAAACAAAAAAATGTTATTATACTTACCGATCCCGCTGCCTCCGCAGTCCTCCTCTCTCGGCAGACCTCAGACGTCTACGTATCAGCGTAGGCAGCGTCATGATACGGCGCAGATATGTAGACGTCCGAAACAGCACACGGAGAGTGGCAGCTCTCCTGCACTGGTTCAAAGAAAAAAGAAAAAAAAAAAAGAAAAAAAAAGAAAAAAAAAGAAAAAAAAATTGCCTGGGCTGACGCCCCCATTAGAGGCGCTGGGTCTGCCCCTGCGCTGTACTGTAAAAGCACATGGACCCCATAGACTATAAAGGGGTCCATGTGCTTGCTGCCAGATCTCCGCAGGGAACATGCGGACAGGAAAGTAGTTCAGCAAGCGGTAAGCACATGGACACTATTATAGTCTATGGAGTTCATGTGCTTTCACTGCTTAGCGATGCAAATGCGTTTGGTATTCCATTCGGGGGGGAGGGGGGTACGTAAACCGCCAGCATCTCCATAGATATAATTGACATGCTGCGATTTCAAAACACAATGGTTTGGTAAATCACAGCATTTCCACTGCAGCCATTTTCCTGAAATGTGTGACTGGGATTTGCTAGAATCCCATCCAGTTTGCAGGGACTGCGACTTCAGCCTTAAAGGGGTATGTCCATTTTGGCATTTATGGTTATATCCATAATAGCCACATAATACATCTGGTAGATGCAGGTCTCTGACACTTACATCTACAGGTTCATGAAAGTGAATCAGAGGGGACTGTGCAAGTGAAAATCTATCCAATCACTTATATGGAGACCTTGGCTACTTCTGGAAGTACTTTACTAGTGAATGGAAAGATGTGCACATGTACCACGCTCTCTAATTCACTTGCGGTTGCAAGTGGGATTCTATTCTCCAGATACAAGCTGCCCCAAGGGTATCAATTAACTTAGATAACCCCTTTAATTCTGAAAGTGCCCATACATAGTAGTAATAATGGATAAGGTAATTACAAGCACAGACTATATCGGTATGTCTCTCTATGAAATCCTGCCATTTCTGTTTGTTATTCTAGTCCTAGCAAAATCAATACTAGTGGCCTCTATGTAAAGGCTTTAAGTGACACATACATATTATTAATGTCACAGTATCCATTTTAGTGAGCTGATATATAATGATTTAGACTTATGTACAAACTACTGTCATTTCGGCACATGATTTCTTACAGACGCCGCAGTAGTTATAGTCTACTACAACATAAATTGCTACATAATTGGCCCATTGGTGTCCAACAGAAAACGATCAAAACATGATCAGTTTCTCTGCCAAAAGATATGTTCCTGCTGAATCTATATTCCGAGCAGCTCCGAAGCTACCCAGAAATGATTTAATATTGCAGATAAATGTTCTTTTTCTTCACTCGTCTAAATGAAATATATTGAGTGAAATTTCAATCCATGAAACCTAAGTAAAAACATCCAATAAAAGATATAGATACAGTAGCTGCAGGTGGACAAATACATGTGTCTCTGTTGATGGCAAGTCGGGAGCTGGACTTGAGTAGTGTTTTGCATAGTAATTTCAAGAAAAACTGCTATTTTCCAACCCTATTGAAAGTACACAGTTTGCAACATTCACACAAAAAAGAGTTATTAAGTTGTCAAGAGTCATGATTTTTTTTCTGGAGACACAAAAAAGCAGATACGGAGAAAGACATAGAAATAGATATAACTCATTATTATAGTATGTGTCACGACTATTTTCAAGGATCCAAATAACATGCATTTCAGTCTTCAAGGAAGTGCCGTCCAAGATCAATATTATGCATGGAAGTGAAAAATGTCTGACATCTCCCATTTTGGCAATTATTTGAGCATTTTGAAATATATAATGTAGATTGACAAAT
The DNA here is from genome assembly GCF_031893055.1 of Leptodactylus fuscus. Lineage (NCBI taxonomy): Eukaryota > Metazoa > Chordata > Amphibia > Anura > Leptodactylidae > Leptodactylus > Leptodactylus fuscus. The sequence goes on along the minus strand of NC_134266.1, from coordinate 126,339,960 downwards.
TAAAATATCTCCCAATTATTAAAGGGTGGTATTAAAATGGATTATCATTATGGAATTCCATATTGGTAGGGTTCAGGGTTCAGAAACCCTACCAATAAGCAGAAGTAAGTAGTCACCTGCTCCTCTTCCATATTCACTAAGTATGCCATTGTATATTTTGTAGAGATGCAGGCACCTCTACAGGTATAGCCAGTTGCGTAACTAGGAATGGCGAGGCCCCAAGGCTAACACTTAACATGGGCCCCCCTCTCCTCAACTGACCCCACTGCCCCGAAGACCTTGACTGACTGACCTTCCCCTTCCTGCACTCATGCACACACTTTTATGACCCATAGTGGCCCCTGCACACAGTATTATGCCCCACGGTGGCTCCTGAACACAGTATTATGCCCCATAGGGGCCCTTGCACACAGTATTATGCCACATAGTGGCCCTTGTACACAGTATTATGCACCACAGTTTCCCCTGCACTAAGTATTATGACCCGTAGTGGCCCATCCACACAGTATTATGCCCCACTGTGGACACCCATGAACAATTACTATACTCTGTGGTTTTTTTTCACACCCCAGAGTATAATAATTGGAGACTCAGGGAATGATACAAAAATAAAAAAAAACTGTTATTTACCTCTCCTGGGCTCTGATACACTCCCTGCTGATGTCGGCCATCTTCAATGATGGAAGAGACATCACTTGAGCCGGGCTTGCGTTGCGACACATAAGGACGCAAGCCTGGCCCACGTGACGTCTGAGACATCACCAAGTAGGTCTGAAGCCTTCCAGAGAGTAGGAGAGGTAAGTAACAGTCTTTTTTGTCATGTTCTTTCACCTTTCCCAGCCCTCCGATTGATATACTCAGGGGTCTGAAAAGACTTACAGGTATAATGATAGTGGTGTTTGTGGAGTTTGCGGGTTCGTAGGCCCGTGGCCTAACTTAACAGCTCTTGCTCACAGTTGCTTCCATAGAAGGGGAAGCACAGGCAGCCGTGAGCAGCAACCAGTATCAGTAAGTAAAAAAAAAAAAATCCTCTTGGTGGTTACACTCCTGGGTATAGCTTGCCACAATTTAGGCCCACACAAGTGAAAAGGAGCTGCAATACTAAATTCTCTACCAAAAATCAGTAGTGATACTATCCTAGGCATGTCCTGCAGCAGAAAACTTTGTGGGATCTCTGAAATCACCTACTTATATCTAACAAACCACCACAATATTAATGAAAAATGGTGTTCTATCTAGTGTCACATAGTTACATAGTAGATGAGGTTGGATGAAGACATGAGTCCATCAAGTCCAACCTATAACTCTACAATTCCCTATAGTGTTGATCCAGGGGAAGGCAAAAAACCCAATTGCCCCATTTCAGGGGAAAAAAATTCCTTCCGAACTCCAATCTGGCAGTCAGTATAAAAACCCTGGATCAACGTGTCTTTAAAATCTACAGTCCATAACCTGCAATATTTTTATTTATAAGAAAGGCATCCAGGCCCTCTTTGAACTTGTTTAATGAATCCGCCATCACCATTTCCTGGGGCAGAGAGTTCCAGAGCCTCGTTGTTCTTACTGTGAAGAATCCCCTTCTATGTTTCTGGTGAAACCTTCTCTCCTCCAGACGTAGAAGATGTCCCCTTGTCACCGTCACTGGCCTAGGAGTAAAAATATCCTTAGAAAGTTCATTGTGTTGTCCCTTCATGTATTTGTACATTGTTATTAGATCTCCCCGTAGACGTCTTTTCTCTATACTGAATAACCCCAATACTATATCTGATATTGCAGCATTGGTCTATGTGTTAATCATTTCTAAGCTTGACTATTACTGTTACTGATCTCCCTATAAGCTTCCTTTGAATTACAAATGTCAGTGCCTTAATAGCGTCTGTCTTATAAGTCTCCAAGTCTGCCCCAAGCAACCAATCAGCTTTCATTTTTTATGTCTTACACTGGAAAAATGAAATGTGGTCTTGGGGCCATCTATTCACAGAGACAAGTTTCAATCATGAGGTCCACTGAATTTAGTGTGAAGACAATCATAAACCCAGGATGTTATATTTCTATAGCAGGTGGTGTTTTCTTTTTTTTTTTTTTCTTTAATTTAGCCATTGTGATAATTTTTCTAGCAATTCTCAGGCTTATTTGTGATTACTTATCTCTATAACTGCCTTTACTTAGTTTGCTTTCAAATTATCATAAGTGTTGCCAAAAAGATATCTTTATTTTATGTTAGGGTGTTATTGAATCTTTTCATAACCAACAATTTGAGGCATAGATAATGGTGTTTCTACAGAATGCTGATCGAGCAAATAATAGATAAAATCATTGTGTATTGTATCCTCGAAGCAGTGGAAGAAATACGAGTTCTGGACCTTAAAAACACTATTTATAATTTTATTGTATTGTAAGCAGATTTGTAGTGTATTTGTAGTGCAGTAGGAAGGAAAAAAATGGACGTTATTTAAAAGGATTCAATCATTAAAATGGAATTTTTTCTGTCTAACACGTAGGAATAGCCTTAAGAAAGGCTATTCTTCTCCTAAAACAAGATAGTCTTTGTGATTTTATACATTTTTTTGCACTTTGTATCTTGTGATTAGTTTTTAATGCTCCAAAATTAAAAGTTAAGCTTTATATTTTACAGAACCTTCCTTAATGCAGGATATCTTTTTCATTATGTTCTTCTCCTTCCTTTAGAAGTTTTCTTCGTGCCGCTGTTCCGTATATATTACTGGTTTCTTCATCATGGTAATGAGTTTCCTTGCAGCACTGGGGGCGATCCACAGTGCTCAAACAGCACTGGGGGTGTCCATCAGACAGAGCCGACTGCGCATGTCTGCGGCCATTTTCTTGTGGCCGTTTACACATTACGCTCGTTGACCTCATGAAGAGCACGTTATCGTGAAGGACTCCTGCTTGCTATCAAATAACATAATTATTGCCTGTTACTTCCCGATCATTTGGAAATGGGTTATGATACCACAAGTTAGCGCTTACAGGGGTAGGAAGACTGTAAGGAATTTAATTACCATTTAGAAGAGTAGAAGGGAAAAGTTTGTATATGGGTCATTTAAAGATCACTAGGTTTAGAGAGGACCAGAAGGAATAGCGTTAAGACACAGATAAGACATTCAATCCTTGGTTTTTCCTTTGCTTCTTGCAGCTGTTGTATGTTTGGCTATCCTATATGTCAGCGAGAATATGAGTACACAGATAGGACTTTCCTTTTTCCCTCAAAGTTTAATGATTTCTGAAACTATCCAGATATGGTTTTAGTTGTCTATGCTCAGAACTTGTGCCTTTTTTTTTTTTGGTTATCTATTATTTACTTTATTATTTACTTTACTATTATTTACTTTCCTCAGTGCTTTCTTCTTGGCGGCTTTTTAGCTCAGCTCCATTAGGGAAGAATTGTGATTTGTGACTACAGTTCAGCTGCAGTTCCTCTATGGAGTCTGACACACACCTCCTGTCTGATAGATCCAAACTGCTGTCTTCTTCTTCCCTTTACAACTGTACCGATTTTGGTTGACTCCTGAGTATGATCTCAAGTTAATTACGGATTCTACAAGAAGTCAATGAATGGAGAGCCGAGTATTATTACAGCAGGGGGAAAAAAATGATCGTAAAGTACAGTTCACTAAATCATCAGGTGATATCATACATTAAGGGGTGCAAGCCTTAGTAAGATGGTCCTGGCGGGCTGCCTTAAGAACTTGCAGTAAAATTCACTAGAGGGTTGAAACTGCTGGCTTAACTTTTAGCAATTTCCAACCCAAAGATAGCCAAATCCTGTTAGTAGGATTTTGGGCTCTTAAAGGAACATATACATAATTTGCAATTTCAGAAACATTAAAAAGGCACATACAAACGTAGTCAAAATACAACTGTACCCCTCCCATTCCCCCATCTCCACCTGTCTCCATGCAACCATTCTGAGAATATAGGTCATACACTTGTATCAGGTCCGTTTTCAGTAGGTATGGCTCCAGAATGAACATATTTATATAAATTCTATGTTTGCGCTGTCTATTCAAGAATTTGATGACAAGCAGGGTATCTGTGTTATGATTCTAGATAGCAATGACACATTTAATGTATATACAGGGCCCAAACATGGTGGGATTAGATAATGAAACAAATGAACACACGTAATCTGTCACACCAAACTTTATTAGACTCTTTTCCTTTGTAATCAGCCTCTTAGGGAAAATAGCATCTGTAAGGTGAAGGGTGTATTTTATATCTTTTTTTAACTCCCTTAAGGACTTCATGACATTGACCTACAAAATTGTTTACAATCTAAGAATCTGAGTTAGTGAGGACGAGCAAATTTCATATCATAGATAGAGATGAGCGAACAGTGTTCTATCGAACACATGTTCGATCGGATATCAGGGTGTTCGCAATGTTCGAATCGAATCGAACACCACGTGGTAAAGTGCGCCAAAATTCGATTCCCCTCCCACCTTCCCTGGCGCCTTTTTTGCACCAATAACAGCGCAGGGGAGGTGGGACAGGAACTACGACACTGGGGGCATTGAAAAAAATTGGAAAAAGTCATTGGCTGCCGAAATCAGGTGACCTCCATTTTAGACGAATAGTGGATTTCAAATCCGGGTCATATGAGAATGTGAACTTTGTGACTATGAGACAGGGATAGCTGTACAGGCAGGGATAGCTAGGGATAACCTTTATTTAGGGGGGAATGTTATTAAAAATAACTTTTTGGGGCTCTATCGGGTGTGTAATTGTGATTTTTGTGAGATAAACTTTTTCCCATAGGGATGCATTGGCCAGCGCTGATTGGCCGAATTCCGTACTCTGGCCAATCAGTGCTGGCCAATGCATTCTATTAGCTTGATGAAGCAGAGTGTGCACAAGGGTTCAAGCGCACCCTCGGCTCTGATGTAGCAGAGCCGAGGCTGCACAAGGGTTCAAGCGCACCCTCGGCTCTGATGTAGGAGAGCCGAGGGTGCACTTGAACCCTTGTGCACCCTCAGCTCTGCTACATCAGAGCCGAGGGTGCGCTTGAACCCTTGTGCACACTCTGCTTCATCAAGCTAATAGAATGCATTGGCCAGCGCTGATTGGCCAATGTATTCTATTAGCCTGATGAAGTAGAGCTGAATGTGTGTGCTAAGCACACACATTCAGCTCTACTTCATCGGGCTAATAGAATGCATTGGCCAGCGCTGATTGGCCAGAGTACGGAACTCGACCAATCAGCGCTGGCTCTGCTGGAGGAGGCGGAGTCTAAGATCGCTCCACACCAGTCTCCATTCAGGTCCGACCTTAGACTCCGCCTCCTCCGGCAGAGCCAGCGCTGATTGGCCGAAGGCTGGCCAATGCATTCCTATGCGAATGCAGAGACTTAGCAGTGCTGAGTCAGTTTTGCTCAACTACACATCTGATGCACACTCGGCACTGCTACATCAGATGTAGCAATCTGATGTAGCAGAGCCGAGGGTGCACTAGAACCCCTGTGCAAACTCAGTTCACGCTAATAGAATGCATTGGCCAGCGCTGATTGGCCAATGCATTCTATTAGCCCGATGAAGTAGAGCTGAATGTGTGTGCTAAGCACACACATTCAGCACTGCTTCATCAAGCCAATACAATGCATTAGCCAGTGCTGATTGGCCAGAGTACGGAATTCGGCCAATCAGCGCTGGCTCTGCTGGAGGAGGCGGAGTCTAAGGTCGGACCTGAATGGAGACTGGTGTGGAGCGATCTTAGACTCCGCCTCCTCCAGCAGAGCCAGCGCTGATTGGTCGAGTTCCGTACTCTGGCCAATCAGCGCTGGCCAATGCATTCTATTAGCCCGATGAAGTAGAGCTGAATGTGTGTGCTTAGCACACACATTCAGCTCTACTTCATCAGGCTAATAGAATACATTGGCCAATCAACGCTGGCCAATGCATTCTATTAGCTTGATGAAGCAGAGTGTGCACAAGGGTTCAAGCGCACCCTCGGCTCTGATGTAGCAGAGCCGAGGCTGCACAAGGGTTCAAGTGCACCCTCGGCTCTCCTACATCAGAGCCGAGGGTGCGCTTGAACCCTTGTGCAGCCTCGGCTCTGCTACATCAGAGCCGAGGGTGCGCTTGAACCCTTGTGCACACTCTGCTTCATCAAGCTAATAGAATGCATTGGCCAGCACTGATTGGCCAGAGTACGGAATTCGGCCAATCAGCGCTGGCCAATGCATTCTATTAGCCCGATGAAGTAGAGCTGAATGTGTGTGCTAAGCACACACATTCAGCACTGCTTCATCACGCCAATACAATGCATTAGCCAGTGCTGATTGGCCAGAGTACGGAATTCGGCCAATCAGCGCTGGCTCTGCTGGAGGAGGCGGAGTCTAAGATCGCTCCACACCAGTCTCCATTCAGGTCCGACCTTAGACTCCGCCTCCTCCAGCAGAGCCAGCGCTGATTGGCCGAATTCCGTACTCTGGCCAATCAGCACTGGCTAATGCATTGTATTGGCTTGATGAAGCAGTGCTGAATGTGTGTGCTTAGCACACACATTCAGCTCTACTTCATCGGGCTAATAGAATGCATTGGCCAATCAGCGCTGGCCAATGCATTCTATTAGCGTGAACTGAGTTTGCACAGGGGTTCTAGTGCACCCTCGGCTCTGCTACATCAGATTGCTACATCTGATGTAGCAGTGCCGAGTGTGCATCAGATGTGTAGTTGAGCAAAACTGACTCAGCACTGCTAAGTCTGCATTCGCATAGGAATGCATTGGCCAGCCTTCGGCCAATCAGCGCTGGCTCTGCCGGAGGAGGCGGAGTCTAAGGTCGGACCTGAATGGAGACTGGTGTGGAGCGACCTTAGACTCCGCCTCCTCCAGCAGAGCCAGCGCTGATTGGCCGAATTCCGTACTCTGGCCAATCAGCACTGGCTAATGCATTGTATTGGCTTGATGAAGCAGTGCTGAATGTGTGTGCTTAGCACACACATTCAGCTCTACTTCATCGGGCTAATAGAATGCATTGGCCAGCGCTGATTGGCCGAATTCCGTACTCTGGCCAATCAGCACTGGCTAATGCATTGTATTGGCTTGATGAAGCAGTGCTGAATGTGTGTGCTTAGCACACACATTCAGCTCTACTTCATCGGGCTAATAGAATGCATTGGCCAATCAGCGCTGGCCAATGCATTCTATTAGCGTGAACTGAGTTTGCACAGGGGTTCTAGTGCACCCTCGGCTCTGCTACATCAGATTGCTACATCTGATGTAGCAGTGCCGAGTGTGCATCAGATGTGTAGTTGAGCAAAACTGACTCAGCACTGCTAAGTCTGCATTCGCATAGGAATGCATTGGCCAGCCTTCGGCCAATCAGCGCTGGCTCTGCCGGAGGAGGCGGAGTCTAAGGTCGGACCTGAATGGAGACTGGTGTGGAGCTATCTTAGACTCCGCCTCCTCCAGCAGAGCCAGCGCTGATTGGTCGAGTTCCGTACTCTGGCCAATCAGCACTGGCCAATGCATTTCTATGGGGAAAAGTTAGCTTGCGAAAATCGCAAACTGACAGGGATTTCCATGAAATAAAGTGACTTTTATGCCCCCAGACATGCTTCCCCTGCTGTCCCAGTGTCATTCCAGGGTGTTGGTATCATTTCCTGGGGTGTCATAGTGGACTTGGTGACCCTCCAGACACGAATTTGGGTTTCCCCCTTAACGAGTTTATGTTCCCCATAGACTATAATGGGGTTCGAAACCCATTCGAACACTCGAACAGTGAGCGGCTGTTCGAATCGAATTTCGAACCTCGAACATTTTAGTGTTCGCTCATCTCTAATCATAGATAGAGAGAGAGAATGAGCTCAACATTCAATGTCACTTTTGATTACATAACTCAATAAGACAAGAAACTGACTACCTGGGACTACTTATCAAAGAAATATATATGAAGCAAATGTTCATGTTCTCCTTTAAGTGGATTTCTACATTCAATATAGGGTCTGTGAGCTGGGACCTAAACTAATATATATATATATATATATATATATATATATATATATATATATATATATATATATCCTATTAATATTATAAATGTGAAAGTTTGTGGGTTTGTGAGTTTGGATGTTCGGATGTTTGTTCCTCAATCACGCAAAACCCGCTCGACCGATTTGGCTGAAATTTTCCACAAACATAGTTACTACACTTGATTGCGCAATAGGCTACTTTCCGTCACAATAGCGCACATACGTTTGTGCCAGGACCCTTACAAAACCCGAACTCACACCACCATCTCTGCAATCTCACACACTTTGGACCATAGCAAGCCACAAAATTCATATTACCCTCTACAGCCTCGCCCCTAACCCCACACAATCACATATACATATACTTTACCACTTTGCCCCTCACCTTAACGATACTCCAGGAGGCTCTCTTTAACGCTCCGGAGCAGTCATGTTTGCCGACCCCCACCGCTCTGACAATCCGCGACACGCCCACCCATGTCAATACCCCTAGGCCAGTGATGGCGAACCTATGGCACGCGTGCCAGAGAGGGCACGCAGAGCCCTCCATGCTGGCACGCGTGCGGTCGCCCGGATCGCTCACCAACAGGGAATCCGGTACAGGATTCCCCGTTGATGAGCGATCACTGCCTTCAGTTGTATGTGCAAATGCACATACAGCTGAAAGCTGTCAGGGTAGGCCGCGGATCGCGCGACCGCGGCCTACACTGGCTGCAGAGTTTGACCTCTGCCCCGACGCGGGCGCGATGACGTCATCAGCGCCGCCAGTGACAAGAAGGTGGATGCCGGCGGCTCTTCAGGGGTGAGTATGAGAGTGGCTCACTGTGTACAGTCCTATGAAAAAGTTTGGGCACCCCTATTAATCTTAATCATTTTTAGTTCTAAATATTTTGGTGTTTATAACAGCCATTTCAGTTTGATATATCTAATAACTGATGGACACAGTAATATTTCAGGATTGAAATGAGGTTTATTGTACTAACAGAGAATGTGCAATATGCATTAAACCAAAATTTGACCGGTGCAAAAGTATGGGCACCTCAACAGAAAAGTGACATTAATATTTAGTAGATCCTCCTTTTGCAAAGATAACAGCCTCTAGTCGCTTCCTGTAGCTTTTAATCAGTTCCTGGATCCTGGATGAAGGGATTTTGGACAAACAATTCAAGTTCAGTTAAGTTAGATGGTCGCCGAGCATGGACAGCCCGCTTCAAATCATCCCACAGATGTTCAATGATATTCAGGTCTGGGGACTGGGATGGCCATTCCAGAACATTGTAATTGTTCCTCTGCATGAATGCCTGAGGATTTGGAGCGGTGTTTTGGATCATTGTCTTGCTGAAATATCCATCCCCGGCGTAACTTCAACTTCGTCACTGATTCTTGAACATTATTCTCAAGAATCTGCTGATACTGAGTGGAATCCATGCGACTCTCAACTTTAACAAGATTCCCGATGCCGGCATTGGCCACACAGCCCCAAAGCATGATGGAACCTCCACCAAATTTTACAGTGGGTAGCATGTGTTTTTCTTGGAATGCTGTTTCTTTTTGGACGCCATGCATAACGCCTTTTTTATAACCAAACAACTCAATTTTTGTTTCCAAAATGAAGCTGCCTTGTCCAAATGTGCTTTTTCATATCTCAGGCAACTCTATTTGTGGCGTACGTGCAGAAACGGCTTCTTTCTCATCACTCTCCCATACAGCTTCTATTTGTGCAAAGTGCGCTGTATAGTTGACCGATGCACAGTGACACCATCTGCAGCAAGATGATGCTGCAGCTCTTTGGAGGTGGTCTGTGGATTGTCCTTGACTGTTCTCACCATTCTTCTTCTCTGCCTTTCTGATATTTTTCTTGGCCTGCCACTTCTGGGCTTAACAAGAACTGTCCCTGTGGTCTTCCATTTCCTTACTATGTTCCTCACAGTGGAAACTGACAGGTTAAATCTCTGAGACAACTTTTTGTATCCTTCCCCTGAACAACTATGTTGAACAATCTTTGTTTTCAGATCATTTGAGAGTTGTTTTGAGTAGCCCATGATGCCACTCTTCAGAGGAGATTCAAATAGGAGATCAACTTGCAATTGGCCACCTTAAATACCTTTTCTTATGATTGGATACATCTGGCTATGAAGTTCAAAGCTCACTGAGGTTACAAAACCAATTTTGTGCTTCAGTAAGTCAGTAAAAAGTAGTTAGGGGAATTCAAATCAATAAAATGATAAGGGTGCCCATACTTTTGCACCGGTCAAATTTTGGTTTAATGCATATTGCGCATTTTCTGTTAGTACAATAAACCTCATTTCAATCCTGAAATATTACTGTGTCCATCAGTTATTAGATATATCAAACTGAAATGGCTGTTGCAAACACCAAAATATTTAGAACAAAAAATGATTAAGATTAATAGGGGTGCCCAAACTTTTTCATAGGACTGTATATGATGTTGGGGGGAGCGCTTATAATACTTGGTGGGGTGTATAATACTGGGGGGAGTGTATAATACTGGGGGGGCTTATAATACTGGGGGGAGTGTATAATACTGGGGGGAGTGTATAATACTGAGGGGGCTTATAATACTGGGTGGGGTGTATAATACTGGGGGGAGTGTATAATACTGGGGGGAGTGTATAATACTGAGGGGGCTTATAATACTGGGGGGAGTGTATAATACTGGGGGGGCTTATAATACTGGGGTGGCTTATAATACTGGGGGGTGTACTAAAGCGCATATAATACTGGGGGGGGGCTATTTATAAGCACACAATACTGTGTGTGGATGCCACTGTGGAGCATATAATCCTGTGGGGGGGGGGGGCACCTACTGCGGAGCATATAACACTGGGGGGCTACTGTGGTACTGTGGAGAATATAATATTGTGTGGTGGGCCCACTGCAGAGCATATAATACTGTCTGGGGTCCCCTCACTATTTATATCACACAGTATCTGTTTTATAGCAGACGTGATATTAGTACAGGATGTAAGAATATTACACGGTAACTATAAAACAGATCCTGTGCGATGTAAATAGTGAAAATTAATTGTTCAAAGTACCAAATGCCGAGACCTTTACATTTCAGTACAACGTTGTTTGTATTATTGAAAGCTCTGTAAAGCCCCACATGACTGTAATTTTTGGTCAGTAACTGTCCGCAATTGTGGATCCGCATAGTATTAAGTCTATATTGTCGTGTTGGCACTCCGCGAAAATTTTGTGGGTTTTGGGTTGCAGTTTGGGCACTCGGTCTCTAAAAGGTTCGCCATCACTGCCCTAGGTGGTCTAATAAATGCAAAAAAAAAAAGTTTAAAAAAAGTAAAATATATATATATATATATATATATATATATATATATATATATATATATATATTAAAAAAAAAAGGATTAATAATTCAAATCACCCCCCTTTCCCTAGAACACATATAAAAGTAGTTAAAAACTGTGAAACACATACATGTTAGGTATCCCCGCGTCCAAAATCGCCCGCTCTACAAAGCTATACAAATATTTTTCCTGTTCGGTAAACGCCGTAGCAGGAAAAATGGTCAAAAGTGCCAAACCGCCATTTTTTCACTGTTTTGATTCTGATAAAAATTTGAATAAAAAGTGATCAAAGCAATAACATTTCCCGAAAATGGTAGAACTAAAAAGTACACCTGGTCCCGCAAAAAAAAAATGCCCTATACATCCCCGTACACGCACGTATAAAAAAGTTACGGCTGTCGGAATATGGCGACTTTTCATAAAAAATTTTTTAACACAGTTTTGGATTTTTTTTTACGGGGTCAAAATTTAAATAAAACCATATAAATTTGGTATCCCCAGCATCGTAACGAAACACAGAATACAGGGGACATGTCATTTTGGTTGCACAGTGAACGCCGTAAAACCAAAGCCCGTAAGAAAGTCGCAGAAATGCATTTTTTCTTCAAATCCACCCCTTTCGGAATTTTTTCCCTGCTTCCCAGTACATTATATAGAATAAATAATGGTGGCCTCATGAAGAAAAATTTGTCCCGAAAAATTAAGACCTCATATGGCTCTGGGAGCGGAGAAATAAAAAAGTTATGGGGTTTAGAGGGAGGGGAGTCAAAAACGAAAATCAAAAAATGCCATCGGCGGGAAAAGGTTAACTTCAAATCCCTCTGTCCCAAAGACACTATGTAAAGTTTATACCAACACCGTATAGCAGCTCAAATACAAATTAACTTCAACACAAAAGTCTCACGTATTCTCAGAATTAAAGCAAAAACAAGATACAAAGTTACATTTCATATCCCATACCTTATACACAGTACGAAAACCTTACCCGCGCCTGTATATACCCACTTCTACAATCACCGCAGACGAAGTCGCGGGTACCAGCTATACTCAATATAACCTGGAGAATTTGCTATCCATTCCACTTTTTCAAGTACGCAAACATTTAACAAATCTGTATCCACCCAATTCTCGAATCACCGCTGACGAAGTCGCGGGTAACAGCTAGTATATATATATAACACAAATTCTGTAGTAGCCTGCTCTATACAGATCCACAGTTCTTTCCCGATTTGAGTGAAATTTAGCACGTCCCCTCTCCACTCACAGGAGCAGAATACTGCACACGTCACATCTCGCTATCATCCCCCCGTCATGAGATTGGGGCCCCTAAATTTAGGCCCTATACATATAATGGGGAAAAGTGAAAGTGAAAGCGCTGAGGGGAAAACAAAAGTTGTGACTGACAGTGACGGATTATAGCGACGGCTTCAAAGAGTCGCTGCTAAAGGGGCCGCACCTCACACACAACATACAAACATTTCATAAACACCATATAAACATCACACAGACAGCACACATACACCAACCCACAAGCACAACGCCACACAAATGTCACAACACACCACACAAACACCAGACCACTCTAGACACACAGAACACAAACTCCACCCCACAAATACCACAACACCACCCCATAAATACCACACACATACGCACAGACCACACACACATGCAAACACACTCAGATGGTTGCACACTACGCACACAGACGAACAGAGCACATGCATACTCACACACAACTACCGCACACATAGACACATGCTCTGTGCACGCAGAAACATATGGATCACATGCGCACATACATATACACGGACTGCACACGTGCATGCACACATGCATACATACACATAGATCACACGTGTACACACACACAAATACACGCACGCACGTGTAAACACAAGCATACATATACACGGACCACACACATGCATGCACACACACCTCCATACACATGGATCACACGTATGCACACACATACACACGCGCACACACACATACACATACATGGACGATACACGTGCATGCACATACACACACACACACACACACATGGATCACACGCATGCACATACACACACACACATATACACAGACCACACGCATGCATGGACACACGCATACATACACATGGAACACACGCATGCGCACACACACATACACTTACACACAGGCATACATATTCAAGGACCATACACACGTGCATGCACACACGCATATATACACATGGATCACACACATGTACATCAACGCATGCATTGACAAAACACATCTGGTCTCCTCAGTGGCTGCTTGCACACTATAGTATTTTTCAGTCCTCCAGGCCATGGATTTGGCGGTTCCATAGACTTCTTTGTGTACAAAGCTGTGAATGTTACAGGCTCCATAGAAGTCTATGGAGCCTTTTCAATTAAAAGACACAAAGACACAGCATATCTGATGATTTTTCTGACCAGAAAAAAATCTGTGTGAAGCATAAATCAAGAATGTGCGCAATATTAAAAAATAAACCAATAAAATTTATTGGCTTAAAATTTATAGGTTTACAAATAAACCAATAAAAATGATAATGAAATAAGTATAAAATACACAAGTGTATGCAGAAATTCTAAAAAGGACTGTTCCACAGTATTCTAAAAACGTAAGTCTCACAATGCACCTTATTTTCACATATATGCAGCTCTATTTTAAAAAGTAGGCATTTTCATGTTCAGTTTCATGCGAATGAAAGGGAAAGTGAATGATTTTTGAAGCTGACATTCAATATTTGCATAATAATATTATCATCCCTTCATATGACAGCACACTTCCTAATAACTAAGCTATATCTATAACACTGCAAACAGAAACATACACAATAAAAATATGATGGCTTATTTCCCAGAGGCTTCCTATTTTTATTGGGCCCTGTAAATTAACAGACATGAAAGCATAAACTGGGATATAGCCATTACATCTTTCCATAAAAAGCCTGGCCATCCTTGCTGACTGGTCCCTATCTTTACCAACTTATGCTTGGATGAATTTAACAACCCCAGTCACTAACACTGATGTTTTTTTCTGTTTATTAGGAACTGGTTAATAAATGTATATGTATTTCCTCAAGCAGGTCTCGAACGAGGCTAAAAACCTTATAACATTGTGTATGTGACCTCACTTTCAATAAAACAAAAATAAAAATACAAGAAACAAATATATATATATATATATATATATATATATATATATATATATATATATATATACACAAACACATAAAAAGCATATTCAGTCATAGTTATTCTGCATTTGCTTAAACTTGCAGATAGTCTGGAAAAAGTTGCTATCATAATAAGTATTTGAGAAACATCCTGTAGTGGCAGCTCCAAATAACCCGAATGTTAACAGGCAAGAGCTCAAAATATGTAAATCATTTCCTACAGTAAATGCTTACCTGCTGTTTATATTTTTCAGATTTTACACCTTGTTTTTTTAGCTCATCTGTTGAGCTTTAGGGTGCTAGTTAATACGTAGTAAACTAACAATAGTAATTAGATCTTTAAAGGGATTCTATCATGGGGAAAACTCGTTTTTAACTAAGCATATATGCTGTGTGTGAGAGCAGGAAGATGAGTCATCAGCAGCAGCAGCAGTCTGTGCTGTACACACAGCAGACAGTGATCACTGAACTTCCAGTGCCCATTGCTGGCTAATTAACATATCAATAAAAGCAGGCTAATTCAAAAACAGCTGAGAGGATTAATAGATAAAAGGTATGTGTGGAATAGCCTTTCTAAAGGCTATGCAAATATATGCTTAGTTAAAAATAATTTTTCCAAATGATAGAATCCCTTTAATGGTATAGGGGAATAATAGGCAAACTATGTCACAGTAACAAAGGGAAACATACTGGCATGAGTTGGGGAAGAAAGTGCCTAACTAAATGTATATGTACAGTCTTATATACCAGTCACACACACGCTCGCACATGCACATACACACAGCTCACACATTACCCATTTATTTTTACAATTTTCAGTGAATGTTGTAGAGGTCAACACCTTCTGGTAGTTAGTGGCTTTGAGTCTATAGCAGGGGTACTTAACTACTTATAATAAAGAGCCACTGAGGGGGTTGTGCCATTAGGTGAAGGTCTGAGATAGACTATAAGACGATAATAATAAGGCAATAAGGAGCTTTATGTGTTGGGGGCACTCTTAGGGTGTTACATACAGACTGTCTTAGCACTCAGGCTGCTAATTGAGCATAAATTACATCCCACACAGTCCAAATCAATAATCCTGGCTTGTCCAGAGTAATAAACTTGTCCTCACAAGGAAAGAACAGTCTAACCCATGACTCCCTGACCCATTCCAGACATTACTTATAACATGCATACCAGTGTAATGTACTGATGACACATGCTGAAGCACTATATTCACTAATGATATATACATGAACACTATCAGCTGAACCACCTCAGGATTAATGCTGGGAAGACCAAGGAGATGGTGGTGGACTTTAGTAAACGCTGAAGTGCTCCGACCCTGCTGGAGATCCAAGGGCATGCATTGAGATAGTCAGGACCTATAAGTATCTGGGTGTGCTCCTCAATAATAAACTAGACTCGGCTGATCACCTGGAGGCGCTGCACAGAAAGGGCCACAGCAGACTCTACCTGCTCAGGAGGCTGAGGGCCTTCGGAGTCCAGGGGCCACTTCTTAGGGCATTTTTCAACTCAGTTGTTGCTTCAGCCATCTTTTTCAGTGTGGCCTGCTGGGGGAGCAGTATATCAACCAGGGACAGAAATAGACTTTGCAGGCTGATCAGAAGGGCCAGCTCTGCCCTGGGGAGACCCCTGGACCCAGTACAGGTGGTGGGTGACAGAAGGATACTGTCCGTGGTGACCTCCATGCGGGAGAACAAATCCCACCCCATGTATGGGACCTTGATGGGACTTGGCAGCACTGTAAGTGACCGTCTACTTCACTCCAAGTGTGAGAAGGAGCGCTATCGCAAGTCCTTCCTTCCAACCGCGACCAGGCTACATAATCTACATCAGACCAAGCGAAGATCATCCCGCACAGAAAACTAAATGAGTATGATGATGAAGTCTTCCTTCTTTCATTCTTCTGTTCCTTAGCTGCTATGGACTCCTAGTATATCTACTTTTATCAGCATATGTGTGTCTACTTCTGTATTATATTACTGTGTATTATCCTGTATGTGTATTATTATGCTGCTGTAACATACTGAAATTTCCCCACTTTGGGACTATTAAAGGATTATTTTATCTTATATATACAAGTGGATTTCTTTCATCAAATAGGGAATTATACTATATTGTGTCATTATACCCTATATGGGGCATTAAGTCGGAGTACACTGTGTGGCAGCAATAACATGTCATTATACTGTCCTGGCATTATACAGTGTGTGGGATGCTAATATGGCATTATACTGTATGGAGGGCACTAAGAAGCATTATACTGTGTGGGGTGCACTATCTTGGCACATTATACTTTATGGGAGCAAGGACATTGCATCATACTATGTTGAGGGTACTAAGGGGCAGTATACTTTTTGGGACAATAATTTAGCCTTATATTGTGAGAGGGCACTTAATGTGAAATTATACTGTGGGAGATAATAAAGAGTATTATACTATGTGAAGGCAATAACACGTCATACTGTGTGTAAGGGGCACTGTCCTGGCATTATACAATGTCTGGGGGAACTAACGTGGCATTATACTGTGTGGGAAGCCCTATCTTTTCTCAAAATACTTTGTGGGGGGTCAATAATGTTGCATCATACTGTGTGGAGGACACTTAGGTACAGTATTCTTTGTAGGAGCAATAATGTGGTATTATAGTGTGAGAGAGCACTAATGTGACATTATACTGGGGGGGGGGCACTTAGGAGAATTATACTGTGCAGGGTGCATTACAGAGTATTATACTGTGTGGAGGAAATAACATGTCATTAAACTGTGTGGGGAGCACTAAGCAGCAATATACTGTGTGTGGGGGACACTGCCTTGGCACATTATACTTTGTGGGGGCAATGACGTTTCATGATACTGTGTGTGAGCACTTAGGCGCAGTATACTTTGTGGAGGCAACAATGTGGCATACTGTGAGAGGGCACTAATGTAATATTATATTTTGCTGTGCTCTTAGGAGCATTGTACTGTATGAAGGGGCATTAAGGAGTATTATAATGTGTGGGAGGCATTAAGGAGCATTAATGGAACATTAGTACCCACCACAGTATAATGCTCCATGTTTCCATGTTTTAGTGAAGTATTTGTTCCTCTTTGTAGTATGCTCCTTAGTCCTTTACTTTTAGGCCCTGTTCACACAGGGAGCGGAACAGCAGCTTTTGGCACCGACAGTGCCGCGTCACTCTTGGGCCAAAATATGCCTGCCACAACTCTCGCGGCTTTTGACAGTCATGGCTTCCCCCTCCACAGTAGGCTCAAATGAATGGGCCGACTCCGGAGGTTGCTGCCGCGAAATTTGCGGAATCTGCCTAAAGAAAGGGCAGCTTGCCTCTTTTTTCCGCTAGCAGCATGTTGAAAAAAGAACGCTAGTGGTCTCCATAGACCACCATTGTGAGGGGACAGATTATGACGTGGATTCCGCGCCATAATCCACCCCCTCTGTGCTCGTGTGAACTAGCCCTAATTCTTTGGACTTGTGAAGGGAGCAGGAGTTTTACCATTCTGCACTGGGATTCCAGCCCATTTAAAGATATCTTGTGACATTAAAGCTAACATAATTGAGGATTCATTTACAGTAAAAGGGGTTTGATTTGTCCATAGGTTGTCTATGGTAGTGTATCTCAACTAAACTGTCAAATAATAATTCAATAACAAGTAGCAGCAAAGTGAGGAAAAAGAAACCCTAATGAGGAAGAATATATGGTTCAACTAAATGAACTCTTAAGAACTGTGTAGGGTTAATCTTTAAGGCTTTTTTTGGAAATTTACATAACATTACTCATATGTACAAAAAAGCTCCACATACAAACTACTAGTCTAGTGTGGGAGGACTTGACAGGCCTGCGCACAGCTATGGCCACAATCACGTCTATCATTTGAAGCAATATTCATGCCCACTGTTGCAGTTTTATGGATGAAGCCCACAGATTTATGTTCCATAATTCAACAGAAAACATTCTCTTTACAGCAGCGTTCATCTGAGCAAATGGACCAAAAATAAAGAAATATTAAAAAATTTGAAGTTGACAGAACACAGCCCTTTCAACTTCTATACACTACAAACTTAATATAAAATAATCCTAGCAGTGAACCCACACACTTTAATGTACCCCACCAGCGGCCCTATATAGCTTGTTGTCCTCCATCAGTGGTCTGTCCCTTACCACCAGTTTTTACCTCACTGGTCCCAAGCACAATCTCTACACCCTGCTTCAGGAGCACATACGTCACTACCATGAACATGGACAGCAGTAAAGAATGGGATGTGCCTAGGAGCAAAGAAGTATCTACACTCAATCTACCCTGAGCTTGCAGCCTGCAGCCTGCAAAATCTGGAAGCTTTGGGACCAAGTTGTAAGTTCTTTTCTCCCCAGTTCTGCGGTTCTCCGTCGGCTGCATATGACAGCCTCAGGGGTCGCTTGTGGATCACAGACTGCTTGTTTGAGATTCCTTCTCTAGAATATAGTATGAAATAGGATTGAAAAAATTCCAATGTTATATCAAACCAGACATCTTATATTAACTAGATGGGTGAATGGGTTAATACCAAGCTTGGTTCAACCAAAATATTCCAAATTGTTTGTATTTTTACAAAACTGAACAAATAGAGATTTGTATTGGATAAACTAAAATGGCCACTACAGTCATGGCCAAAAGTTTTGAGAATGACACAAATATTATATTTTCACATGATCTGCTGCCCTCTGTTTTTATGTGCGTTTGTCAGATGTTTTTATCACATACAGAAATATAATTGCAATCATATTATGAGTAACAAAAGCTTATATTGACAGAATGAGTTAATGCAGCAAGTCAATATTTGCAGTGTTGACCCTTCTTCTTCAGGACCTCTGCAATTCTCCCTGGCATGCTCTCAATGAACTTCTGGACCAAATCCTGACTGATAGCAGTCCATTCTTGCACAATCAATGCTTGCATTTTGTCAGAATTTGTAGGTTTTTGTTTGTCCACCCGTCTCTTGATGATTTACCACAAGTTCTCAATGGGATTAAGATCTGGGGAGTTTCCAGGCCATGGACCCACAATCTCTATGTTTTGTTCCCTGAGCCATTTAGTTATCACATTTGATTTATGGCAAGGTGCTCCATCATACTGGAAAAGGCATTGTTGATCGCCAAACTGCTCTTGGACGGTTGGGAGAAGTTGATCTTGGAGGACATTCTGGTACCATTCTTTATTCATGGCTGTGTTTTTAGGCAAGACTGTGAGAGAGCCCTTGGCTGAGAAGCAACCCCACACATAAATGGTTTCAGGATGCTTTACAGTTGGCATGAGACAAGACTGGTGGTAGCGCTCACCTCGTCTTCTCCGAATAAGCTGTTTTCCAGATGTCCCAAACAATCGAAAAGGGGATTCATCAGAGAAAATGACTTTACCCCAGTCCTCAGTAGTCCACTCTCTGTACCTTTTGCAGAATATCAGTCTGTCCCTGATGTTTTTTCTGGAGAGAAGTGGCTTCTTTGCTGCCCTCCTTGAGACCAGGCCTTGCTCCAAGAGTCTCCGCCTCACAGTGCGTGCAGATGCACTCACACCTGCCTGCTGCCATTCCTGAGCAAGCTCTGCACTGCTGGTAGCCTGATCCCGCAGCTGAAACACTTTCAAGAGACGGTCCTGGTGCTTGCTGGTCTTTCTTGGACGCCCTGGAGCCTTTTTGCCAACAATGGAACCTCTCTTCTTGAAGTTATTGATGATGCGATAGATTGTTGACTGAGGTGCAATCTTTCTAGCTGCGATACTCTTCCCTGTTAGGCAATTTTGTGCAGTGCAATGATGACTGCACATGTTTCTTTAGAGATAACCATGGTTAACAGAAGAGAAACAATGATGCCAAGCACAAGCCTCCTTTTAAAGTGTCCAGTGGTGTCATTCTTACTTCATCATGACAGATCTCCTGCCCTGTCCTCATCAACACCCACACCTGTGTTAATGGAGCAATCACTGAAACGATGCTAGCTGGTCCTTTTAAGGCAGTGCTGAAATGATGTTGAAATGTGTTTTGGGGGATAAAGTTCATTTTCTAGGCAAATATTGACTTTGCAAGTAATTGCTATTAAGCTGATCACTCTTTATAACATTCTGGAGTATATGCAAATTGCCATTAGAACAACTGAAGCAGTAGACTTTGTAAAAATTAATATTTGTATCATTCTCAAAACTTTTGGCCATGACTGTACATTATTCTCAGAGGTTCATATACATCTTCTGTTACTTCTTTTGGGCCTACTTGTGGCCTACATTGCTGTCCTGGCTCTCTTCTGTGACATCATCAGCTGGAGCTTAGCACTTAGGCCAGTGATTAGGCCTCAGTGGTAAACTAGGTATGCTGAGTGTCATGACATTTAGCATGTCCATGTGACTACTGGCGGCCCAATCAGAGGACTCAGTGGTGTCCCACGGGCCAATGACATTACAGAAGAGCACCAGACCTCCCCAGTAGAGCCTGGGCATGTTGAAATTCAGACCTCCCTTTCCCCCTGACATAAGGGGAGAACCAGCATGGCACTATATACTGAAGATACTTACCCAGTCCTGCTGACCTCGGCTGACTTTTCTTATGTGTATGGACACCTATAGTCAATCATACTTGTAATAAATTAGCGTACATGTAGAATTAACTGACTATCACAGAGTAGAAACAGTCGAGTCAAGATTTAAAGGGGCTCTATCATTGGAAAAAGTCATTTTTAACTAATCACATCCTTGCATAGCCTTTAGAAAGGCTATTCCACACCTACCTTTTGTATGTAAATTTTCTCAGTAGATTTTGAATAAGTCCGTTTTTATACATATGCTAATGAGCTTCTCGTTGCACCCTGGAAGTCTCACCGTGCACTGTCTTCTGTATATACAGCACAGGCTGCTGCTGACTCCTCCTCCCTGCTCTCATACATAGCAGACAGCAGGGAGAGGAGAGCTCGCTGACAACTTCCTGTGCTCTGAGAAGCTAATTAGCATATGAATAAAGACAGACTTATTCAAATACTACTGAGGCAATTTTCATACTAAAGGTAGGTGTGGAATAGCCTTTCTAAAGACTATGCACGTATGTGGTTAGTTAAAAATGACTTTTCTCAATGATAGAGCCCCTTTAAATATATATTTTACTGAATCTTTTTCTATATATCAGTAAGGGCCCCATCATGTGTAGTATGAAGTAGTTCCCTTTCCATTGGTGCCCTCTCTAATCTTTCTGTTGCAGAAAGTGAAGTTATAATGTCAGACAGCATAACAAGTCCTATGTAAATGAACCTATGCAGTCAAGGCGGGCCCCTAGTCACACTGTGCCCATACACACCTCTTTGGCATGACCGACATCCCCCTCACAGCCCCTTCACTCCCTGACATATGACGGTGCCAATTTATAATGGAAAAACCACCTGACATGTTCCCTTTAACTTTTTTGTTCTTTGTCTGCTGTTTCACCATAGTAACAGGAATTTGGGGTAGAGAAGGAAAGCGAGGAGACAGATTCAGCTGCTATTTTAGTAATGTAAGACAATATTTTGTCGGTGCTTTCGGAAAGGTGTTGCCTTTGATGCTGGTAGACGTTAACTGGGGGAATCTTTAAGTACCTTTCAGAGACGTGAATACGCTTCCAGATGAGGATGATTAATAAATGTCTTGTCTTCATTTTGAGGATTTGAAGGAGCTCAAAGCGAATGTAAAACATAAGTTAGATTACAGAGCAGCCGCCCTGCATGCATCGCATATAATCACATGTGAGACTTCAAGTGGCAAGCTGACAGTCTGAATTAGACATGCAGCTACAATTGTCAAATTCATATGTCCCCTGTTGTTTCCTACCTGCAGCACTCGCACACCTATTTTGTCATCCTATATCAACTAGTGGGGTGCAGATCCTTTCTGAAATATGAAGGCAGGCTTTTCTAGTGAAGTATGGCAATTTTTAAGCTTCGGATGTCAGTTCTTCCTTGTGAGGTAAAACTCGATGGTCCGTGCCCAAATCCCAGCAGGCAGAAGTTAATGTGACATGACTGCACGCAGAGATTCCAGATTGGTTTGTATGTGCTTAAAGGACAGAAAAATTCTTGTCAGTCGGTTGCAAGTCACACATTTGCTGTCAGATCCTATGATTTCTTACATTTTATTCTACTCCTGCCGAGTTTACCATACCCCTGAGCAAATGCAAATATAAATAAGTATAACCCTTTCACATGGTGATGGTTTTGAAGTAGCAGTTATCTTGGTAGGAAGGTAGGACATTATTTTAGCAAATGTCTCGGGCATTTTGCATATTACTTTCCGCAATCTGTTGGTATCTTGTTGTTGGTCTAAAAGTAGAGGTACAAAAATAACACTTATGCATTATGCAATTATGTAATTTTTCACGGCAGTTTTCACAAATCCCCCATACATTTGATTATATGGAAGGTTACGTGAAAGCAGACAAAAATAGAAGAAACTACATTATTTTGTTGTGTACCATCAAAATATGGGTAATGTGAATAGTGTCGAATGAATGCAGCCTAACTATTCATGAAGGTATTTGTTTTCTCAATGAAGCCATCCATTGCAGGTGTAGCCTATGAAAACCCCAACAAACAACAGATATAGGTAAACACAATTGATATTGACCATTGCAGGGAAAATATAGAAGTACATGCCAGTCACTCATCTTAAGGTTGAGGTCTGACATTGAAGAAACATAGCTTTTTTTGTTGCAGATTTTGTTGTAGTTTTTTTTTAGCATAATCCAAGAGTGGATTGAGCAGAAGTGAGAAGTAAAAGTAGTTCCTACCATATTTCTCTGAAAATAAGTGAGGGTCTTATATTATTTTTTTGCTTCTGAAAGATGGGTCCGGGCTTATTTTCAGGGGATGACTTAATTTTTTCATGAACAACAATCCACTCTCTAGACCCTCTTAGGGTAAGTTCACACGGGGTTTTTTGGTCAGGATTTGAAGCCGTATCTGCCTCAAAATCCTGACCAAAAAGACGGCTCCCATTGAAATCAGTTTCAGAACAAACAGCTCCCGGAAAAAAGAAGCGACAAGCTCATTCTTTCAGGCGGATTCGCCTCGCGACATCTGCCTGAAGACACTCCTTCATTCATTCATTCATTCATTTGGGCCTAATTCAGAGCAGAGTGCGCAACTGGATGCCGGTGCAGTGCATCCAGTCACAGCTACCCGTACTTTGGTCCGGAACCTGAGATGGACTCCACCTCAGGTTCCGGACCAAAAAACCCTGTGTGAACTTACCCTTACACAAAAAACTATTATCTGCAAGTGCCAATAGTGGGTGGGCTCTCTCACACAGATATGAGTCACCCCTGTCACTGTCAGGTCCCTTGCCATTGCATCAGTGTTCCACTGCAGCCAAGTGTAGCAGTCGGCTGCCCCTGGTGTCCAGAAGCAGTCACAGTGGAGTGATGCGAGCAGGACTACCTGATCTGTGTGTGAGAGCCCAGAACTACCGGTATACAACCCTTATTGTTGTAGAATGTAGAGATGAGCGAACAGTGTTCTATCGAACACATGTTCGATCGGATATCAGGGTGTTCGCCATGTTCGAATCGAATCGAACACCGCGTGGTAAAGTGCGCCAAAATTCGATTCCCCTCCCACCTTCCCTGGCTCCTTTTTTGCACCAATAACAGCGCAGGGGAGGTGGGACAGGAACTACGACACTGGGGGCATTGAAAAAAATTGGAAAAAGTCATTGGCTGCCGAAATCAGGTGACCTCCATTTTAGACGAATAGTGGATTTCAAATCCGGGTCATATGAGAATGTGAACTTTGTGACTATGAGACAGGGATAGCTGTACAGGCAGGGATAGCTAGGGATAACCTTTATTTAGGGGGGAATGTTATTAAAAATAACTTTTTGGGGCTCTATCGGGTGTGTAATTGTGATTTTTGTGAGATAAACTTTTTCCCATAGGGATGCATTGGCCAGCGCTGATTGGCCGAATTCCGTACTCTGGCCAATCAGTGCTGGCCAATGCATTCTATTAGCTTGATGAAGCAGAGTGTGCACAAGGGTTCAAGTGCACCCTCGGCTCTGATGTAGCAGAGCTGAGGCTGAAGAAGGGTTCAAGCGCACCCTCGGCTCTGATGTAGGAGAGCCGAGGGTGCACTTGAACCCTTGTGCACCCTCGGCTCTGCTACATCAGAGCCGAGGGTGCGCTTGAACCCTTGTGCACACTCTGCTTCATCAAGCTAATAGAATGCATTGGCCAGCGCTGATTGGCCAATGCATTCTATTAGCCCGATGAAGTAGAGCTGAATGTGTGTGCTAAGCACACACATTCAGCTCTACTTCATCGGGCTAATAGAATGCATTGGCCAGCGCTGATTGGCCAGAGTACGGAATTCGGCCAATCAGCGCTGGCTCTGCTGGAGGAGGCGGAGTCTAAGATCGCTCCACACCAGTCTCCATTCAGGTCCGACCTTAGACTCCGCCTCCTCCAGCAGAGCCAGCGCTGATTGGCCGAATTCCGTACTCTGGCCAATCAGCACTGGCTAATGCATTGTATTGGCGTGATGAAGCAGTGCTGAATGTGTGTGCTTAGCACACACATTCAGCTCTACTTCATCGGGCTAATAGAATGCATTAGCCAATCAGCGCTGGCTCTGCTGGAGGAGGCGGAGTCTAAGATCGCTCCACACCAGTCTCCATTCAGGTCCGACCTTAGACTCCGCCTCCTCCAGCAGAGCCAGCGCTGATTGGCCGAATTCCGTACTCTGGCCAATCAGCACTGGCTAATGCATTGTATTGGCGTGATGAAGCAGTGCTGAATGTGTGTGCTTAACACACACATTCAGCTCTACTTCATCGGGCTAATAGAATGCATTGGCCAATCAGCGCTGGCCAATGCATTCTATTAGCGTGAACTGAGTTTGCACAGGGGTTCTAGTGCACCCTCGGCTCTGCTACATCAGATTGCTACATCTGATGTAGCAGTGCCGAGTGTGCATCAGATGTGTAGTTGAGCAAAACTGACTCAGCACTGCTAAGTCTCTGCATTCGCATAGGAATGCATTGGCCAGCCTTCGGCCAATCAGCGCTGGCTCTGCCGGAGGAGGCGGAGTCTAAGGTCGGACCTGAATGGAGACTGGTGTGGAGCGATCTTAGACTCCGCCTCCTCCAGCAGAGCCAGCGCTGATTGGTCGAGTTCCGTACTCTGGCCAATCAGCACTGGCCAATGCATTTCTATGTGGAAAAGTTAGCTTGCGAAAATCGCAAACTGACAGGGATTTCCATGAAATAAAGTGACTTTTATGCCCCCAGACATGCTTCCCCTGCTGTCCCAGTGTCATTCCAGGGTGTTGGTATCATTTCCTGGGGTGTCATAGTGGACTTGGTGACCCTCCAGACACGAATTTGGGTTTCCCCCTTAACGAGTTTATGTTCCCCATAGACTATAATGGGGTTCGAAACCCATTCGAACACTCGAACAGTGAGCGGCTGTTCGAATCGAATTTCGAACCTCGAACATTTTAGTGTTCGCTCATCTCTAGTAGAATGCTATCTCACTAGTGTCATCTTGTAAGTCAGTGTCCAATTCTTTTGGGGTTTGACTCGTTTGGAGGTGTCCACTTTCCTTGATGAAGGGTCTATTGTATCTGGTCTGATGTATTCTGTTTACTTTTCTACATGTATAGCTGCCTGGACACTATTATTTTTAATGAACTGTAACTAGGGTTTATTTTCAGAGTAGGGTTTATTTTTGGAGTAGGGCTTATAGTTAGGGTTGAGCCGATCTTGACTTTTCAGGATCGATTTTAAAATCCGATTTCCGATCATTTTTCATTCGAACCCGATCTCGATCCCAATTCCGATCCTAATGTAAGTCAATGGGATTTTTTTATTAATCGGAGATCGGATTTTAAAAGCAATCCTACCCCCTGGTGTCCACTTACCTCCAGAGATGGCTGGTCCTGTGCCCCGTGCCTTCATTCTTCGCCTCGCTGCTGCTCCATGCTGCTCTTCTCTATTCGCTGCCCCCTCCCTGCCAGGTTAGGAGAGTGTGGGCGGGTTAGGAGAGTGTGGGCGGGTACTGGGAGGGGAGACGTCACGTCTTCCCGCCCTGCACCCGCGCACACTAAGCCACAAGCCCCGCCCACCTAGCGTGTTAAACACTAACCTGGGAGGCGGGGCAGCAAGGCAAGAAGAAGGAGGGCACTGGAGCAGCCATCTCTAGAGGTAAGTAGCTGCTAGAGATTTAGTTTAGCCTTCCATTCGAATGAATGAAGGCAGCCGGCACGCAGGGGGTTAAGGCTGTGTGTCGGCTGCTTCCATTCATTCCTATGGAACTGCAGCGGAGCCTTCAGACTGAATATACATCGTATGCTCAGTGTGAAGGCTAAGCAATGCATTGTGGGAAAAATCACCGATCTCGATCCCACATAAAAAGATCATGTTCGGAATTCCGATGGCGATCGTGAAATTTTCTCGATCACCGATCGGAATCCGATCTTTTCCGAACACGATCGCTCAACCCTACTTATAGTTCAAGCATACTCCAAAAATCCTGAAAAATCATGCTTAGTTCTTATTTTCAGGGTAGTCTTATTTTCGGAGAAACACGGTATACATTTCCCATTCCTTTTGTATCCATTCTTGGCTTTGGCTCAAAGAAATGCAGCAAAATCTGCAACAAAAAATGTAGGGCCTCAGCGTAATGGTGCCTGGGCCAAGCCCTGCTTTTTATTAGCAGCTTTTCACTTGGACTAATAGAGATGGTTCCTGAGTAGGTGAATGTCCCCTAAGGTCATGACATTTATATTCTGTGTTAAGCAGCTACATCTGTAATAAGTAGAGCCGTGTTTGTAAACTCTAGTCCATTAAACTAACAGGAAATATGTGAAAAATGTGTAGCTTTTGCTTTGGATTTTATCAAAGTAAAACAATAATAGTTACAGTATAATGTGTTTTGGTGCTAATAATAGAGGAGCTAATGACAATACAGATTTGCATGTTCTTCTGGAGTGTGTTAGCGGAGATAATTAGATCTATACATTTCGTGAAACCAGGGTCATTACCTTCCAATGAGGTACAGTTGCTCATCTGAATACCTACAATTAGACCTCTGCGCTGTCTCCTACTCCATTAGAATACAATTATCCTGTTTGTAATACATGCTGCAGATAAACTCTCCATTATCAGAGGAGAGGGCAGTAAAATACCTTATTCTGACACTTGTCATCTTATTAGAACTCTTCTACAATCGTGCGGTGTTATAACTGTTCTACCGTTGCATTTGCTATTTATTTGCATGTTCTGCCCGGCAACAGTGAGGAAGCAGACCGAGGAATAGACTAAGCTACTTCATATGCTACAGACCGAGCCATGGAATACAGTAGTCTCTGATCCTGGAATCCAGAGTGATTTTCTACATCCCTACTACATTACGTAGTGTGGGAATTCACACTCAGTGGCCACTTTTTTAAGTATATACCTGTTTCTTCAGATGGAACGTTGGACGGGTGTTTTTATTCAGTTATGTCATTGGATATACACTGTCTACCAATAAGTATTTGGACACCTGTGGTCCAAGTGACATGAGCGGCAATTATTGCCTCAACCCTCTGGGGCATGCTTTCAACAAGTCCTTGTATGTTGGCTAGTGGCATTTATTCCATTCGGCTTGGAGAAGATAGGTAAGTTCTTTCACGATTTTGGACGGCTGTTGCACCCCTTAGTTCAGCAATCCAACTCTTCCCAGAGGTGCTCAATAGGGTTCAAATCTGATCTCTGGGTAGGCCAGTCCAGTCGGTTAACCTGATTGTCACTGTACCAAGCCATGGTAGACCTCGCTACATGACAGCTACATGACATCCTGGAAGTAACATTGGTCCGATCCATAGAACCACCATAATATAGGAAGTAGAGTTGAGCGATCGGGATCGGAAAAAATCAGCTTCCGATCGGCAATCGAGTAAATTTCACGATCACAATCGGAATTCTGATCCCGATCTTTTTCGGTGGGATCGAGGTCAGAGGTCATCTCAAGATCGACTCAACCCTATTCATGCATATATCATTAATGGGGTTGAGCGATCGGGATCGGGAAAGATTGGATCCCGATCGGTGATTGAGTAAATTTCACGATCGCGATCAGCTGGAAAATGATCGGAAATAGGATTTTAAAATCTATCCTGAAATCTCAAGATTGGCTCAACCCCAGTAGGAAGCACACTGTTATCTAATATAGTGCAATAGGTGTTGGCGTTGAGTTTACCATACACTGGGACCAAGGGTCCCAGTCCATACCAGGTGAGACACCCCCAGATCATAACTCCTGCTCCACAGAACTTTACTGGGATTCCAAATACTTATACTTATACTTGGTAGACAGTGTATTAAGTAAGGATATCAGAACTTTAGGGACACTGAGGGTCTCCTTCTGCAATCAAATAAATACATAAAGAAACAAACAAGTAATAAATAAAGCTGAATCCTATGAACTAGATTTAGGTTTAGTCTGTCAGCAACTGGCGGTGTACCAAATGAATTCTAGGACTTGGTAAAAGACTTATACACATACATGCATGCATTTCCTAGCAACTGTATGGAAAATTAACTTTATAGGTATATGCAAATGAGGCGGCAAATGCCCCAAGATTTTGCAAGATGTCCAGATTGCTAGGGGCCCATACTCAGAGAAGTCTTATACAGCAAGAGCCTTATGTGAAGTATCAATTGGATGATGATATGGACCCATGTAAGCACATTCACTGATCGAGCCTCCATTGCTGAAAGATAAGTGTAACCATATGTCTTACAAGTGTATGACATCTGCTATTTAGATTGTCTTTTCATGGACATCTGTCTAGAGGAACGCACTCTACATCTATATCGTCTATGGTAGATGACTGGGTTAACCTAATGCCAAGTCTCTTTTTATAACACAATCCAAGGACAGATTTAGTCAATCATAAATGAATAGGTCAGCAATGTATCGTGAATGAGGTCACCAGTGTCACTGTTTTTTACAGATTACATGTAATTTATTAACATATATTAGCCAATGAGTTATGTGGTCCAATATAACAGATGCAAGAGATGAAAACAGTTCCTATGTCACTGTCTAAAGTTATGGAAAAAAGATACCAAACCTTATAGAGAAAGTTATATGAAAGGAAAAAGTAAGGGTCAAAAATTCTTGGCTGTTTTTCTTGGTTCAAAACTTGTAAGAACACATATTTTATTGCTGATACTACAGTACAATGGATTCTACATTACTTATATGATGTTGGAGTGGTAGTTAGTAGTATAGTCAACATATCCTTTTATATCAAGTCTTGATGCAGAAAAGACAATGTTTAGGTTAAAGCCACACATTGGTAAAAGCTATGTCTTTTGTTGCACATTTTCCTGTTTCTTTTTTTAACCATAGTCAGGAGTGACTTTAGCAGAAAAGAAAAGTATACCGTATATACTCGAGTATAAGCCGAATTTTTCAGCCCAGTTTTTGTGCTGAAAAATCCCCCCTCGGCTTATACTCGAGTCAGAAATTTTTTTATTTTTTTTATTTTTTTTTAGGAGGGTGGGTCTATGACCAGCCACAATATTAATGTATATAAACTCCCATAAAATAGTGCAAACAAAAAAAAGATTTAAAAAAAAAAAAGTAAAAGTTCTAAATCCCTCCTTTTCCTAGAATACATAGAAAAGTAGAAAATGACTGTGAAACACAAACACATTAGATATCCCTGTGTCTGAAAGTGCCCGGTCTACTGAATATAGGGTACCTGCAGTGCTCCTGTTCCATGAGGAAGGGGTTAATAGGAACACTGCAGTTACCCTATGTTCCGCCAGGCTGAATTCCAAGTGGGGGAAAAAAAGGAAGGGAAGGACAGACAGACAACCAAAACACCCCCTCCCCTTCCCCAGCATCTACTGCACCCAAAAATTCCGACCATTTTAATTTTTGAAATTTTCCAGTAGCTGCTGCATTTCCCCCCCTCGGCTTATACTCGAGTCAATACATTTTCCCAGTTTTTTGTGGTAAAATTAGGGGGGTCGGCTTATATTCGGGTCGGCTTATACTCGAGTATATACGGTAAGTGTTTCCATTATATTTCATTTTCCTTTTGAAGGTACTTTTGTCTTCAGCTCAAAAATTTGCAGCAAAATCTGCAAGAAAAAAAACACAGCTTTTTTGCAGTATTTAGCCAGAATCTTAATCTGTATGCAAATGTATTTGCAGGTCCTCATGTGCCATGAGCACAGACAAAAAAATGTGCTCCAGGTTCCTATTCCCTGGGTGCTTCAAGAGGTTTATTTGACATTGACTTTTCCTTGTGCAACTTTATCAAGAAAGGCTTTATTAAGAAAGGCTATTCTTCTCCTACCTTTAGATGTCTTCTCCACGCTGCTGTTCAGTAGAAATCCCGGTTTTCGTCGGTATGCAAATGAGTTCTCTTGCAGCACTGGGGGCGGTCCCCAGCATTCAAACAGCACTGTGGGTGTCCCCAATGCTGCGAGATAACTCTCTAGCGCCGCTTCCATCTTCCTCAGAAGTGGGCTCTCTTCGCATCTGGCGGTGCCTTTAAGCTTCTATGCCTCGGGCCTAGGGCAAAGCCGACTGCGCATGCCCGCCGGCCACAAGAAAATGGCTGCTTACACGGTATTGTAAGCAGACATTTTCTTGTAGCCGGCAATCATGCACAGTCGGCTGCCTGAGGCCTAAAAGATTGAGGCCACCGCCGGAAGAAGATGCGAAGAGAGCCCGTTCCTGAGGAAGATGGAGGCGGCGCTGGAGAGTTCTCTCGGAGCATTGGGGACTCCTCCAGTACTGTTTGAGTGCTGGGGCCCGTCCCCAGTCCTGCGAGAGAACTCATTTGCATACCAACGAAAACTGGGATTTCTACGGAATGGCAGCGCGGAGAAGACATCTAAAGGTAGGCGAAGAATAGCTTCTCTTAAGGCTATTCCTATGTGTTAGGGACAAAAATTTGAGTTTTAATGATAGGATCCCTTTAACATACTGCAACAAATGTTCAGATTCATGTTAAAATTTGCTATATCTGTAACAATAAATTGAGGTCTTCAAGCTACCTCATACCTGAATATGCAGGTACTACAAGGGGTTAAGGACCCATAGTGCAGATATCACCCTGGAAATTTGTATTTAAGAGACCATGGTGGAAGAAATAATAGTTATGTTCCCTATTTGATACCCTTATGTACGTTTGAACATTTTTCTGGAATTTCATCTTTCTTTTTTGTCTCAGTGTGATATATAACCGTTTCTTTTCTACTTCCCATGTCTGGTCTGAGGGTCTATTCCCTGATGTCCAGTTGTAATTGTGAAGATACAGATAAATCAAGTTATTGTGTATTACCAGAAGCCGAAAAGTTCTAAGTGATAGGAGTTCCAGTAGGCCTGACCATGATTCCGTGACTTACCGACTATTACAGGTTACTACACTAAAAGGTTTTGTACTGTCAATAGCTATGCTAGCTTTTATTAGATGTCTTAGAAGCAGAGCTTGAACTCAGAAAGATTTCTTTAGCACTTTCTTCATTGCAGGTCTGACAAGCCAATCAACTGAAAAAAAGTACATGTTTTCATTCTTGTCTGATTCTGTTATCTCTGACAAATCTCTGCTTCATTCAGAGTTCAACACACATCAAATAGTGAGAAATTCCTGACAAAACTGAAGATGTGATGGCAGGATCAATTCTGGTGCCACGACATGAGCTGTTGCAGTGGTTGATGTGGTGTCTCCTGCACATACCCTGACCTTGAAATGCACGCAGTATGTCAAAAGGCACTTCATTGCTGCCATATGTTTTGTAACTCTAGATTTTATTTTTACTGAAAAATAAACTGGCATCTGAATTTAATGTAGAAATGTGAGTCTATAGTAGAAACAGGATCCAGTGGTTATCCTATAAGCATCTGACGGGACATTGTCATCTTGGTCATGTGAATATAGCCTAAGTGGAGAAATGGCAATACATAGAAAGAGCTATGCATGCTATTTCACTGCCCTGGTGAGAAGGAACCAGGCCCTTATTCTAGTTGTTTTCACGTTAGTGACACTCCCAGTTTGTCTCTAAGTTACTTTAACACTAAAGCCCCACATAACGGGCCACAGCAAAAATTGCAAGAAAAAACACATTGTGGTTTTTCTTGCAGCGCTTTTATTCTGTGGAGAAATCATAGCATGTCCACTGCACATATTTTCCTGCAATGTGTAGATAGGATTTGCTAGATTCTCTAGACACTTTGCAGGGAGTGCAAAACTCTGCTGTTTCTTCCACTGTAGGCAAACCAGGGTTTTTACACAATGAGGAACTGTAGCCCTCGTTCCCATCTGCGTTGGTAATCCATTTGGGGTAGTCCACATGGGGACCCGCGCTGAACGGACTACTGAATACATTGACAAGTGGTGTGCATTGAAAGCACGCGGACCCCATAATGGGGACCGTGTGCTTTCCGCACGGTCTCTGCACGGAACATATGGACAGAAAAGTAATTCACGATCTACTTTCCTGTCTGTATGACTCATGCGGAGACCACGCAGAAAGCACACGGACGCCATTATAGTTTATGGGGTCCGTGTGTTTTCACTACACACTGCTTGCCAATGTGTTCGGTAGTCCGTTCAGGGGGGTCCCCATGTGGACTACCCCAAATGGATTACCAACGCAGATGTGAATGAGGCCTTAGTCTGAGGCCCCACATTGCAGAAACGCAAATTTTTTTGTTGCAGATTTTGATGTGCTTTTTTCAGCTTTGAGCCCAGTCTTGGCTTGTTACTCCCCTGTTCAATCTGTATTATTTCCTGAGATATCAATGGTTAAGCTGCAGCAGCATATATAAATCCAGGATTTTACAGAAAGGAGCCAAAATTTGCTAGTTAAGTATACTACAATATTTATTAATATTACGCATACTGTCAGAAAATCAAAAGTTATATGAAAATTTAGATATACTTTAAGAGAAAATCACACTTGACTAAACTCGAGCGAACCCAAAGAGGTCAGCTAACTATGTTATGTGGTGTCCCAACTTCCCAACAATGACAAATATCAGGGGAAAGAAGGATTGATTGGGTGCTGAGGAGACTAGGTCCATGGGTCCCATCTCCTTGCCAACTCTAACAACAAATCTTTATGTCAATTTATAGTGAGTGTCATTATTGTCCTTGTAATATAAGCCGTAGTTATTGCAAAACATCTTTCAGAAGATAATAGGGAAACTGTACCACAACCAGTAAGATACTGCAAATACTGACATTCAAGCACCTGGCAAACACTGACATTGCATTCAAGCACCTAGCATTCAATCTGAGCATCCTTCAAACTGACCTTACATCATCAATGAAGGTGTAATTCCTCCTGTCACACAACTTTTCCAGGTGCTGATGTGAGAGGAAATTGCTGAATATATGTTTAATGCTGTTTCTTGTACATTTAGAAGTCTCTTTGTGTCAAATGAAGGCAACAACCAATTAGTATTTCTAAGGGTTAGTGACGTGACCACATCTTCTGACTATGAATGGACCAGGATGCTTCTGTTTCATTTGACATTTTCCAAGTACGAAATGTCCACATCCGCCTGCACGGCAGCAGCATATATGCAATGTAATTCCTTTTATTTCTTTTAACCAAACACATTTGTAAACATGTGAAGGTCAGTATTGAGCACCTGCCGGCTGCGAGGAATCAATATGTCATTAAACAGTGACAAAAAGGTCTGCCGCACTAATCAGCCCTCCTTCATAGCTCAGCAATTCGCCTAAAATGATGTTCCTCTCAGCTTTTGGTAGCTGCCTGTGCTAACCACTGAGAAAATGTCTTGCCTGCTGAGATTATAACCCACACTACAAAGTTATGATGACTTACTATAAAAGTAGATCTAGAGGCTTTCATACTTCCATATTTTGAGTATTTTTCATCTTAGTTGAATTTACAATACTATATGAACATATCTGACAACCAGTTAACTTTCAGAGGTCAATTTACTTTTGTATAGCAACTAAGGTCAGCATTAGGCTGGGTTCACACCTGCTCCCAGATTCAGTCCTCGAATCCACTTGAAAAATCCAAGCAGGCCTTTCTTTCCGCATTTTGTGAGCGGAAACCCGGTGGACCTCATTATAATCTATAGGGTCCGCAGGTTTCCACGAGTAACCGATTTGCCCAAAGAATGGAACCTAGAGTTAGTTAAATAGTATTTACATTGCTTGGTTCAGATGAATACACTGACTGCTTATGAGGATATAGATGTAAAACTGCCTCTCTAGCTAGAGAGATATCCTCCTGTCACTCAGGATCCTTGCAGTCTTATAGATGGTTACTAGAGATGAGCGAGTAGTGTTTGATTGAGTAGGTGTTCGATCGAATACTACAATATTCGAAATACTCGTACTCGATTGAACACTACTAGCTGTTCAAAGTTTAATGTTCGATGCAGAACCAGCGTTGATTGGCAGAATGCTATACATTCTGCCAATCAATGCTGGTTCTTCTCTTACCTTTCCGAAGTCTTCTCCGCGCGTCTTCTTCTGGGTGGAATTCACTCTGCCTAGGAATCCGGGCTAGGCAGAGCCGACTGCGCATGCGAGGGCATGCGCACGCATACTCGCGTATGCGCAGTCGGCTCTGCTCAGGCGTCGGGCCTGGGCAGAGCCACACACGCATGCGCAGTTGGCTCTGCCTAGGCCGGATGCCTAGGCAGAGTGAATTCCACCCGGAAGAGGATGCGGGGACCCTGCGCCAGGAGAAGACTTCAAGCAGAATCCAGCCCGACCGTCACTCGTGGACTTGGTAAGTATGATTTTATTGAATGTTGCCTACCCCTGAAACGAGCATTTCCCCCATAGACTATAATGGGGTTTGAAATCCGTTCGAACAGTCGAACAGTGTGCGGCTGTTCGAATCGGATTTCGAACCTTGGACACTTTAGTGTTCGCTCATCTCTAATGGTTACATAATAGGGAAGGTTATATTCACAAGTGTCATGTGTGTTGTAGAACATTTCACAAGTGTCCCATTTGTCTTATTGCAGAAATCCAAACACATGCTACATAAAACAACTCAATACAGATGCACAGTATGGAACTGATTTTCATTCACAGAAATGTCTGCAACAAATCAGCCAAATGTGAATATTTCTTAAATCTCAGTTACAAGAAAAAAATAAAAATCATTTTGATTGATAATTAGAGATGATCAGAACTTAGTAAGTCCTCCTACTTTGTTTGACCAGTCGGTGTATTTTCTATTAGATACTTATGCAGCAGAGGATATAAGCATTTTTTTTTCTTTTACATGTAGACTGTTCACCCCATATAGGGTTCATAATGTACATTTCTTCCCTATCAGTATGTCTTTAGAGTATGGAAGGAAATGTACACAAACTCGTTGCATATGTTTTGTCCTTGTCAGGATTTAAACCTAGGACTCCACCACTGCAAGGCTGCAGTGCTAACCACTGAGCCACCGTGTTGCTCCCAGGGTATAAGCATTTTTGTACATGATGGTGCACATCATGACATCACTGGATAAAAGGCCATTAGCGCATAATCCATATAATGATAACAAAATTAACTTCACAGCTATGTTGGATTCTCTTGTCGTTGGTTATTGCATTTTATATAGAAATCAGGTGCTGACAAGAGATATGCAGAGGATACACTGTGTGAAACAGTATAGAGAAGGGAAGGAGCATTAGAAGATTACATATGATAACCTAATTATACGTGTGGCGTACTTCCAGCCAAAACAAGCACAATATTGTCTCAAAACAACAAATAGACGGTAACGCTCAGCCCACTAAATAATTATCCACAAATATAGAAAAAACTGGTCATTTACAGTTCTTGAAGAGTGATGGAAACAACTGGTATGTAAACGGAGTCCTATATTGAGTGCACAGATAGGAATTCCTCCGGCCGGGATCGCAGCAATGCATATGATAATAGTAGAAAATCCAGCACCCAGGAGTTCGGTGTAAATTAGGTTTAAAACTTCACTTTTATTTTAATGGAGTCGTACTCTGAAGGTAAAAACAAAACATCCAAGTGTGAGTTCAAGTGCAGAGGTGGATTACCGAACAGCCAACGCGTTTCGGTGCTATAACACCTTATTCATGGCATGAACATTCACGGATAGTGTTGAACTTATATACCAAAAAACAGCCTAAGAGCAAAGGAAGTACCTCCCATCTACACCCAGAGCGGAAGTGAACATTAATTGAAGGGTTAAACATCACATGAAAAAAGGACATATATCCAATATTCCCAAACATTGTGATTTTGAGATGAGCGAACACTAAAATGTCCGGGGTTTGAAATCCGATTCGAACAGCCGCACACTGTTCGACTGTTCGAACGGATTTCGAACCCCATTATAGTCTATGGGGGGAAATGCTCATTTCAGGGGTACGCAAAATTCGATAAAATTATACTTCCCAAGTCCACAAGTGACGGTCAGGCTGGTTTCTTCTCCCTGCGCAGCGTCCCCGCGTCTTCTTCCGGCTGGAATTCACTCTGCCTAGGCATCGGGGCCTAGGCAGAGCCTACTGCACATGCACGGTCAGCTGTGCCCGGCCCGACGCCTGAGCAGAGCCGACTGCGCATGCGAGGGCAGGCCCGCGCATGTGCAGTCGGCTCTGCCTAGGCCGGATGCCTAGGCAGAGTGAATTCCACCCGGAATAAGACGCGGGGACGCAGCGCGGAGAAGACTTCGGAAAGGTAAGAGAAGAACCAGCGTTGATTGGCAGAATGTATAGCATTCTGTCAATCAACGCTGGTTCTGCATCGAACCTTAAACTTCGAACAGCTAGTAGTGTTTGATCGAGTAC
Source organism: Leptodactylus fuscus (assembly GCF_031893055.1). Taxonomy (NCBI): domain Eukaryota; kingdom Metazoa; phylum Chordata; class Amphibia; order Anura; family Leptodactylidae; genus Leptodactylus; species Leptodactylus fuscus. The sequence goes on along the minus strand of NC_134266.1, from coordinate 126,302,631 downwards.
GAGTATTTAGAATACCGTAGTATTCGATCGAACACCTACTCGATCAAACACTACTCACTCATCTCTAATTGTGGTACAATACACAAAATGACCATGCACAAGAATTTTATAAAGATACAAGTTACTAAGTGTGTATTCAAACAATGAGAATTGGCAATCTTGGCAATAAAGATATATTTAAAAATATATATATATATGTACTGAGTTTTTTTCATTATATTTTATTTTAAATGTATGAGCCTATATATATGGCTTTTTTTATTATATACTGTTGCTGATTAAATGTAAACGTATAGAATATAATGATGTTATGAAAGAACGTACTAAACTGGATATTAAACGTTTGATAAATCTGTTGACTATTGAAAAATTCCAACCAATCTAAAACAGAAGAGACCAGCTAGGTGACCAATCATATGGGTGCCTGCTGGGATTAGTATTAGTATCTAACCATAAGCTCCTCCCACTTATAGTGGCGGACCTGAAGGAAAACATGGAGGTATCCAAAATCGTCTGCCAGTTACCTTACAGTGCATAGAAGTTCAAAGGCATCAGCCAATAAGGGAAGAGCTGACAGTCTCAGGCTCCGCCTCCCCATAGCCACCAATTATGGAGAAGCCTACTATTGTTGGGTGCTGGATATTCTACTATTTTCATATACAATATTGTCTCACCGGACTCAGGATTACAGAACAGAACTATACATCTCCTTTCACCTCATGGAAATACATGCAATGCAGGATCTGAAGCCTTTTCCTGGCCCAGTAATGAGCCAAGGATCTATACCTGGGCTGAGACCTACTCCAGATCCGCCGTGGACCACAAATACGTCAGAAACCTGGGGCTGATATAGCTGGTCTCCAGCACTCTGCTAGTCACCTTCTCACAATTATTTAATGTTTTCTGCTGTCAGTTCCTCCTCTCTTATCTGCGACGCTGATCAAATCAATGTCATATCCATTTTCAATGAATACAGGCTAGAACTTATAGACAGATTACATAGATGTCTATAGAAAGGGTAGAAGGGGGGGGGGAGTCCAGTGGAGAGAAAATCAGACAAGGACATGTTGCAAAGGGAAACAGTAAGAAAACATATAGAACTATAAGGACGCCTTGGATTATTTAAAGTTTTGTAAATCTAAGGTATCTTTTGGCAATTCACTATACATACAGCTGTAGTACAGTTTACGTAACACTTGCTGATGCTCGTAACTTGCTGGAGAATGATATCTTATCATAGTAAACAACAAAAGCCATTGAAATGGTTAAGTTAGTATGTTGTGCCTCAGTGTAGCTAGCATGTTCTATCAGTTTAACCTTTCCACATATTTAGCAGAAATATACACTTGCATTTTAACGATTATACTACCTTAGATGTACAGTTTAGCTTTAAATATGAAAGAAACAGATGTGAATTTCTGTAAAAATATCAAGACACACAGGGCCAGAGCAGACTTTGTGCCCTTGTTATTATAAACTCTGTCTCTGTTGCTCTGGGTACAAGCAATACCACATAATTTTTCCACGTCAAACACACTTGACAAGACCTATACAAGATGCATTTCCCTAATGTTATACTACCTGTGATATATGGCAATGTTAGGGTAGAAAAGTTAATGTATATTTGACAACTCATATCGTTACATGAAAAATAGATTCTTTGGCAGCCAACTTTGCTTCAAGATTCCTGTAATAGAAATATCATTAAGAGTTGATGAACTACATTCAGTCTAAGAGTGATGCCAACTTACCCAGCTAGCTAGAAAATAACAAGTATGCCAGGGGGAAAATGACAGCCCATTTAAACCTTCATTAAACAAAGCCTCCACTACTCATATTGTCAAATGGCTTCACGGTATTCCATCCTTCTCTATATACTCATACCGTAAGTGACATTCATTTGAGATGTCATTGGATAGTTTCAAAGTCCCACAAGGGTAACAATGGAAAAATGGGAATTTTTCATATGATGTGAAGTGTAATTTATTGTGTGATCTCATTCTATTACACATGTATCAGGTATGGCGATAGTGCCTTACTAAGAGAAAGCTCCTTGACTTGTGTCTTTGTGCTTAAAGGGGTATTCCCACCTCACATACTCAGCAGTCTTCACTCTTGTAAAATCTTCTTTCTTCCTGGTTTCTTGCATCATTTGGTGGGCGGGGTTTCACTGGCAACCTGCCGTTTAGCCCCGCCCCCAAATTCACGTGTAGCTCCGCCCACCCACATTGGACTATGAAGTACAGGCAGCAGAAACTCCATTCTGTGTTACATACAGAGACTGCCTGTCTCTGCCATAATGAACACAACTGAATTAGCTAACCTGATAACTGGGAGAACAGAAGAAATGAAAGCAGCTCCTCTATCTGAGTGCAGGACCTAGGTCACATGGTGTAGACACAGGAATAGCTAGATACACAGGCTCGCTCCCTGAACTTAGCCCCTCCTCCCTCCCCCCTGAGAGCAGCAGATACATCACTTGACTCAGGAGCAGCTAGGTCAGGGCTATGGCCACAAAAAATTGAATAAAGTAAGATAGTGGTCAAACAAAGCAGTTTTGCTGAAGCAGTGTATTTAGGAAAAGTCTTAGGGCTAGTTCACACGTGAACTGCCCGCGCGGGTTTTGACACAGAGAGAGACGCGGCGAGCCGCATCTCTCTCTTGTCAAAACCCGCCCGCCGCGACCATCGCTGTCGCGGCTTAACCCTCTGCTGTCGGCTCAAATGAATGAGCCGACATAGGAGGGAGCTGCGGGGGGCGGAAGCCGCGCGACTGAGACAGCGCGGCTTCCGCCTGAAGAAAGGACATGTCCTTTCTTTTCTCCGCTAGCAGCAGCTCGCCGCTAGCGGAGAACAGAAGCCCGGCGGTCTCCATAGACCACCATTATAAGGGGAGGTTTTGGACGCGAAATCCGCTGTCAAAAACCTCCCCTTATACTCACGTGTGAACTAGCCCTTACATCCACATTAACAAGCAGTATAGATAGGATCCTTGTGATGGGACAACCCCTTCAATGTAATGCTTTTATCATGATATAAGACAAGGTTGTTTAGAGTTGTAGTTTTGTATGAAATGAAGTATGGGGACCCGAAAAACAGAAACCCAGTCTGCTTACAAAGCAGTTAAACATGGAAACCCGCAGACTCCATAGACTATCATGGAGTCCACCGGGTTTCCACACGAAAAATGTGGAGAGAAAAGTCCTGCTTTCAGGACTTGTCTTTCCACATCTTTCAAGTGGAATGGGGGGAATGTTTACCCATCGCAGATGTAAACCAAGTTTGAGGTTGGAAAGAGATTTCCCACCTCAAGGATCCTATCTATACTGCTAGCTTATGTAAATTGAAGACTTTTCCTAAATATATTGCTTTAGCAAAGCTTTGTTTGCCTGCAATGTGACCTTATTCCTTCCACTGTTTACACAACCTGCATCCGATAAGACTGGATGGCGCTGAGTCATTGCTCTCAGAGGGGGTTGAATTCTCTTGCTGTTCTGCAGTCAGGACTATCAGGTCAGCTAATTGCATTTTGCTGATAAATGTTTGGGACAGGGTGTGGGAAAACCCTTTTAACTCAGGCATGGACCTGCTGACTATGAGGGCATGACATCAATACCCATCCAGTGTAAATCTGTCTATTGCAGAGCCATTTAAATATTGAACTGCTTAATGAGCCATACATCTACAGTCCTTGTTCATTGTCCTTTATGTATGGTACTGGTTTAATGCTCTTACTCGTGAAATACAGGAGTAGGTTGGGTCTCCAGCTGTAAAATTCACCAGGGGATTGGAGAAGATGAAAAAGGTTTATAACAAGAGATGTGCGAACATTAAAATGTTTGAGGTTCGATATTCGTTTCGAGTAGCCCCTCAATATTCGACTACTCGAATCGAACCCTATTATAGTCTATGGGGTGAAAATGCTCGTTTCAGGGGTAGGCAACGTTCGACCAAATTGTACTTACCAAGTCCACGAGTGAGGGTCGGGCTGGATCCTCCGTGCAGTCTTCTCCTTGCAGCGTCCCCGCGGCAATATCCAGCTCTTCATTCACTCTGCCAGGCATCGGGCCTGGGCAGAGCCGACTGCGCATGCCCGCACTACAAGCGGACATGCGCAGTCGGCTCTGCCCAGGCCCGATGCTTGGCAGAGTGAATGAAGAGCCAGATATTGCTGCAGGGACGCTGCAAGGAGAAGACTGCATGGAGGATCCAGCCCGACCCTCACTCGTGGAAGGGTCGCGGGGAAGCTGCATGGAAAAGGTAGGAGAAGAACCAGCATTTGTTGGCTGACTGTATAGCATTCGGCCAATCAATGCTGGTTCTGCATCGAACTTTTACATTCGAACAGCGAGTGGTACTCGATCAAGTACGAGTATTTCGAATACCGTAGTATTTGATCGAATACCTACTTAATCGAGTACTACTAGCTCATCTCTATTTATAACCACTTCAGTCTTCTTCTATCCATACTACATATCACTGAATTAGCACTATGTAGTGAATAGAGGAAGCAGCAAAGCTGCTGCTCCCATTACTTCCAGTGATTATATGATCAAGTGACTCCCAGCACTGCAGAGCTGTTGGTTATTGGGAGACCTAGAATGAGTTCCTCTGTAACTGGGGCTCACATGGATGCTCTAGTTACAGTAGAAATCTTAATATAAAAAAAAAAAAAATCTTAAGAAAGTCCCCCAGGGCCTTTTATGGCCTCATAGGGGAAGGAGGGGGGGGGGGGGGTTGGGGGCATAATATTACAAAAAATACAAATATATATATAAAAAAAAGTCAATAAAAGTCAATAAATAATTAATATGTACCCCATAATTGTGCCACTGAAAAATACAACTCATCCTGCAAAAAAACAAACCCTTGATCAGATATGTCAAAATTAAAAACAAACAAACAAACATTACAAATCTAAGAAAGTGATGATTAAAAGATAAGCTATATAGTATATAAAATAGGCTTTGTCATGAGGGAAAAAATAGGTCTGATCCTTAAAGGATTTAATAATAGAAAATGTACTGTATGATTACATGGCACAATGTACTTTTCTGCGAGATAGTAATCTGATCCCTGTATTGTGTTCTATTTTAACTAATATTGTCCTTGACATGCAGACATGTCTTAGAGCTTTACCTCATAACCATTAATTTCCCTTTATTTCCTTCACATCTAATGTGACATTTAGTAGCTTCTAGGTACAGTATAGAGCAAGTTGCAACTAGACAATATTACAACTGACTTGATATTACCGTAATGTTATTATTAGAGATGAGCGAACACTAAAATGTTCGAGGTTCGAAATTCGATTCGAACAGCCGCTCACTGTTCGAGTGTTCGAATGGGTTTCGAACCCCATTATAGTCTATGGGGAACATAAACTCGTTAAGGGGGAAACCCAAATTCGTGTCTGGAGGGTCACCAAGTCCACTATGACACCCCAGGAAATGATACCAACACCCTGGAATGACACTGGGACAGCAGGGGAAGCATGTCTGGGGGCATAAAAGTCACTTTATTTCATGGAAATCCCTGTCAGTTTGCGATTTTCGCAAGCTAACTTTTCCCCATAGAAATGCATTGGCCAGTGCTGATTGGCCAGAGTACGGAACTCGACCAATCAGCGCTGGCTCTGCTGGAGGAGGCGGAGTCTAAGATAGCTCCACACCAGTCTCCATTCAGGTCCGACCTTAGACTCCGCCTCCTCCGGCAGAGCCAGCGCTGATTGGCCGAAGGCTGGCCAATGCATTCCTATGCGAATGCAGACTTAGCAGTGCTGAGTCAGTTTTGCTCAACTACACATCTGATGCACACTCGGCACTGCTACATCAGATGTAGCAATCTGATGTAGCAGAGCCGAGGGTGCACTAGAACCCCTGTGCAAACTCAGTTCACGCTAATAGAATGCATTGGCCAGCGCTGATTGGCCAATGCATTCTATTAGCCCGATGAAGTAGAGCTGAATGTGTGTGCTAAGCACACACATTCAACACTGCTTCATCAAGCCAATACAATGCATTAGCCAGTGCTGATTGGCCAGAGTACGGAATTCGGCCAATCAGCGCTGGCCAATGCATTCTATTAGCCCGATGAAGTAGAGCTGAATGTGTGTGCTAAGCACACACATTCAGCACTGCTTCATCAAGCCAATACAATGCATTAGCCAGTGCTGATTGGCCAGAGTACGGAATTCGGCCAATCAGCGCTGGCTCTGCTGGAGGAGGCGGAGTCTAAGGTCGCTCCACACCAGTCTCCATTCAGGTCCGACCTTAGACTCCGCCTCCTCCGGCAGAGCCAGCGCTGATTGGCCGAAGGCTGGCCAATGCATTCCTATGCGAATGCAGACTTAGCAGTGCTGAGTCAGTTTTGCTCAACTACACATCTGATGCACACTCGGCACTGCTACATCAGATGTAGCAATCTGATGTAGCAGAGCCGAGGGTGCACTAGAACCCCTGTGCAAACTCAGTTCACGCTAATAGAATGCATTGGCCAGCGCTGATTGGCCAATGCATTCTATTAGCCCGATGAAGTAGAGCTGAATGTGTGTGCTAAGCACACACATTCAGCACTGCTTCATCAAGCCAATACAATGCATTAGCCAGTGCTGATTGGCCAGAGTACGGAATTCGGCCAATCAGCGCTGGCCAATGCATTCTATTAGCCCGATGAAGTAGAGCTGAATGTGTGTGCTAAGCACACACATTCAGCACTGCTTCATCAAGCCAATACAATGCATTAGCCAGTGCTGATTGGCCAGAGTACGGAATTCGGCCAATCAGCGCTGGCTCTGCTGGAGGAGGCGGAGTCTAAGATAGCTCCACACCAGTCTCCATTCAGGTCCGACCTTAGACTCCGCCTCCTCCGGCAGAGCCAGCGCTGATTGGCCGAAGGCTGGCCAATGCATTCCTATGCGAATGCAGACTTAGCAGTGCTGAGTCAGTTTTGCTCAACTACACATCTGATGCACACTCGGCACTGCTACATCAGATGTAGCAATCTGATGTAGCAGAGCCGAGGGTGCACTAGAACCCCTGTGCAAACTCAGTTCACGCTAATAGAATGCATTGGCCAGCGCTGATTGGCCAATGCATTCTATTAGCCCGATGAAGTAGAGCTGAATGTGTGTGCTAAGCACACACATTCAGCACTGCTTCATCAAGCCAATACAATGCATTAGCCAGTGCTGATTGGCCAGAGTACGGAATTCGGCCAATCAGCGCTGGCTCTGCTGGAGGAGGCGGAGTCTAAGGTCGGACCTGAATGGAGACTGGTGTGGAGCGATCTTAGACTCCGCCTCCTCCAGCAGAGCCAGCGCTGATTGGCCGAATTCCGTACTCTGGCCAATCAGCACTGGCTAATGCATTGTATTGGCGTGATGAAGCAGTGCTGAATGTGTGTGCTTAGCACACACATTCAGCTCTACTTCATCGGGCTAATAGAATGCATTGGCCAGCGCTGATTGGCCGAATTCCGTACTCTGGCCAATCAGTGCTGGCCAATGCATTCTATTAGCTTGATGAAGCAGAGTGTGCACAAGGGTTCAAGCGCACCCTCGGCTCTGATGTAGCAGAGCCGAGGCTGCACAAGGGTTCAAGCGCACCCTCGGCTCTGATGTAGGAGAGCCGAGGGTGCACTTGAACCCTTGTGCAGCCTCGGCTCTGCTACATCAGAGCCGAGGGTGCGCTTGAACCCTTGTGCACACTCTGCTTCATCAAGCTAATAGAATGCATTGGCCAGCGCTGATTGGCCAATGTATTCTATTAGCCTGATGAAGTAGAGCTGAATGTGTGTGCTAAGCACACACATTCAGCTCTACTTCATCGGGCTAATAGAATGCATTGGCCAGCGCTGATTGGCCAGAGTACGGAACTCGACCAATCAGCGCTGGCTCTGCTGGAGGAGGCGGAGTCTAAGATCGCTCCACACCAGTCTCCATTCAGGTCCGACCTTAGACTCCGCCTCCTCCAGCAGAGCCAGCGCTGATTGGCCGAATTCCGTACTCTGGCCAATCAGCACTGGCTAATGCATTGTATTGGCTTGATGAAGCAGTGCTGAATGTGTGTGCTTAGCACACACATTCAGCTCTACTTCATCGGGCTAATAGAATGCATTGGCCAATCAGCGCTGGCCAATGCATTCTATTAGTGTGAACTGAGTTTGCACAGGGGTTCTAGTGCACCCTCGGCTCTGCTACATCAGATTGCTACATCTGATGTAGCAGTGCCGAGTGTGCATCAGATGTGTAGTTGAGCAAAACTGACTCAGCACTGCTAAGTCTCTGCATTCGCATAGGAATGCATTGGCCAGCCTTCGGCCAATCAGCGCTGGCTCTGCCGGAGGAGGCGGAGTCTAAGGTCGGACCTGAATGGAGACTGGTGTGGAGCGATCTTAGACTCCGCCTCCTCCAGCAGAGCCAGCGCTGATTGGTCGAGTTCCGTACTCTGGCCAATCAGCGCTGGCCAATGCATTCTATTAGCCCGATGAAGTAGAGCTGAATGTGTGTGCTTAGCACACACATTCAGCTCTACTTCATCAGGCTAATAGAATACATTGGCCAATCAGCGCTGGCCAATGCATTCTATTAGCTTGATGAAGCAGAGTGTGCACAAGGGTTCAAGCGCACCCTCGGCTCTGATGTAGCAGAGCTGAGGGTGCACAAGGGTTCAAGTGCACCCTCGGCTCTCCTACATCAGAGCCGAGGGTGCGCTTGAACCCTTGTGCAGCCTCGGCTCTGCTACATCAGAGCCGAGGGTGCGCTTGAACCCTTGTGCACACTCTGCTTCATCAAGCTAATAGAATGCATTGGCCAGCGCTGATTGGCCAGAGTACGGAATTCGGCCAATCAGCGCTGGCCAATGCATCCCTATGGGAAAAAGTTTATCTCACAAAAATCACAATTACACACCCGATAGAGCCCCAAAAAGTTATTTTTAATAACATTCCCCCCTAAATAAAGGTTATCCCTAGCTATCCCTGCCTGTACAGCTATCCCTGTCTCATAGTCACAAAGTTCACATTCTCATATGACCCGGATTTGAAATCCACTATTCGTCTAAAATGGAGGTCACCTGATTTCGGCAGCCAATGACTTTTTCCAATTTTTTTCAATGCCCCCAGTGTCGTAGTTCCTGTCCCACCTCCCCTGCGCTGTTATTGGTGCAAAAAAGGCGCCAGGGAAGGTGGGAGGGGAATCGAATTTTGGCGCACTTTACCACGTGGTGTTCGATTCGATTCGAACATGGCGAACACCCTGATATCCGATCGAACATGTGTTCGATAGAACACTGTTCGCTCATCTCTAGTTATTATACATTCTGCTTGCATCTAATTGAACGATATAAACCTAAGTAAAGCTAAACGCTTTATCAAATCTTTAGCTTTGTATTAGTAATGAACATGGCAGACTTTAGCTTGATAACTGAATACAAAAACTTGGACATCCACTATAATATTATAAGCTACAGATGACTGACAATGTCTTATGATACTCTACCTATTTGTAAGTGAATACTGCACCAACCACCAGCCAAAATACTATATTGAGTTCATTTTCATTACCCTGGCTATTACTGCCATCAAATGTTGCCTATTTTCCTACTTTTAGAGAAATCCCATTAATGCTAAAAACATCAAGAATTACACCTCTGCGATAAGACACAGTTCTTTTGAGTTCACCATTGGGTGCTTTAACCATCATAATAATATTTATACTGTATCAGTGTTTACATTCTTCTATTTGGTTCGTCTCTGTTCATGACATTGGTCACTTACTGTGCCCTTCACACATTATCCCCAGTCAACCATGCTCAGTCACAGTTTCCTCACTAAAATCTTGCACTTGCATGGGGCGCTCCATGCCTATGTCACTATCCATACTGCACTATGCATGATCCAGCCATGGGACTATTGTGGCATGAACAGAGGAGTAGAGGAAAGAGTAAGGAGCAAATGCCACGCCTGTCCACTTTGTAGATAAATTATTTGTAAAGTTATTTGCAAGCTACTTCTGTTAAACTGCTATAGGTTTCCTGCCTTCTTATTTCTCTTAATACTAAGGGCACCCTGCCTTGCATCTGCTAGGAGATTGCCACCAGGGACCACCATTAGACTTAGCACCAATCACTGTAGAGGGTCAGGGGACGTATAGTGGCTACCTCCCCTCCCACAGCGCACTGTCAGCTTTCTCAGTATGTGGTGATATTAGTCCTGTTAATTTAAGCAACCATCTCTCCCCACTGTCAGAAGGGCATGTTAAGGGGAAGATCTAGCTGGGCTGTGAGGAATGCCTTCCCCCCGACAGTACGCCATAGACTTGTACTGGAAGGGGCGTTCCTCAGAACTTAGCTTCATCGCTAGGCAGTAAGGAATGCCCCCTCTGACAGTACGAGTCTATGTTAGAGTATTGTTGGGAATGGGGAGGGGGCGTTCTTCTTTAAACTCCCTAAGCTCTTTTTGCCTTTCTTCTGTTGTGCATGGCACAGGTAGTATTCTAGAGAATACAACCTTGGAGGTCTTTCCCTTTAACTTGCAACCTAGTTTCCTAAATGGAGCTTCCACCTACTATGTATTCTGTCATTAGTACCCACATGGACCCATACACCTGGGTTTTCCCCAGCTTCTACTAGTAATTTATAGACCAATTTTACCACATTTATAACACTGACTCCCGGGAGACAGCAACCATTTGGTTTGGACTGTCTTGGCAACAAATTGTTATCTATAATTCGGTAACCGCCGACTACTGGCTCCCCCAACTACTAGCTGGGCTGTCTTCCTGGCTGTTAGAGCAATCATTATCTGCTATGGCTGCCATTTCTGACACTGACATCCTCATATCATCACCCACCTTGGTAATTTTGCTTGAATGAACAGAATAAGGTGTAGCATTTGTTTTGTTTGAGCCCCTTGCTTGGTTCTCCTGATGCTCCTTCACCATATAACATTTTATTAACCATGGATGAATTATTCTTCTTATATATACAGTATATTGTTTATGTACTGTTGCCTGTTAGCTCATAATATTAGTCATCAGGTGCCATAATATAGATTTTTGACATCACTTCTTCCATACTGTGCAAGCAAGCTTCAAATAGCTTTACTGCATTACATTCTATTTCTTATAGACTATATAGATGAATATAGCTACTTGCCTTATATGCTGCTGTATAAGAACTCTAGATTTTGTGCTGAAATGCCAGTGTTTTACATTGGGTTTATCTCTTTCTCTGCATGAACACCAAGAGATGTCCAATAATCACATAATTGCTTATGTAAATGAATGCTAAGTACCTGAGTACACAGCCACTGTAAGTAAATGTATCTTCGGAATCATAACATTATATTACAAGCAAATATGAGCTCATTGAATATTCAGGTTGTTATTTCAAACCAACAGACAGGAATAATCATTGCTAAATATTTATTGTCTATGCAATAACTTTAATAAATAAGATTTTATTATTAGTTTTATTTTAATATTATTTATGTAAACAGAAATAAATAAAAAAATAAACATATTTTTTATATTTTTTAATTTAGTGTTAACCTTGAAAATATTAAAAGGAATGATCATAATTCACAATATATAATGTTTTGTCTCTCAAAAGAAAACAAATATAACTACAAATACAGTATATAGCTGTATAGCGATAGATAGATAGATAGATAGATAGATAGATAGATAGATAGATAGATAATTAGATAGACTGATTGATAGATAGATAGATAGATAATTAGATAGACTGATAGATAATTAGATAGATAGATAGATAGATAATTAGATAGATACAGTGATAGATAGATAGATGATAGATAGATGATAGATAGATAGATAGATAGATAGATAGATAGATAGATAGATGATAGAGTCATAATCATAAGGGGTTTATAGTTTTGTGCTCTATAGCAATTGCTATTTGCAAATGGTAAAAAAGAGCCCCATTTGGGATGTGCATCTCAGTAACTTCAACCCAGTATGCTGACCATTGTTTTGTTGCCTAGTTAAACATATTTTATGTCTAAGTGGCAGAAACTTTAAGGGAATTCATGTCATACCACTTGACACTGACTTTGGTTGGTTAGATTTTGGCAATGGAGATGCCAGTGGGACAACATTGAGAGCATCTAAACTCCAATTTACTATAGAAATGGGAACTCATGTATAGTAGAAAAGTAGGAAACAACAGATGATGACAGTTCTCTAAATGGTAATAATTATACATTGATAAACGTTTTTCACCAATATTAGTAAACTTGGGGGATTATAGTTCCTTTTACTGGAAACCTACCTATGAACATTTCAGGAGAAAACATTGAGTTACAGTCAGGAATAACTCGAGAGGTGCAGAGGGTACTGTTGCAACGGGCCCAGAAGCCTAAGGAGATCCAAAGGTGTCACATCCCAGTAAGAATAGACCAGTATTACAATATAAACGCTAAATCATACTTGGGAGATCTGGTACAGATTTTGCACTAGGGCACAGAAGCTTCATGTTATACTTCTGGTTACAACAGTTGGGGAGATTAATGCATAATGATTTAGTACAATGTTCAAAGAAAGTTTAAGCTGAAGTTTAAAGGGCACCTGAGTCAGAAGTTGAGATTTCTGTAGGATCTTGCTATTCTCTGGCTGCCTTAGCCTCATAAATAGATTCCTATGAAATTTTCTGCTGCTGCTAGCCCCATTATGTCTGCAAAACATTTTTGTCTAAGGCATGATATATGTACAATAAGGGCTAGTTCACACATGAACAAAGGGGCGGATTTTGACAGCGGATTACGTTTCAAAATCCGCCCCTTTACAATAGTGGTCTATGTAGATTGCATTTTTTTTTCTGCTAGCAGAAAAAAAGAAGCAACATGACCTTTCTTCAGGCGGAAGCCGCGGCGCGCTGATAATATTCTATCAGTAATAATGCAAACATCTAATCATAAATAAATATACTTTGATCTTTGAGAATTTTTTTCATGATATCTATGGATGGACCTTTTCTAGTAGCAGGGCGTGAATGGCAAATTAGATAGAAGGAAACACCTAGTGGCAGGATTAAAAAACAAAACAAAAAAAACAAAACATTTACATAAAGTGGATCACATGTTGGTCCAGAATCTTATACTCTATTAAATGAGACTAAGTAGTCTGAAAAGTTAGTGACCATTTAAAATGTATTCTGTTATTTTCTTTTATACTGTTCAGGTTAATACTTTAGTGTAATGTGCACTGTAATCTTCATAAGAAAATGTATGAAAAATGTTATTTGATTTGACTAAAAAGTTTACTTGGCAGGCTTTAGGTCTCTCGTTCTATTCCAGAGAGGGAAGGTTTTGTAAGGCTTGGGAGCAGGAAACAGAGTACAGTTCATTTTGTGTGTATGAGTGTCATGCAAAGCACATGTCACCCAGACCCCTATTAGGGGGACCCTTCAGTATAAATCCTAGGTAGGTCAGATCCCATAAGAGTGACATGCCTGAGAACTCATTCCCGCAGCATATAGAGGTAGAATATGGTTAGCTAGTTGTGCATGTATGTTCAACTGATACTGCTCAGGGGGATGTTGTTATGCAAAAAATGATGGCGAGTGAGACAGATAGTGAGAGCAGAAGTGTCGCTCATCATGTTTTACAGACTGCTTGACCTGTGGCCAGTGTGTTGTGTGCTGTTGTGTGTTTCAAAAAGTATTTCTTGGAGGGAATCAGCATGTAACATATTTCTTGGAGTAACATCATGCAATATAGAGACTAATGTTAACTGTTTGTTGCAATTTACAGTACCTGCAAAGTGGATGGGATTCTGGCAAATCCACTAATTACGAAAAAGTATCCACAGCAGATATGCTGCGATTACAAAAACTGTTGCATTTTTGTAATTTTCGCAGCATGTCAATTATACCTATGGAATCGCTAGAGTTAATTGTAAGAGGAAGACTTTATTTGACTGTGTCTCATGACTGTGAGGCCTAAAACAGTTTTATTGGATTCTTTATCATTGTTTGTACTTTTACATTAGATAAGCGTTCAAATCCTGAAGATACTTGTAACAAGCAAGCAGAGCCTATTCTCTGGCTACTTATACAGTATGCATACTGTGCTAATATGTCTTCTTGGTTTTTTATCTGCAGTCTTTTTAAGAGTCCCAGACCAAGTTTCATGTTGCTGGAAGTTATATTGCAGAGATAAAGTAGTAATATGTATTTACAGGATCTTTACCAAGACTCAGCAACATATCCGATTATGTTGGAAAGGAGATACAGCTTTAAAATAGAAACATTGTGGCAGACAGACAAAACATCACACTGACATTCTGGCAGATATCCTAAGGATAGATTTTGATGCCAGACATAGATTCCTCAGGCTTCATAAAAGTTACTACATGCTGTACGTTTCCCGTCACTGTCAAACTATATATAATGCACCGAGAGCAGTAGCTGACCTCTAATGTTAAAGTCTAATAAGAGTTTTATTCATCTACACTAGTATAGATTTAGGATTTAAGCGAATCTCAAATAAAACACTCTGTTAGATCAGCCTCTTATGAAATTGTCCATAGTGTCTGATATAGGGAAATTAGGTTGCGAACCCCATTGGAAACAAGTGCTTGTGTGAACAATGACAATATCTGTACTGCATTGCTGGGTAACTACTTTTTTAAGCAAATCAGCCTTACCAATCTGTAAAATGGCAAATCTGCAGTTATGCACTCATGTACCCCCCGCCATTCTGCCGTTTTGCTAGCTTTCTAACTGCTTCCATTCTCACAAGATAATTGTTTGTTTCTGTTTTTCACACTCATTTTCCAGTTACGATAATGTAAGATGAATCTGACAAATCACATTACTAAATAGTTAACTCAAGAAAATGCAGGTGATAAAAAAGCGTGAACAAGTTGTTATCTCATTGCGAAAGAGACATTATATCCTTTGCTTGTTTCCGAATTTGGGTTTAATGTACTATAATATATATTATTACTACTAGAGATGAGCGAGTAGTACTTGATCGAGTAGGTGTTCGAATGTAAAAGTTTGATGCAGAACCAGCATTGATTGGCCGAATGCTATACAGTCGGCCAATCAACGCTGGTTCTTCTCCTACCTTTAGAAGTCTTCTCCGTGCAGCTTCCCTGCGGCGTCTTCCAGCTCTTCATTCACTCTGCCAGGCATCGGGCCTGGGCAGAGCCGACTGCGCATGTCCGCTTGTAGTGCGGGCATGCGCAGTCAGCTCTGCCCAGGCCCGATGCCTGGGAGACTGAATGAAGAGCCGGAAGACGCCGCGGGGACGCTGCAAGGAGAAGACTGCTCGGAGGATCCAGCCCGACCCTCACTTGTGGACTTGTTAAGTATAATTTGATTGAATGTTGCCTACCCCTGAAACGAGCATTTTCCCCCCATAGACTATAATAGGGTTCGATATTCGATTCGAGTAGTCGAATATTGAGGGGCTACTCGAAATGAATATCGAACCTAGAACATTTTACTGTTCGCTCATCTCTAATTACTACATATTATAGTTGTGTGCTTGCCCAATAATACATGCCTTTAAGAAATCTGAGTAAGCCTAAGTTGCTGTTAACTCCTTTAGGCTAATGCTCCGCGTAGTGGGCCACAGCAAAAAAAAAGTACTGCAGCAAAGCATCATGGTTTTTCCCGCAGCACTTTTCACAGAGTTTTTCTCTGTTGACATTCTGCTTCTGGTATACCTATAGAGAAATGGCGCAACAGTTTTGGAAATCGATGGAATTCACTAGAATCCCATCTATCTTACACCGATTTTAAGACGCTGTGCCCAAACCATGTTGTTTATGCTGCATGGGGTCCCAGCCTTAAATAGATTGTCTCTCATGAAAAGCCCATTTGCAGTTTCCTTGGTTTGACACTTGGAGAAAGCAACAGGTTATATGTTTCTCTTCTCATTTACTTGTTTTCAGTAAAAAGTAATAGCTTATACAAAATAAATTTGATGAGGTCTATGAAATATAACAGATGATAGATATGGAGGAAGAGCTATGGTGACATTTGGGCACAGTACTGTGCCAAGACAGATATTTTCAATCCAAGTAGAGCTTTCTTTAAAATAAATGAAACTTTCACTATAAGTCATGTTTTGGAATTTTTGTAATTCTTTGATGTCTTTAAAAAAAATGCATAAAACTGCAGTGGATAATGGCCTCATGGCTTACTCGTGAACAAGGATTTTGAGGGCAAAAATACTGCAGTGGGGTAAAGAACTGGGAGAGATCCTCTTTTTTTGTTGAATTTTTTCTGCATTTTACTCTGTGTTTTTTCTATCCCTATTAATTTTAATTGCTCACAATTCTGTTGCTAAAGCTAAAATTCTGCAGTTTTTGAAAATGCAGCTTTTCCACAGCTTTTTTTCCGCAATGTCAAAATCTCTGCTTTTGTACAATGTGAGGCCTTAGTGTAAATGGGTTTTCTGGGCTTTATTGATTTATGACCTACCATTAGATCAAGTGCTCTTTCTGGATAAGGCCCCATGTTGTGAAATAGCTTCTTTTTTTGAGCAATTTTTGAGGCAAACCTTGTAATGACTACAGATGGCATGGAATATAGCTAGGAGGCACTTATATTTGTTCCCTTTTTCTCAATCCATTTCTAGCTTTAGCTTAAAAAAAAACAAAAACAAAAAAAAAAACACAGAAAAACCTTCAACAGAAAAAGCAGCTTTTCCTTAAGTTAGCGTCAGAGGTCATGTGACATCACGTTCATTGGACACATGGTCTATTTGCAGTTTAGTCCCTTTGTTCTCACTGTAGTTGTTTCTGCAGTTGCAAAATGTATGAATATCATTCATAAAAGTACAGCACCAAGCACCAAGGAACTAATGGTGCTATATAAATAAATGCAATAATAATAATACAGAGAATGAACAATTTTGACAGTGTAGTTACTATATATATTGTACAAATGCTCAAATGAGTTTGAGGGGCTCGAATGACTTTAAGGCTCTCCAACTACATTATTAGGGAACTAATTATAAGTCATTTAAGACACATAACATTATCTCAGTTTCTCCCTAAACTAAATTAAATTATTATAATAAGGAGAAAATACATCAAATCTCCCACATTTGCCTCGTGGGCAACATGAGTAGATTGCAGGTGTCATTTATGGTAGACTACACTGCTGAAGCTGGGTGGAATAAGCGGGAAGACTCATCACATATGACTGCTGGCTTTGTTTTTTTACTACATGTTTGCTTAAAACTGGACTGTAGGATCTGGGAATGGAAGAATGATGTGGGCATGCTCTGTGATAAGTGGACACTTTTGTAGGGAGTCAGAGGATGTGACATCATCTGTTACATTATAATGAAGATGCTAGAAATGTATCATTATAAGGCCTCCTTCACATTGGTATCTGTGAGTCAGCCCCATTTTGCTAATCGATACATTGAAGTGAAAGGAACAAGCCACAAATATGAACTGGTACACAACCTACTCCATATTTTGCAGCTCTTCACTAGAGCCCACACAGCCACTAAAACTATGACTGTGTGTATGGCCCATAAAAATCCATGTGTCTATACTTTGATCCACAATTTCAGATCATGAAGTACATTCATGTGAAGGAGGCCTACAGAACTGAGAAGTGATCTCTACAGAACAGTTTGTATCAGTCAATTGGAAAGCTAAGTGACCAAGGTGAAAACTGTGTTGCAGTTTTTCCCATAGCATTTTTCACAGAAAGTCTGCAAAGTTTTCCACTGCAGACTTTATTCTTCAATTATATCTATAAGGTGTGGGGAAGTTACCTCGGTAGAAGCAGTGGTGTGGACCCAAACAGTCAAGACAGGGACACAAAATATACAGCAAACCGGTTTATTTAAAAAAAAACAAAACAAACAAAAAACCAGGAATATAAATAAACCTTAACTTCAGGCACAAATAAGCAAAACAAAATATAGCCTTAACTTCAGGCAAAACAAAATAAAATCCTGCTCGTCTGAGCAATTAACTAAACTGAACTGCCAACCTGACTATTTGTGTGGCTTACTTCCAGCCACATGAACAAGACAAGTGCAATATTGTCTCAGCAGACTCAGAGTTACAGGACAGAGCTATACACCTCCTTTCACCTCATGGAGCTGCCCTGCAATGCAGAAATTAACAGCTTTTTCTGGCCCAGTAATGAGCCCAGGATCTACACCTGGGCTGAGGACTACTCCAGATCCGCCCTGGACCACACATATGTCAGAAACCTGGGTCTGATATATCTGGACTCCAGCACTCTGCCTGTCACCTTCTCAAAAGGGTTTCCATAGGTATAATTGACATGCTGCGATATCCAAAACTGCGACGACCTAAAACGGCTTAAAGATTAAATAAAAGTTTGACCCTTAACTTTATCCTTTGCATTGCTTTTGTAGTCCTTGAAGAAGCATTGATTTTCAGACATTTCCAGCTGTATTTGCTACACACGTATATTCTTACGTATTCAGATATCAACAGTTTTCAGCACCATTATCATGGCAAGCAATATTGCATTAAGCATATATATGATTTATTCTTTTAGAGAGATGTTACCTGTTCAGTAATAAAGTATCGAGCGTTAACAAATTATTTTTATCGTATTCTGACATAAAGGCATAGTCAAGGCAACACTGAACAAACAGCAATAGAAATATTTTCAATCAGCCCCCTACACAGTCAGTTATTACCTTAAGTTTGCACTTTACTGCAGCTGCTGCATCAAATATTCATAGACTCCTTACTTGACTTTAACGAATGCATTTACTAAAATTCCACATTCAGACCTTGCGCTCCAAATAGAGTTGGGGGGAAAAAGACAAGCATTAGTATGCCAAACCTTTTTTCACAAGTGTTTAATAATTTAGATTTGCTGTGTTATTAAGCAGTCGCAGGTGGAAAGATGATACTTTGTGAGTGTGGAATGGATGGGTGTGCGGAATTCAATTATTTTTTTCCCCGCTTGTAATTTATTTTCAACCCTGTAATATTTGCACGCTAGTCTGGAACTGCTTGAGAGCTGCCATATTGAAAAGATAATGAAAGAAGTCCCTGGAGTGATGCAGGACAGCTTTGTCAAGGACGGTTACAGTTTCTTGTGAATATGAATATTTTCAAACTGTCATGATATTTTTTCAGACAGCTATTTTATTTTAAGCACATTTAGCTCTGGATGTTTTAACAATTCTTAATCTAAGTGCTTAAATACAACACATTTCACTATAAAGAAACATGTAAATAAGAAAATATGAAGAAAATGCTACTTACCCCAAAATACAGAAGAGTTGTCAATTAAAGATAGGCGAACCTCTGAAGATTTGTTTTGTCCAGAGTTCGGAGACAGAAATCCTCCAGTTCGGCCCAAACTTTTTCTGATAGAACCAAATGTGAAATTATTATACACCGGGGTCTCTGGAGACCTCAGAGTTTAATAGGTGTAGATGCAACATTTATACTCACCTTCCCTAACCTCTTTCGGACCTCCTCACAGCATACAGTGAAATATTTTCTTCCGCTGGGTGCATGACATCACAAAAGAGCTCCAGATCTGGTGTCTAGCACCTTCTGTAGCATCATGCACCCAGGGTCACATGACGATATGATGTACGGCTTGCCCATGTCACCCAAGCACCTTAACAATTCCCTCGGACACATGACATTACAGAAGTGAGCCAGAACCCAGGTGAGGGAATGTGAGTATCATTGTTTTTTGTTAAATTTTTTTCACCCTCTTGGACCTATACTTATAATACTCTGCAGTCTGAAGAGAACATAAAGTATAATGATTTAGAGAAAATCATGTTACAGCAGCCAATTTAATTGGTTCGAGACCAATTCAGAATATTTGGGTCGAATCCAGTTCGATGTAAACCAATTTGCCCAACATAATCGTCAATATATACTCTTTAATATAGTCTGATTGCTGCTTTTTAGAACTAAAATAAAACCCTATGAAAACTGGAAACACCATTGTTCTTCTAATGATAACACTGTTACACAGAGTAATAACTTGACACATTTAAGTCTCATTTATCTGATTGTGTTAATCCAGTCTAAGGGTGCATTCACACTACGTAACGCCAGCGTGTATCACAGCCGTACACGCCGGCGCTACAGCAGGGCTGCCGAACACTTCCCATTCATTTCTATGGGAGCCGACATACGAGCGCTCCCCATAGAAATGAATGGGCTGCTTCTTTCACTGCGAGCAGTCCCATTGAAGTGAATGGGGAGTGCCGGCGTGTATGGCTCGGCATGAGCAGAGCTTGCCGTATACGCCGGCACTTCCCATTCACTTCAATGGGACTGCTCGCAGTGAAAGAAGCAGCCCATTCATTTCTATGGGGAGCGCTCGTATGTCGGCTCCCATAAAAATGAATGGGAAGTGTTCGGCAGCCCTGCTGTAGCGCCCGCGTGTACGGCTGTGATACACGCTGGCGTTACGTAGTGTGAATACACCCTAAAGAACAAAAGGTGCCGACACATCATATGATTTTCCTGAAAAGTGATTTGAGCTTTGATCAGAATGACTATATTATTTTGTCATTAATTTTTTTAAAAGGGTTGCCCAAGACTTCACTTCCTTTACATAGGTCATCAATATCAAATTGTTGTAGGGCCAACTCCTGGAACACTGTGGCTCCAGGTAACTACTAATTAGCTGGGGTGCCAAGTGCTATCCCCCACCAATCTGTCAATCTGAATATTTATACTAAGGCCCCAAGTAGCGGGCCACAACAAAATAAGCTCTGGCAACTCATTGTGGTTTTTCTCATTGCAGAAAGTTCCTCGGGTGAAGCACAGCTTGGATCAGGAGTTTTAACACGACTGCACATGTCCCCCTCAGCACCCCCGCTGCAAGATTGGTGGCTGCTGAAAGGGCTAGCATCAGCACCTGGTGGAAGCACCCACAAAGCAGGGTGCTTCCACCATGGTTTGCAGGAAGTCTTTCCTGGCAGCGCCATACTATAAATATATTTGGATCGAATCGTTACAGAAAATTCGACCATCTCTAAAAGAATGTTTAGAATCTGTTTCACTTTGCGAAAATGCAGTGTTTTGGCCATGGTGAAAACGCTGTAGCGTTTTACATTACCTGCAAAAAAAAAAAAAAAATATCTCTTTGTCAATCATACTTATGGAAATGCTTGTGTTTTCCATATAGGTATAATAGAAGCAGGAAGTCCGCAGAGAAACTCTGTGGCCTTTCTGTGAGAAACCCTACAGAAAAAAAAGTAAAGCGTTTCTGCTGTGGTATTTTCCACAGTGTTTTGTTTACAGCGATTCGCTACGTGGGCCCTGAGCCTAAAGATAGATTTGTTCATTTGTTCATCTAATTTTTTGTTTTACCTTTGTCTAGATTAATAAGGGGAAACAATGTTTTAATATTTAGCCAAATCTATTTCCTTCATTCACGTTCTCTCCCAGTTTGTGGCTCAACATTATGGGCATAAATCTTTTTTATCTATACTAACTAGAGATGAGCGAACAGTAAAATGTTCGAGGTTCGATATTCGTTTCGAGTAGCCCCTCAATATTCGACTACTGGAATCGAATATCGAACCCTATTATAGTCTATGGGGGAAAATGCTCGTTTCAGGGGTAGGCAACGTTCGATCAAATTATACTTACCAAGTCCACGAGAGAGGGTCGGGCTGGATCCTCCCTGCAGTCTTCTCCTTGCAGCGTCCCCGCGGCATCTTCCAGCTCTTCATTCACTCTGCCAGTTATCGGGCCTGGGCAGAGCCGACTGCGCATGCCCGCACTACAAGCGGACATGCGCAGTCGGCTCTGCCCAGGCCGGATGCCTAGGCAGAGTGAATTCAGAGCCGGAAGACGCCGCGGGGAAGCTGCACGGAGAAGACTTCTAAAGGTAGGAGAAGAACCAGCGTTGATTGGCCGACTGTATAGCATTCGGCCAATCAATGCTGATTCTGCATCGAACTTTTACATTCGAAAAGCGAGTGGTACTCGATCGAGTACGAGTATTTCGAATACCGTAGTATTCAATCGAATACCTACTCGATCGAGTACTACTCGCTCATCACTAATACTAACCATGTAGCTATTACTGCATATTACAGTGGGTGCAAGGATTGCATACATATACCTTTCTGTTCATGTTCAATATGTTATTCATTTACTGTACAGTGCAAAAAATATGTGTTTCCTGGATGGATAAATGAGTGTGAGAAAATACCTTGGTGTACCTTTGTAATTGTGTCAAAGGGATAATTTACAATAAAGGAAGAACATGCACAGCAGAAACCTCCATGCTCAGGAGAAAAGCCTCCTTAAAGAGCACATTTCACCACCATCAACAAGTCCAGTTCTTTAATTCATTTAATAGCCTCTACTCCACTGATTGCAGCACAGTTGGAAATTTTTTCTCTAGCCCCCACCATTCCTGAGCAATTATTGCCATAAGTTTTGGTGCCTGTTATGCTATTGATATATGCTCCAGCCACATAAATATTGTTAACATATGATATTTAACAGGTTGACATTGCTAAAACGTAATTAAACTATAACTAAATGAAGACTTTTTCTTGAAATGCTATATGATAAAAGTGATATAAAGTATATCTATTGGGTAAATACGGCCTATAGAAAATACCTAAGATAAGCTAATACTGGCAAAAATGAAATTTGGCTGTTAAATCTTCCATGTAGTTCTTGTATTTCACAGACATTTCCAATATAATACATACACTAAGTATTCCTGTGTACAACAAATATTATTTTTAATAATGAATGGCTTGCTAATGGCTGTAGACAAAGTTAAGTGTTCTGTCTTTCACCTTTCTGCTAAATTTAATGCTTTGCCCTATGAAACTTTAATAGAGCCTTAAAAGAGTTTTATGGCTCCGAAGTTACAATGCTGAATTGATTCAAGACCTTCTTGACAGGGACTCAACAGAAATATATTCCTCCACCAAGACTCTTGAAGAGACAGTATAAGGACTTCAACTGAATTGTTGCAGTCAAGACTATCCTTGGCAATTTGCAATGGCTGAATTATTTGCCTGTTTTTACAAAGTGACTAAGTGACCTCTTAAAATAATACTGTTTTTCTCCTAAAATACGTTATGTACAAATCACAGGGTTAATTTTCAGTCTTACTATTAGGAATATTAGGATTTTTATTGTAATTTCACCATATATAAAATTCAGTAGCATGTGTTTTACAAATGTACCAAACATAAATGTGACACTTAAAGGAATTCTACCACCTCCCTGAAGCATATTCAACTGTGATCACAGTGTTATAGGGACACATTACAGTGATAAACCCCATAGTTCTAGTTATAAAGTTTATATAGTATATAGTATATAGTTTACTTTTAAAGTTATGGAGAAAAATAAGTTTTAAGTGATATACAAATAAGGAGGACGCCCCAACCAATACATACCCACTGCTCCATCTTCATATAGCTTTATTTTTATCATAATTTTCAAGTGACATATACAGTCATGGCCAAAAGTTTTGATAATGATATAAATATTAATTTTTACAAAGTCTAATGCTTCAGTTTTTCTAATGGCAATTTGCATATACTCCAGAATGTTATTAAGAGTGATCAGCTTAACAGCAATTACTTGCAAAGTCAATATTTTCCTAGAAAATGAACTTTATCCCCCAAAACACATTTCAACATCATTGCAGCCCTGCCTTAAAAGGACCAGCTAACATCGTTTCAGTGATTGCTCCATTAACACAGGTGTGGGTGTTGATGAGGACAGGGCTGGAGATCAATCTGTCATGATTAGGTAAGAATGACACCACTGGACACTTTAAAAGGAGGCTGGTGCTTGGCATCATTGTTTCTCTTCTGTTAACCATGGTTATCTCTAAAGAAACACGTGCAGTCATCATTGCACTGCACAAAAATGGCCTAACAGGGAAGAGTATCGCAGCTAGAAAGATTGCACCTCAGTCAACAATCTATCGCATCAAAAAGAACTTCAAGGAGAGAGGTTCCCTTGTTGGCAAAAAGGCTTCAGGGTGCCAAGGAAAGACTAGCAAGCGCCAGGACCGTCTCTTAAAAGTGTTTCAGCTGCGGGATCGGGCTACCAGCAGTGCAGAGCTTACTCAGGAATGGCAGCAGGCAGGTGTGAGTGCATCTGCATGCACTGTGAGGCGGAGACTCTTGGAGCAAGGCCTGGTCTCAAGGAGGGCAGCAAAGAAGCCACTTCTCTCCAGAAAAAAACATCAGGGACAGACTGATATTCTGCAAAAGGTACAGGGAGTGGACTGCTGAGGACTGGGGTAAAGTCATTTTCTTTGATGAATCCCCTTTTCGATTGTTTGGCACATCTGGAAAACAGCTTATTCTTAGAAGATGAGGTGAGCGCTACCACCAGTCTTGTCTCATGCCAACTGTAAAGCATTCATGTGTGGGGTTGCTTCTCAGCCAAGGGAATCGGCTCTCTCACAGTCTTGCCTAAAAACACAGCCATGAATAAAGAATGGTACCAGAATGTACTCCAAGATCAACTTCTCCCAACCGTCCAAGAGCAGTTTGGCGATCAACAATGCCTTTTCCAGCATGATGGAGCACCTTGCCATAAAGCAAGACTTGAACTTACAAGATAGGAGCCCCCATCCCCAACCAAGTTACTGTCCCTAGGATTCTCTTTCAGAACAGCTCACTATCAGGGGCTAATAGCTTTTAGGGGTAACTCCTTAGCATTTAATTCAGGGTCATCTCAGTCATAAACCCACAGGTAGGAGCAAACCCAAACTGAACCCACAGCTGTCGAGTCCAGCACTAATACCCCACCAGGGCCGTTCATTCAGTAACTTGGTTGGGGATGGGGGCTCCTATCTTGTAAGTTCAGGTCTCACTCACAGGCATATTGGAGTTAAACTGGGCCATTAACTAGTGTTCACACACAGACTAATTTAGCCCAATGAGTTTTTGACCATTTTTTTTATTTTTTTGGTTATTTAAGCTTTTAATGAAACTAATGAAAGTTACTTTTTAAATGCACCTTACACAATTCTAATAGTTTAAGATTGGTGCATAAACCTTTGTAATATCGATTTATTATTTTGTTACTTTATTCTCAAAACTTTTGGCCATGACTGTATAACATAGGTATATTATTTATTACTGTAATATACTCTGTAAAGCATTGGTGGCAGTAGACTATGTTTGGGGTGGATGGTAGATTATTAAAGAGGACTTTTTACTACCTCTACCATCTCCAGGTCTTAGAATAGGTTAATAGTCACTGCTCCACTGCTGTGCTGATTCTGGCACAGTTGGACTTTTTTCTGTTTCCCCCACCATTCCTGAACAGTCAATACTGGTAGTTTTGGTGCCTGATATGCTATTTAGGCTCTGTACTGTCATATTCTGAGTTCTCACACTGGCTGCCTCTGATTGTAGTTTTAAAATCATACCCCCTGTCTGACATTACAGAGATTAAAAGGGTCGCCTACTTTCAGACCAATATTGGGAGACAAATGTTTGTATAATAAAAGATGTACATGATTCCAATACATGTTCTGTATTAATTCCTCATAGTTTTCTAGATCTCTGCTTGCTGACATTCATTCTGCTTACCTATAGTGAATAAAAAATCAGTCATGTGATGAACACAATCACAGCACAATAATCATACCTTTGTCTGATACCTTTTTATCCACTGGGGGTAAGCAGAATGAATGAGAACAAGCAGAGAGCTAAAAAAAAAATCATGAGGAATTGATACAGAAAATATATTGGAAAATTGTACAACTTTTTATTACACAAAAAATAACACTTATTTCACAATATTGGTCTGGAAGTCGCCAACCCCTTTAAATAGGTGATGGAGCTAAAACCGAAGACTCCATCCCCTATGCAGAGGCTATTTCGTAGTACTGCAGCTCTGCTCGTATTCATTTCAATACTGGGAACAGTCTTCTGCTTCTGGATCTGTCCCATGTATAGGTTCCAGTTATGGTGAATTTCTGAACAAACTGATCGATGTGGAGTACAGGAGACAATCTGATGCTAATGATAGATCCTGAGGAATGGTCATCATTATCAGTATTGACCCCATGGACCAGGGAAGCCCATTAAGGTGCTCAAATGAGAATGCTAGATGCCCAAGTTAGTTCACTGCTAACACAATGCCTTACTAATAGAGATGAGCGAACAGTGTTCTATCGAACTCATGTTCGATCGGATATTAGGCTGTTCGGCATGTTCGAATCGAATCGAACACCGCGTGGTAAAGTGCGCCATTACTCGATTCCCCTCCCACCTTCCCTGGCGCCTTTTTTGCTCCAATAACAGCGCAGGGTTGGTGGGACAGGAACTACGACACCGGTGACGTTGAGAAAAGTAGGCAAAACCCATTGGCTGCCGAAAACATGTGACCTCTAATTTAAAAGAACAGCGCCGCCCAGGTTCGCGTCATTCTGAGCTTGCAATTCACCGAGGACGGAGGTTTCCGTCCAGCTAGCTAGGGCTTAGATTCTGGGTAGGCAGGGACAGGCTAGGATAGGAAGGAGAAGACAACCACAACAGCTCTTGTAAGAGCTAAATTCCAGGGAGAAGCTTGTCAGTGTAACGTGGCACTGACGGGCTCAATCGCCGCAACCCAGCTTTCCCAGAGTCCTGAATGGAATACACTGTCAGTGTATTCCCGTATACCCGATATATACCCCGATACCCGTTCCAACGGTGTGCCCCCCCACCTTCACCCCAGAAATACCCTGCAAGTCCCCTAGCAATAGAATTGGGGCTATATACACCCACAATTTTTACTACTGGTATACAGTGCCATTGTCTGACTGGGAATTCAAAGAGTATATTGGGAATACAAATACCCTCATTTCTTGCTACTGCCATATAGTGCCAGTGTCTGACTGGGAATTCAAAGAATATATTGGGGTTACGTGCACCCACAATTTTTACTACTGGTATACAGTGCCATTGTCTGACTGGAAATTCAAAGAGTATATTGGGAATACAAATACCCTCATTTCTTGCTACTGCCATATAGTGCCAGTGTCTGACTGGGAATTCAAAGAATATATTGGGGTTACGTGCACCCACAATTTTTACTACTGGTATACAGTGCCATTGTCTGACTGGGAATTCAAAGAATATATTGGGGTTATAAATACCCTCATTTCTTGCTACTGCCATATAGTGCCAGTTTCTGACTGGTAATTCAAAGAATATATTGGGGTTACGTGCACCCACAATTTTTACTACTGGTATACAGTGCCATTGTCTGACTGGGAATTCAAAGAATATATTGGGAATACAAATACCCTCATTTCTTGCTACTGCCATATAGTGCCAGTGTCTGACTGGGAATTCAAAGAATATATTGGGGTTACGTGCACCCACAATTTTTACTACTGGTATACAGTGCCATTGTCTGACTGGGAATTCAAAGAATATATTGGGGTTATAAATACCCTCATTTCTTGCTACTGCCATATAGTGCCAGTTTCTGACTGGTAATTCAAAGAATATATTGGGGTTACGTGCACCCACAATTTTTACTACTGGTATACAGTGCCATTGTCTGACTGGGAATTCAAAGAATATATTGGGAATACAAATACCCTCATTTCTTGCTACTGCCATATAGTGCCAGTGTCTGACTGGGAATTCAAAGAATATATTGGGGTTACGTGCACCCACAATTTTTACTACTGGTATACAGTGCCATTGTCTGACTGGGAATTCAAAGAATATATTGGGAATACAAATACCCTCATTTCTTGCTACTGCCATATAGTGCCAGTTTCTGACTGGTAATTCAAAGAATATATTGGGGTTACGTGCACCCACAATTTTTACTACTGGTATACAGTGCCATTGTCTGACTGGGAATTCAAAGAATATATTGGGAATACAAATACCCTCATTTCTTGCTACTGCCATATAGTGCCAGTGTCTGACTGGGAATTCAAAGAATATATTGGGGTTACGTGCACCCACAATTTTTACTACTGGTATACAGTGCCATTGTCTGACTGGGAATTCAAAGAGTATATTGGGAATACAAATACCCTCATTTCTTGCTACTGCCATATAGTGCCAGTGTCTGACTGGGAATTCAAAGAATATATTGGGGTTACGTGCACCCACAATTTTTACTACTGGTATACAGTGCCATTGTCTGACTGGGAATTCAAAGAATATATTGGGGTTATAAATACCCTCATTTCTTGCTACTGCCATATAGTGCCAGTTTCTGACTGGTAATTCAAAGAATATATTGGGGTTACGTGCACCCACAATTTTTACTACTGGTATACAGTGCCATTGTCTGACTGGGAATTCAAAGAATATATTGGGAATACAAATACCCTCATTTCTTGCTACTGCCATATAGTGCCAGTGTCTGACTGGGAATTCAAAGAATATATTGGGGTTACGTGCACCCACAATTTTTACTACTGGTATACAGTGCCATTGTCTGACTGGGAATTCAAAGAATATATTGGGGTTATAAATACCCTCATTTCTTGCTACTGCCATATAGTGCCAGTTTCTGACTGGTAATTCAAAGAATATATTGGGGTTACGTGCACCCACAATTTTTACTACTGGTATACAGTGCCATTGTCTGACTGGGAATTCAAAGAATATATTGGGAATACAAATACCCTCATTTCTTGCTACTGCCATATAGTGCCAGTGTCTGACTGGGAATTCAAAGAATATATTGGGGTTACGTGCACCCACAATTTTTACTACTGGTATACAGTGCCATTGTCTGACTGGGAATTCAAAGAATATATTGGGAATACAAATACCCTCATTTCTTGCTACTGCCATATAGTGCCAGTTTCTGACTGGTAATTCAAAGAATATATTGGGGTTACGTGCACCCACAATTTTTACTACTGGTATACAGTGCCATTGTCTGACTGGGAATTCAAAGAATATATTGGGAATACAAATACCCTCATTTCTTGCTACTGCCATATAGTGCCAGTGTCTGACTGGGAATTCAAAGAATATATTGGGGTTACGTGCACCCACAATTTTTACTACTGGTATACAGTGCCATTGTCTGACTGGGAATTCAAAGAATATATTGGGAATACAAATACCCTCATTTCTTGCTACTGCCATATAGTGCCAGTGTCTGACTGGGAATTCAAAGAATATATTGGGGTTACGTGCACCCACAATTTTTACTACTGGTATACAGTGCCATTGTCTGACTGGGAATTCAAAGAATATATTGGGGTTATAAATACCCTCATTTCTTGCTACTGCCATATAGTGCCAGTTTCTGACTGGTAATTCAAAGAATATATTGGGGTTACGTGCACCCACAATTTTTACTACTGGTATACAGTGCCATTGTCTGACTGGGAATTCAAAGAATATATTGGGAATACAAATACCCTCATTTCTTGCTACTGCCATATAGTGCCAGTGTCTGACTGGGAATTCAAAGAATATATTGGGGTTACGTGCACCCACAATTTTTACTACTGGTATACAGTGCCATTGTCTGACTGGGAATTCAAAGAATATATTGGGAATACAAATACCCTCATTTCTTGCTACTGCCATATAGTGCCAGTGTCTGACTGGTAATTCAAAGAATATATTGGGGTTACGTGCACCCACAATTTTTACTACTGGTATACAGTGCCATTGTCTGACTGGGAATTCAAAGAATATATTGGGAATACAAATACCCTCATTTCTTGCTACTGCCATATAGTGCCAGTGTCTGACTGGGAATTCAAAGAATATATTGGGGTTACGTGCACCCACAATTTTTACTACTGGTATACAGTGCCATTGTCTGACTGGGAATTCAAAGAATATATTGGGAATACAAATACCCTCATTTCTTGCTACTGCCATATAGTGCCAGTGTCTGACTGGGAATTCAAAGAATATATTGGGGTTACGTGCACCCACAATTTTTACTACTGGTATACAGTGCCATTGTCTGACTGGGAATTCAAAGAATATATTGGGGTTATAAATACCCTCATTTCTTGCTACTGCCATATAGTGCCAGTTTCTGACTGGTAATTCAAAGAATATATTGGGGTTACGTGCACCCACAATTTTTACTACTGGTATACAGTGCCATTGTCTGACTGGGAATTCAAAGAATATATTGGGGTTATAAATACCCTCATTTCTTGCTACTGCCATATAGTGCCAGTTTCTGACTGGTAATTCAAAGAATATATTGGGGTTACGTGCACCCACAATTTTTACTACTGGTATACAGTGCCATTGTCTGACTGGGAATTCAAAGAATATATTGGGAATACAAATACCCTCATTTCTTGCTACTGCCATATAGTGCCAGTGTCTGACTGGGAATTCAAAGAATATATTGGGGTTACGTGCACCCACAATTTTTACTACTGGTATACAGTGCCATTGTCTGACTGGGAATTCAAAGAATATATTGGGAATACAAATACCCTCATTTCTTGCTACTGCCATATAGTGCCAGTGTCTGACTGGTAATTCAAAGAATATATTGGGGTTACGTGCACCCACAATTTTTACTACTGGTATACAGTGCCATTGTCTGACTGGGAATTCAAAGAATATATTGGGAATACAAATACCCTCATTTCTTGCTACTGCCATATAGTGCCAGTGTCTGACTGGGAATTCAAAGAATATATTGGGGTTACGTGCACCCACAATTTTTACTACTGGTATACAGTGCCATTGTCTGACTGGGAATTCAAAGAATATATTGGGAATACAAATACCCTCATTTCTTGCTACTGCCATATAGTGCCAGTGTCTGACTGGGAATTCAAAGAATATATTGGGGTTACGTGCACCCACAATTTTTACTACTGGTATACAGTGCCATTGTCTGACTGGGAATTCAAAGAATATATTGGGGTTATAAATACCCTCATTTCTTGCTACTGCCATATGGTGCCAGTTTCTGACTGGTAATTCAAAGAATATATTGGGGTTACGTGCACCCACAATTTTTACTACTGGTATACAGTGCCATTGTCTGACTGGGAATTCAAAGAATATATTGGGAATACAAATACCCTCATTTCTTGCTACTGCCATATAGTGCCAGTGTCTGACTGGGAATTGAAAGAATATATTGGGGTTACGTGCACCCACAATTTTTACTACTGGTATACAGTGCCATTGTCTGACTGGGAATTCAAAGAATATATTGGGAATACAAATACCCTCATTTCTTGCTACTGCCATATAGTGCCAGTTTCTGACTGGTAATTCAAAGAATATATTGGGGTTACGTGCACCCACAATTTTTACTACTGGTATACAGTGCCATTGTCTGACTGGGAATTCAAAGAATATATTGGGAATACAAATACCCTCATTTCTTGCTACTGCCATATAGTGCCAGTGTCTGACTGGGAATTCAAAGAATATATTGGGGTTACGTGCACCCACAATTTTTACTACTGGTATACAGTGCCATTGTCTGACTGGGAATTCAAAGAATATATTGGGGTTATAAATACCCTCATTTCTTGCTACTGCCATATAGTGCCAGTTTCTGACTGGTAATTCAAAGAATATATTGGGGTTACGTGCACCCACAATTTTTACTACTGGTATACAGTGCCATTGTCTGACTGGGAATTCAAAGAATATATTGGGAATACAAATACCCTCATTTCTTGCTACTGCCATATAGTGCCAGTGTCTGACTGGGAATTCAAAGAATATATTGGGGTTACGTGCACCCACAATTTTTACTACTGGTATACAGTGCCATTGTCTGACTGGGAATTCAAAGAATATATTGGGAATACAAATACCCTCATTTCTTGCTACTGCCATATAGTGCCAGTGTCTGACTGGTAATTCAAAGAATATATTGGGGTTACGTGCACCCACAATTTTTACTACTGGTATACAGTGCCATTGTCTGACTGGGAATTCAAAGAATATATTGGGAATACAAATACCCTCATTTCTTGCTACTGCCATATAGTGCCAGTGTCTGACTGGGAATTCAAAGAATATATTGGGGTTACGTGCACCCACAATTTTTACTACTGGTATACAGTGCCATTGTCTGACTGGGAATTCAAAGAATATATTGGGAATACAAATACCCTCATTTCTTGCTACTGCCATATAGTGCCAGTGTCTGACTGGGAATTCAAAGAATATATTGGGGTTACGTGCACCCACAATTTTTACTACTGGTATACAGTGCCATTGTCTGACTGGGAATTCAAAGAATATATTGGGAATACAAATACCCTCATTTCTTGCTACTGCCATATAGTGCCAGTGTCTGACTGGGAATTCAAAGAATATATTGGGGTTACGTGCACCCACAATTTTTACTACTGGTATACAGTGCCATTGTCTGACTGGGAATTCAAAGAATATATTGGGAATACAAATACCCTCATTTCTTGCTACTGCCATATAGTGCCAGTGTCTGACTGGTAATTCAAAGAATATATTGGGGTTACGTGCACCCACAATTTTTACTACTGGTATACAGTGCCATTGTCTGACTGGGAATTCAAAGAATATATTGGGAATACAAATACCCTCATTTCTTGCTACTGCCATATAGTGCCAGTGTCTGACTGGGAATTTAAAGAATATATTGGGGTTACGTGCACCCACAATTTTTACTACTGGTATACAGTGCCATTGTCTGACTGGGAATTCAAAGAATATATTGGGGTTATAAATACCCTCATTTCTTGCTACTGCCATATAGTGCCAGTTTCTGACTGGTAATTCAAAGAATATATTGGGGTTACGTGCACCCACAATTTTTACTACTGGTATACAGTGCCATTGTCTGACTGGGAATTCAAAGAATATATTGGGGTTATAAATACCCTCATTTCTTGCTACTGCCATATAGTGCCAGTTTCTGACTGGTAATTCAAAGAATATATTGGGGTTACGTGCACCCACAATTTTTACTACTGGTATACAGTGCCATTGTCTGACTGGGAATTCAAAGAATATATTGGGGTTATAAATACCCTCATTTCTTGCTACTGCCATATAGTGCCAGTTTCTGACTGGTAATTCAAAGAATATATTGGGGTTACGTGCACCCACAATTTTTACTACTGGTATACAGTGCCATTGTCTGACTGGGAATTCAAAGAATATATTGGGGTTACGTGCACCCACAATTTTTACTACTGGTATACAGTGCCATTGTCTGACTGGGAATTCAAAGAATATATTGGGAATACAAATACCCTCATTTCTTGCTACTGCCATATAGTGCCAGTGTCTGACTGGGAAATCAAAGAATATATTGGGGTTACGTGCACCCACAATTTTTACTACTGGTATACAGTGCCAATTTCTAACTAGGAATTCAAAATGCGCAAGGCTCCCGGAAAGGGACGTGGACGAGGCCGTGGGCGAGGTCGGGGGAATGGTTCTGGGGAGCAAGGTAGCAGTGAAGCCACAGGGCGTCCCGTGCCTACTCCTGTGGGGCAGCAAGCATTGCGCCACTCCACAGTGCCAGGGTTGCTTGCCACATTAACTAAACTGCAGGGTACAAACCTTAGTAGGCCCGAGAACCAGGAACAGGTCTTGCAATGGCTGTCAGAGAACGCTTACAGCACATTGTCCAGCAGCCAGTCAGACTCTGCCTCCTCTCCTCCTATTACCCAACAGTCTTGTCTTCCTTCCTCCCAAAATTCCGAAGCTTTACAGAACAATAACCCAAACTGTCCCTGCTCCCCAGAGCTGTTCTCCGCTCCTTTCATTGTCCCTCAACCTGCCTCTCCACGTCACGATTCCACGAACCTAACAGAGGAGCATCTGTGTCCAGATGCTCAAACACTAGAGTCTCCTCCATCTCCGTTCGATTTGGTGGTGGATGACCAGCAACCCACCCTCATCGACGATGATGTGACGCAGTTGCCGTCAGGGCATCCAGTTGACCGGCGCATTGTGCGGGAGGAGGAGATGAGACAGGAGTTGGAAGAGGAAGTGGTGGATGATGAGGACACTGACCCGACCTGGACAGGGGGGATGTCAAGCGGGGAAAGTAGTGTGGATGTTGAGGCAGGTGCAGTACCAAAAAGGGTAGCTAGAGGCAGAGGCAGAGGTCAGCAGCTTAGGCGAAGCCAGGCCACAACCGGAATCTCCCAAGATGTTCCAGTTCGTACCCAGCCCCGAAAAACTCCCACCTCGAGGGCACGTTTCTCGAAGGTGTGGAGTTTTTTCAAGGAATGCGCCGAGGACAGATATAGTGTTGTCTGCACAATTTGCCTCTCGAAATTGATTAGGGGCTCTGAGAAGAGCAACCTGTCCACCACTTCAATGCGCCGTCATTTGGAATCCAAGCACTGGAATCAGTGGCAGGCAGCAACGGCAGGACAAAGGCCGCCTGCCGTTCACGCCACTGCCACTGCCTCTGCCACTGCCTCTGCCTCTGCCACTGCCACTGCTGACTGTGCTGGCGATGCACTCCAGAGGACGAGCCAGGACACCACTTCATCTGCCTCCGCCACTTTGTTGACTTCTACCTCATCCTCCCCTGGTCCTGTCTTATCTCCTTCTCCTGCACCATCAAAGGCACCATCAGGCGTTTCTTTACAACAACCCACCATCTCTCAGACATTGGAGCGGCGGCAGAAATACACTGCTAACCACCCACACGCGCAAGCCTTGAACGCCAACATCGCTAAACTGCTGGCCCAGGAGATGTTGGCGTTCCGGCTTGTTGAAACTCCCGCCTTCCTGGACCTGATGGCAACTGCGGCACCTCGCTATGCCGTCCCTAGCCGTCACTACTTCTCCCGGTGTGCCGTCCCCGCCTTGCACCAGCACGTGTCACTCAACATCAGGCGGGCCCTTAGTTCCGCGCTTTGCACAAAGGTCCACTTGACCACCGACGCGTGGACAAGTGCATGCGGACAGGGACGCTACATTTCACTGACGGCACACTGGGTGAATGTAGTTGAGGCTGGGACTGCTTCCCAAACTGGCCCGGTGTACCTCGTCTCCCCGCCTAACATTCCTGGCAGGGACACGAGAAGAACACCCCCCTCCTCCTCCTCCTCTACCGCCTCCTCCTCCGCCACCGCCTCCTCCTCTGCCACCGCCTCCTCCTCCGCTGTTAGATTGACCCCAGCTACGAGTTGGAAACGTTGCAGCACTGGCGTTGGTAGACGTCAGCAGGCTGTGCTGAAGCTGATCAGCTTGGGGGACAGACAGCACACTGCCTCCGAGGTGAGGGATGCCCTCCTCGATGAGACGGCAATATGGTTTGAGCCGCTGCACCTGGGCCCAGGCATGGTCGTTTGTGATAACGGCCGGAACCTGGTAGCAGCTCTGGAGCTTGCCGGACTCCAACATGTTCCATGCCTGGCCCACGTCTTCAACCTAGTGGTGCAACGTTTCCTAAAGAGCTACCCCAATTTTCCAGAGCTACTGGTGAAAGTGCGGCGCATGTGCGCCCACTTTCGCAAGTCGACAGTAGCCGCTGCTAGCTTAAAATCTCTCCAGCAACGCCTGCATGTGCCACAACACCGGCTTTTGTGCGACGTCCCCACACGCTGGAACTCAACGTTTCAGATGTTGAATAGAGTGGTTGAGCAGCAGAGACCTTTGATGGAATACCAGCTACAAAACCCTAGGGTGCCACAAAGTCAGCTGCCTCAGTTTCACATCCATGAGTGGCCATGGATGAGAGACCTTTGTGACATCCTACGGGTCTTTGAGGAGTCCACAAGGAGGGTGAGCTCTGAGGATGCGATGGTGAGCCTTACAATCCCGCTCTTGTGTGTTCTGAGAGAATCCCTGATTGACATCAGGGATAACTCAGATCACACAGAGGAGTTAGGGATAGCATCCGATCCGTCACAGCTGGAGAGTAGGTCCACACATCTGTCCGCTTCACTGCGTTTAATGGAGGAGGAGGAGGAAGAAGAGTTGTCCGATGATGTGATGGTGATACAGGAGGCTTCCGGGCAACTTCGAATCGTCCCATTGTTGCAGCGCGGATGGGTAGACATGGAGGATGAGGAGGAAATGGAGATTGAACTTTCCGGTGGGGCCAGAGGAGTCATGCCAACTAACACTGTGGCAGACATGGCTGAGTTCATGTTGGGGTGCTTTACAACCGACAAGCGTATTGTCAAAATCATGGAGGACAACCAGTACTGGATCTTTGCTATCCTTGACCCCCGGTATAAAAACAACATCTCGTCTTTTATTCCGGTAGAGGGGAGGGCCAATCGCATCAATGCTTGCCACAGGCAATTGGTGCAGAATATGATGGAGATGTTTCCAGCATGTGACGTTGGCGGCAGGGAGGGCAGTTCCTCCAGTAGGCAACCAAGTTCTCACCGGTCCACACAAACGAGGGGCACACTGTCTAAGGTCTGGGACACCTTGATGGCACCCCCTCGCCAAAGTGCCGCCACGGAGGGTCCTAGTGTCACCAGGCGTGAGAAGTATAGGCGCAATACCTTTCCGACCACAGCCCTGTCCTCTCCGACCCCTCTGCGCCCTACACGTATTGGGTGTCGAAGTTGGACCTGTGGCTTGAACTTGCCCTATATGCCTTGGAGGTGCTGTCCTGTCCTGCCGCCAGCGTCCTATCTGAGAGGGTGTTCAGTGCAGCCGGTGGCATCATCACTGACAAGCGCACCCGTCTGTCAGCTGAGAGTGCCGACCGGCTCACTTTGATAAAAATGAACCACCACTGGATAGAGCCTTCATTTTTGTGCCCACCTGTGTAAAGCACCCCAACATGAAACTCCATGTCTGTACTCAACCTCTCCAATTCCTCCGCATCCTCATACTCATCCACCATAAGCGTTGCACAATTCTGCTAATACTATGCTCCCTCCAACATGATTTCCCCCAACTCTGCTGGTTAGAGGCTCCCTCCACCCTGATTTCCACCAACTCTGCTGGTTAGAGGCTCCCTCCACCCTGCTTTCCCACAACTCTGCTGGTTAGAGGCTCCCTCCACCATTAATTGGTCCAAACTGGGCTGGTTAGAGGCTCCCTCCACCATGAATTTGCCCAAACTGGGCTGTTTAGAGGCTCCCTCCACCATGAATTGGTCCAAACTGGGTTTTTTAGAGGCTCCCTCCACCATGAATTGGTCCAAACTGGGCTGTTTAGAGGCTCCCTCCACCATGAATTTGCCCAAACTGGGCTGTTTAGCGGCTCCCTCCACCATTAATTGGTCCAAACTGGGCTGGTTAGAGGCTCCCTCCACAATGAATTTGCCCAAACTGGGCTGTTTAGAGGCTCCCTCCACCATGAATTTGCCCAAACTGGGCTGTTTAGAGGCTCCCTCCACCATGAATTGGTCCAAACTGGGTTTTTTAGAGGCTCCCTCCACCATGAATTGGTCCAAACTGGGCTGTTTAGAGGCTCCCTCCATCATGAATTTGCCCAAACTGGGCTGTTTAGCGGCTCCCTCCACCATTAATTGGTCCAAACTGGGCTGGTTAGAGGCTCCCTCCACCATGAATTTGCCCAAACTGGGCTGTTTAGAGGCTCCCTCCACCATGAATTTGCCCAAACTGGGCTGTTTAGAGGCTCCCTCCACCATGAATTGGTCCAAACTGGGTTTTTTAGAGGCTCCCTCCACCATGAATTGGTCCAAACTGGGCTGTTTAGAGGCTCCCTCCACCATGAATTTGCCCAAACTGGGCTGTTTAGCGGCTCCCTCCACCATTAATTGGTCCAAACTGGGCTGGTTAGAGGCTCCCTCCACCATGAATTTGCCCAAACTGGGCTGTTTAGAGGCTCCCTCCACCATGAATTTGCCCAAACTGGGCTGGTTAGAGGCTCCCTCCACCATGAATTGGTCCAAACTGGGGTTTTTAGAGGCTCCCTCCACCATGAATTGGTCCAAACTTGGCTGTTTAGAGGCTCCCTCCACCATGAATTGGTCCAAACTGGGCTGTTTAGAGGCTCCCTCCACCATGAATTTGCCCAAACTGGGCTGTTTAGCGGCTCCCTCCACCATTAATTGGTCCAAACTGGGCTGGTTAGAGGCTCCCTCCACAATGAATTTGCCCAAACTGGGCTGTTTAGAGGCTCCCTCCACCATGAATTTGCCCAAACTGGGCTGTTTAGAGGCTCCCTCCACCATGAATTGGTCCAAACTGGGTTTTTTAGAGGCTCCCTCCACCATGAATTGGTCCAAACTGGGCTGTTTAGAGGCTCCCTCCACCATGAATTTGCCCAAACTGGGCTGTTTAGCGGCTCCCTCCACCATTAATTGGTCCAAACTGGGCTGGTTAGAGGCTCCCTCCACCATGAATTTGCCCAAACTGGGCTGTTTAGAGGCTCCCTCCACCATGAATTTGCCCAAACTGGGCTGGTTAGAGGCTCCCTCCACCATGAATTGGTCCAAACTGGGGTTTTTAGAGGCTCCCTCCACCATGAATTGGTCCAAACTTGGCTGTTTAGAGGCTCCCTCCACCATGAATTGGTCCAAACTGGGGTGGTTAGAGGCTCCCTCCACCATTAATTGGTCCAAACTGGGCTGGTTAGAGGCTCCCTCCACCATTAATTGGTCCAAACTGGGCTGGTTAGAGGCTCCCTCCACCATTAATTGGTCCAAACTGGGCTGGTTAGAGGCTCCCTCCACCATGAATTTGCCCAAACTGGGCTGTTTAGAGGCTCCCTCCACCATGAATTGGTCCAAACTGGGTTTTTTAGAGGCTCCCTCCACCATGAATTGGTCCAAACTGGGCTGGTTAGAGGCTCCCTCCACCATGAATTTGCCCAAACTGGGCTGGTTAGAGGCTCCCTCCACCATGAATTGGTCCAAACTGGGGTTTTTAGAGGCTCCCTCCACCATGAATTGGTCCAAACTTGGCTGTTTAGAGGCTCCCTCCACCATGAATTGGTCCAAACTGGGCTGTTTAGAGGCTCCCTCCACCATGAATTTGCCCAAACTGGGCTGTTTAGCGGCTCCCTCCACCATTAATTGGTCCAAACTGGGCTGGTTAGAGGCTCCCTCCACAATGAATTTGCCCAAACTGGGCTGTTTAGAGGCTCCCTCCACCATGAATTTGCCCAAACTGGGCTGTTTAGAGGCTCCCTCCACCATGAATTGGTCCAAACTGGGGTTTTTAGAGGCTCCCTCCACCATGAATTGGTCCAAACTTGGCTGTTTAGAGGCTCCCTCCACCATGAATTGGTCCAAACTGGGGTGGTTAGAGGCTCCCTCCACCATTAATTGGTCCAAACTGGGCTGGTTAGAGGCTCCCTCCACCATTAATTGGTCCAAACTGGGCTGGTTAGAGGCTCCCTCCACCATTAATTGGTCCAAACTGGGCTGGTTAGAGGCTCCCTCCACCATGAATTTGCCCAAACTGGGCTGTTTAGAGGCTCCCTCCACCATTAATTGGTCCAAACTGGGCTGGTTAGAGGCTCCCTCCACCATGAATTTGCCCAAACTGGGCTGTTTAGAGGCTCCCTCCACCATGAATTGGTCCAAACTGGGGTTTTTAGAGGCTCCCTCCACCATGAATTGGTCCAAACTTGGCTGTTTAGAGGCTCCCTCCACCATGAATTGGTCCAAACTGGGGTGGTTAGAGGCTCCCTCCACCATTAATTGGTCCAAACTGGGCTGGTTAGAGGCTCCCTCCACCATTAATTGGTCCAAACTGGGCTGGTTAGAGGCTCCCTCCACCATTAATTGGTCCAAACTGGGCTGGTTAGAGGCTCCCTCCACCATGAATTTGCCCAAACTGGGCTGTTTAGAGGCTCCCTCCACCATGAATTGGTCCAAACTGGGTTTTTTAGAGGCTCCCTCCACCATGAATTGGTCCAAACTGGGCTGTTTAGAGGCTCCCTCCATCATGAATTTGCCCAAACTGGGCTGTTTAGCGGCTCCCTCCACCATTAATTGGTCCAAACTGGGCTGGTTAGAGGCTCCCTCCACCATGAATTTGCCCAAACTGGGCTGTTTAGAGGCTCCCTCCACCATGAATTTGCCCAAACTGGGCTGGTTAGAGGCTCCCTCCACCATGAATTGGTCCAAACTGGGCTTTTTAGAGGCTCCCTCCACCATGAATTGGTCCAAACTTGGCTGTTTAGAGGCTCCCTCCACCATGAATTGGTCCAAACTGGGGTGGTTAGAGGCTCCCTCCACCATTAATTGGTCCAAACTGGGCTGGTTAGAGGCTCCCTCCACCATTAATTGGTCCAAACTGGGCTGGTTAGAGGCTCCCTCCACCATTAATTGGTCCAAACTGGGCTGGTTAGAGGCTCCCTCCACCATGAATTTGCCCAAACTGGGCTGTTTAGAGGCTCCCTCCACCATGAATTGGTCCAAACTGGGTTTTTTAGAGGCTCCCTCCACCATGAATTGGTCCAAACTGGGCTGTTTAGAGGCTCCCTCCACCATGAATTTGCCCAAACTGGGCTGTTTAGCGGCTCCCTCCACCATTAATTGGTCCAAACTGGGCTGGTTAGAGGCTCCCTCCACCATGAATTTGCCCAAACTGGGCTGTTTAGAGGCTCCCTCCACCATGAATTTGCCCAAACTGGGCTGGTTAGAGGCTCCCTCCACCATGAATTGGTCCAAACTGGGGTTTTTAGAGGCTCCCTCCACCATGAATTGGTCCAAACTTGGCTGTTTAGAGGCTCCCTCCACCATGAATTGGTCCAAACTGGGGTGGTTAGAGGCTCCCTCCACCATTAATTGGTCCAAACTGGGCTGGTTAGAGGCTCCCTCCACCATTAATTGGTCCAAACTGGGCTGGTTAGAGGCTCCCTCCACCATTAATTGGTCCAAACTGGGCTGGTTAGAGGCTCCCTCCACCATTAATTGGTCCAAACTGGGCTGGTTAGAGGCTCCCTCCACCATGAATTTGCCCAAACTGGGCTGGTTAGAGGCTCCCTCCACCATGAATTGGTCCAAACTGGGTTTTTTAGAGGCTCCCTCCACCATGAATTTGCCCAAACTGGGCTGGTTAGAGTCTCCCTCCACCATGAATTTGCCCAAACTGGGCTGGTTAGAGGCTCCCTCCACCATGAATTGGTCCAAACTGGGTTTTTTAGAGGCTCCCTCCACCATGAATTTGCCCACACTGGGCTGGTTAGAGGCTCCCTCCACCATGAATTGGTCCAAACTGGGGTTTTTAGAGGCTCCCTCCACCATGAATTTGCCCAAACTGGGGTGTTTAGAGGCTCCCTCCACCATGAATTTGCCCAAACTCTGCTGGTTAGAGGCTCAATCCACCCTGATTTTCAAAACAAATGTTGGTGCCAACCTCAACTTACTACAAGGGCCAAATTCACTGCTGGTGACAAGCTCTCCTCACTGCAAGTGCCAAATACACATGTTTCAAGGTGTTTTCCTACTGTCAGAGATGTGGTATTGAGTGTGTAAAGTGTGTAGTTGTTAGGCTGTGATGTTGGGGTAATAGAGGGTCTTTGGTGTGTTAGATGCCCCCAGACATGCTTCCCCTGCTGTCCCAGTGTCATTCCAGAGGTGTTGGCATCATTTCCTGGGGTGTCATAGTGGACTTGGTGACCCTCCAGACACGGATTTGGGTTTCCCCCTTAACGAGTATCTGTTCCCCATAGACTATAATGGGGTTCGAAACCCATTCGAACACACGAACATTGAGCGGCTGTTCGAATCGAATTTCGAACCTCGAACATTTTAGTGTTCGCTCATCTCTACTTACTAACAGAATATTTAGCTCAGTATGTGTTTAGTGCCTTCACGTATAGTATGATGCCCCTTAGAGACTCATCATACAATGTGGTGGCTTTTTAGTGCTTTGTACACACAATCAAACCTCTTTACTGCCCTAGACATTATGATGCCTGCTTTGTGTTTTTTTCCCTATGGTATAATTTCTTACTAATGTCCTCCACATAGAAGCAGTGCATTAATGGGGCATACTCACATGCCATCACAGGTTGAGCATGGTATTGCGGCTTAGACCCAATAGACCTAATATTGGACAAGTATTATGCTGTAATTACAGACAACCACTTTAATGCACTGCTTAGCAATCTTCTGCAGATGTTATAACCTTACATGCAGCCTATATAGTCTGTATTCTCAAACTGAAGTAACAGTATAATAATAATAATAATAATAATAATAATAATAATAATAATAATAATAATACATTTTATTTATATAGCGCCAACATATTCCGCAGCGCTGTACAATTTGTAGGGTTCAAATACAGACAGAAATATACATTACAAAGAAAGTCGTTTCATACAATTGGACTAAGGGCCCTGCTCGCAAGAGCTTACAATCTATGAGGTAGAGGGGGTGACACAAGAGGTAGCAGGGGCGGCATTACTTATACAGAGGTCAGACACTTTTGTAATAAAGGTGACTGTCATTACATAAACATAAGACTTTATGAGCCGTCACCAGCCGTGTCCTGTAACATGTGGATGGAGCTTGGACCTATAAAGTTAGCATGAGATGACATATCATGTGGGGTAATGTGGGAGCGGGGATAGAGGAAGGTTAAGGGTTTACGTTAGAAATTGTGATAGGCCTGTCTGAAAAGATGCGTCTTTAGTTTGCGTTTGAAACTGTAGAAATTGGGAGTTAATCTGATTGTCCGGGGTAGAGCATTCCAGAGGAGTGGTACAGTATTTCTCAAGGTGTTCGTCCAGTGGCTTATGTCAGTACTACTGAGTTACACTGACCAGCACAGACCTTATATGCAACCTACTGTAGAAAGAAAATAGGCAATTTCTGATCTGATGTCACTTGAGTAAGTTACACTTCAGGAGATGTAGAAGATGTTTTGGATTGGGCAGAAGTTGAAGCTCATTTTTTCTTCCAAACGTATCTTTAACAATGTGTTTGGTTAAAAAACAACAACACATTTTAAAGCAAAGAACAGACTGCCTTTATTTTTTTCTCCAGTTAATAAACAGTTAATATTTCACATAGGAAGTGTTTAAAATTAGTTTTCCCAAAGCATCACCAACATACGGAGAGAAATGAAACGTTTGTGTTTTCTTGGTCACATTGTGTGTGCTTGGCCACTTCCTGGTGTCTTGTGAATGTAGCATATGGTGCTGTTTATGTGTGAGGAGAATGGGTTAGCGCTGTTTCTCTAGAAATAACTTGCATATATTATTACTTTAGTCATTCATTTGGATAAAACACCAAAGAAATGTGTTAGCCTTGCCCTCTCATGCTTCTTTACAGCTGTGTAACTGAATGGCTCCCAACTGTTTTCTACAGAATGCCATCTGTATGAGAGAAACCTTATACATGAAAATTATCCGAGTTCCTATGCTACTAAATCTATGCATTATTAAGCACTAAGAAACGATATATTTTTACAATATTTCCCCTATTAATATATACGTAGTCAGCTAATATCATCATGTATTCATTTAAAGGGCCTGCGTCACTAATACAAATGGGAACGGAATATGAAAATAAGTTCTTCTTGGAAGAAAAAGGGAATTTGCTCTAGTACCACCTTTGGATGTTTTAGAAGGTAGCACACCCTATGGGTTAGTTCACACGGGGATCCTGCGTGTGCACATTCCGTCACGGCTTTCCGCTCCAGATTAGGTGCAAATGAATGGGCCTAGTCCGGAGGGTGCTGTCGCGAGGCGGACACCGTGGCTGAATTAGCTGTGGAATCCACCTGAAGAAAGGGCAGCTTGCTTCTTTTTTCCACTAGCGGGAAAAAAACGCTAGCGGACAAAAGAATGCTAGCGGTCTACATAGACCTCTGTTGTGAGGGGGCAGATTTTGAGGAGGATTCCGTGCCAAAATCCGCCCCCTCTTGCCCCGTGTGAACTAGCCCTATGAATTATCTGGTTTTCCTGCCCCTGGTAGTATAAGCCTTCTAAATGGAAGAACAATTCAACTGAAGACATTCTTTTGAAGTTATTGTCTCTCAATAATGCGAGGCAGGGTACTAGCTTGCTGTCTGAGAAGTCATAAGTGTGGGTCATAAGGGGTATTATGTCTCATTAAGGAGATGTTGCCTCAAAGAGACTGCTCGGAGGTAATGTCTCCTAAATGAGACACAGTACCCTTTCTGACCGATGACTATGCCCTCTTATTGTATAGGTCTGTTAATGTAATTCTATTAGAGATGAGCGAACAGTGTTCTATCGAACTCATGTTCGATCGGATATTAGGCTGTTTGGCATGTTCAAATCGAATCGAACACCGCGTGGTAAAGTGCGCCATTACTCGTTTCCCCTCCCACCTTCCCTGGCGCCTTTTTTGCTCCAATAACAGCGCAGGGTAGGTGGGACAGGAACTACGACACCGGTGACGTTGAAAAAAGTAGGAAAAACCCATTGGCTGCCGAAAACATGTGACCTCTAAGTTAAAAGAACAGCGCCGCCCAGGTTCGCGTCATTCTGAGCTTGCAATTCACCGGGGACGGAGGTTTCCGTCCAGTTAGCTAGGGCTTAGATTCTGGGTAGGCAGGGACAGGCTAGGATAGGAAGGAGAACACAACCAACAGCTCTTGTAAGAGCTAAATTCCAGGGAGAAGCTTGTCAGTGTAATGTGGCACTGACGGGCTCAATCGCCGCAACCCAGCTTTCCCCGGATCCTGAATGGAATACA
The DNA here is from genome assembly GCF_031893055.1 of Leptodactylus fuscus. NCBI lineage: Eukaryota > Metazoa > Chordata > Amphibia > Anura > Leptodactylidae > Leptodactylus > Leptodactylus fuscus. The sequence goes on along the minus strand of NC_134266.1, from coordinate 126,258,117 downwards.
CTGACAGTGTATTCCCGTATACCCTATATATACACCCCCGATCCCTGTTCCAACGGTGTGCCCCCCCACCTTCACCCCAGAAATACCCTGCAAGTCCCCTAGCAATAGAATTGGGGCTATATACACCCACTATTTTTGCTACTGCCATATAGTGCCATTGTCTGACTGGGAATTCCAAGAATATATTGGGGTTACAAATACCCTCATTTCTTGCTACTGCCATATAGTGCCATTGTCTGACTGGGAATTCCAAGAATATATTGGGGTTACAAATACCTTCAAGTTCTGCCACTGACATATAGTGCCAGTTTCTGACTGGGAATTCAAAGAATATATTGGGGTTACAAATACCCTCATTTCTTGCTACTGCCATATAGTGCCAGTTTCTGACTGGGAATTCAAAGAATATATTGGGGTTACAAATACCCTCATTTCTTGCTACTGCCATATAGTGCCATTGTCTGACTGGGAATTCCAAGAATATATTGGGGTTACAAATACCTTCAAGTCCTGCCACTGCCATATAGTGCCATTGTCTGACTGGGAATTCCAAGAATATATTAGGGTTACAAATACCTTCAAGTCCTGCCACTGCCATATAGTGCCATTGTCTGACTGGGAATTCCAAGAATATATTGGGGTTACAAATACCCTCATTTCTTGCTACTGCCATATGGTGCCATTTTCTGACTGGGAATTCCAAGAATATATTGGGGTTACAAATACCTTCAAGTCCTGCCACTGCCATATAGTGCCATTGTCTGACTGGGAATTCCAAGAATATATTGGGGTTACAAATACCTTCAAGTTCTGCCACTGACATATAGTGCCAGTTTCTGACTGGGAATTCAAAGAATATATTGGGGTTACAAATACCCTCATTTCTTGCTACTGCCATATAGTGCCAGTTTCTGACTGGGAATTCAAAGAATATATTGGGGTTACAAATACCCTCATTTCTTGCTACTGCCATATAGTGCCATTGTCTGACTGGGAATTCCAAGAATATATTGGGGTTACAAATACCTTCAAGTCCTGCCACTGACATATAGTGCCAGTTTCTGACTGGGAATTCCAAGAATATATTGGGGTTACAAACACCTTCAAGTCCTGCCACTGCCATATAGTGCCATTGTCTGACTGGGAATTCCAAGAATATATTGGGGTTACAAATACCCTCATTTCTTGCTACTGCCATATAGTGCCATTGTCTGACTGGGAATTCCAATAATATATTGGGGTTACAAATACCTTCAAGTCCTGCCACTGACATATAGTGCCATTGTCTGACTGGGAATTCCAAGAATATATTGGGGTTACAAATACCTTCAAGTCCTGCCACTGCCAAATAGTGCCATTGTCTGACTGGGAATTCCAAGAATATATTGGGGTTACAAATACCCTCATTTCTTGCTACTGCCATATAGTGCCATTGTCTGACTGGGAATTCAAAGAATATATTGGGGTTACAAATACCCTCATTTCTTGCTACTGCCATATAGTGCCAGTTTCTGACTGGGAATTCAAAATGCACAAGGCTCCCGGAAAGGGACGTGGACGAGGCCGTGGGCGAGGTCGGGGGAATGGTTCTGGGGAGCAAGGTAGCAGTGAAGCCACAGGGTGTCCCGTGCCTACTCCTGTGGGGCAGCAAGCATTGCGCCACTCCACAGTGCCAGGGTTGCTTGCCACATTAACTAAACTGCAGGGTACAAACCTTAGTAGGCCCGAGAACCAGGAACAGGTCTTGCAATGGTTGTCGGATAACGCTTACAGCACATTGTCCAGCAGCCAGTCAGGCTCTGCCTCCTCTCCTCCTATTACCCAACAGTCTTGTCCTCCTTCCTCCCAAAATTCCCAAGCTTCACAGAACAATAACCCCAACTGTCCCTGCTCCCAAGAGCTGTTCTCCGCTCCTTTCATTGTCCCTCAACCTGCCCCTCCATGTCGCGATTCCACGGACCTAACAGAGGAGCATCTGTGTCCAGATGCTCAAACACTAGAGTCTCCTCCATCTCTGTTCGATTTGGTGGTGGATGACCAGCAACACACCCTCATCGACGACGATATGACGCAGTTGCCGTCAGGGCATCCAGTTGACCTGCGCATTGTGCGGGAGGAGGAGATGAGACAGGAGTTGGAAGAGGAAGTGGTGGATGATGAGGACACTGACCCAACCTGGACAGGGGGGATGTCAAGCGGGGAAAGTAGTGTGGATGTTGAGGCAGGTGCAGCACCAAAAAGGGTAGCTAGAGGCAGAGGCAGAGGTCAGCAGCTTAGGCGAAGCCAGGCCACACCCGGAATCTCCCAAGATGTTCCAGTTCGTACCCAGCCCTGAAAAACTCCCACCTCGAGGGCACGTTTTTTGAAGGTGTGGAATTTTTTCAAGGAATGCGCCGAGGACAGATATAGTGTTGTCTGCACAATTTGCCTCTCGAAATTGATTAGGGGCTCTGAGAAGAGCAACCTGTCCACCACTTCAATGCGCCGTAATTTGGAATCCAAGCACTGGAATCAGTGGCAGGCAGCAACGGCAGGACAAAGGCCGTCTGCCGTTCACGCCACTGCCTCTGCCTCTGCCACTGCCACTTCTGACTGTGCTGGCGATGCACTCCAGAGGACGAGCCAGGACACCACTTCATCTGCCTCCGCCACTTTGTTGACTTCTTCCTCATCCTCCCCTGTTCCTGTCTTATCTCCTTCTCCTGCACCATCAAAGGCACCATCAGGCGCTTCTTTACAACAACCCACCATCTCTCAGACATTGGAGTGGCGGCAGAAATACACCGCTAACCACCCACACGCGGAAGCCTTGAATGCCAACATCGCTAAACTGCTGGCCCAGGAGATGTTGACGTTCCGGCTTGTTGAAACTCCCGCCTTCCTGGACCTGATGACAACTGCGGCACCTCGCTATGCCGTCCCTAGCCGTCACTACTTCTCCCGGTGTGCCGTCCCCGCCTTGCACCAGCACGTGTCACTCAACATCAGGCGGGCCCTTAGTTCCGCGCTTTGCACAAAGGTCCACTTGACCACTGACGCGTGGACAAGTGCATGCGGACAGGGACGCTACATTTCACTGACGGCACACTGGGTGAATGTAGTTGAGGCTGGGACTGCTTCCCAAACTGGCCCGGTGTACCTCATCTCCCCGCTTAACATTCCTGGCAGGGACACGAGAAGAACACCCCCCTCCTCCTCCACCGCCTCCTCCTCCGCCACCGGCTCCTCCTCCGCCACCGCCTCCTTCTCCGCCACCGCCTCCTCCTCCGCTGTTAGATTGACCCCAGCTACGAGTTGGAAACGTTGCAGCACTGGCGTTGGTAGACGTCAGCAGGCCGTGCTGAAGCTGATCAGCTTGGGGGACAGACAGCACACTGCCTCCGAGGTGAGGGATGCCCTCCTCGATGAGACGGCAATATGGTTTGAGCCGCTGCACCTGGGCCCAGGCATGGTCGTTTGTGATAACGGCCGGAACCTGGTAGCAGCTCTGGAGCTTGCCGGACTCCAACATGTTCCATGCCTGGCCCACGTCTTCAACCTAGTGGTGCAATGTTTCCTAAAGAGCTACCCCAATGTTCCAGAGCTACTGGTGAAAGTGCGGCGCATGTGCGCCCACTTTTGCAAGTCGACAGTAGCCGCTGCTAGCTTAAAATCTCTCCAGCAATGCCTGCATGTGCCACAACACCGGCTTTTGTGCGACGTCCCCACATGCTGGAACTCAACGTTTCAGATGTTGAATAGAGTAGTTGAGGAGCAGAGATCTTTGATGGAATACCAGCTACAAAACCCTAGGGTGCCACAAAGTCAGCTGCCTCAGTTTCTCATCCATGAGTGGCCATGGATGAGAGACCTTTGTGACATCCTACGGGTGTTTGAGGAGTCCACAAGGAGGGTGAGCTCTGAGGATGCGATGGTGAGCCTTACAATCCCGCTCTTGTGTGTTCTGAGAGAATCCCTGATTGACATCAGGGATAACTCAGATCACACAGAGGAGTCAGGGATAGCATCCGATCCATCACAGCTGGAGAGTAGTTCCACACATCTGTCCGCTTCATCGCGTTTAATGGAGGAGGAGGAGGAGGAGGAGGAGGAGGAGGAAGAAGAGTTGTCCGATGATGTGATGGTGATACAGGAGGCTTCTGGGCAACTTCGAATCGTCCCATTGTTGCAGCGCGGATGGGTAGACATGGACGATGAGGAGGAAATGGAGATTGAACTTTCCGGTGGGGCCAGAGGAGTCATGCCAACTAACACTGTGGCAGACATGGCTGAGTTCATGTTGGGGTGCTTTACAACCGACAAGCGTATTGTCAAAATCATGGAGGACAACCAGTACTGGATCTTTGCTATCCTTGACCCCCGGTATAAAAACAACATCTCCTCTTTTATTCCGGTAGAGGGGAGGGCCAATCGCATCAATGCTTGCCACAAGCAATTGGTGCAGAATATGATGGAGATGTTTCCAGCATGTGACGTTGGCGGCAGGGAGGGCAGTTCCTCCAGTAGGCGACCAAGTTCTCACCGGTCCACACAAACGAGGGGCACACTGTCTAAGGTCTGGACACCTTGATGGCACCCCCTCGCCAAAGTGCCGCCACGGAGGGTCCTAGTGTCACCAGGCGTGAGAAGTATAGGCGCATGTTGCGGGAATACCTTTCCGACCACAGCCCTGTCCTCTCCGACCCCTCTGCGCCCTACACGTATTGGGTGTCGAAGTTGGACCTGTGGCTTGAACTTGCCCTATATGCCTTGGAGGTGCTGTCCTGTCCTGCCGCCAGCGTCCTATACTGAGAGGGTGTTCAGTTCAGCCGGTGGCATCATCACTGACAAGCGCACCCGTCTGTCAGCTGAGAGTGCCGACCGGCTCACTTTGATAAAAATGAACCACCACTGGATAGAGCCTTCATTTTCGTGCCCACCTGTGTAAAGCACCCCAACATGAAACTCCATGTCTGTGCTCAACCTCTCCAATTCCTCCGCATCCTCATACTCATCCACCATAAGCGTTGCACAATTCTGCTAATACTAGGCTCCCTCCACCCTGATTTCCCCCAACTCTGCTGGTTAGAGGCTCCCTCCACCCTGATTTCCCCCAACTCTGCTGGTTAGAGGCTCCCTCCACCCTGATTTCCCCCAACTCTGCTGGTTACAGGCTCCCTCCACCCTGATTTCCCACAACTCTGCTGGTTAGAGGCTCCCTCCACCCTGATTTCCCACAACTCTGCTGTTTAGAGGCTCCCTCCACCATGAATTGGTCCAAACTGGGGTTTTTAGAGGCTCCCTCCACCATGAATTTCCCAAAACTTGGCTGTTTAGAGGCTCCCTCCACCATGAATTGGTCCAAACTGGGCTGGTTAGAGGCTCCCTCCACCATGAATTGGTCCAAACTGGGGTTTTTAGAGGCTCCCTCCACCATGAATTTCCCAAAACTTGGCTGTTTAGAGGCTCCCTCCACCATGAATTGGTCCAAACTGGGCTGGTTTGAGGCTCCCTCCACCATGAACTTCCCATAGCTTGGCTGTTTAGAGGCTCCCTCCACCATGAATTGGTCCAAACTGGGGGTTTTAGAGGCTCCCTCCACCATGAATTTCCCAAAACTTGGCTGTTTAGAGGCTCTCTCCACCATGAATTGGTCCAAACTGGGCTGGTTAGAGGCTCCCTCCACCATGAATTGGTCCAAACTGGGGGTTTTAGAGGCTCCCTCCACCATGAATTTCCCAAAACTTGGCTGTTTAGAGGCTCCCTCCACCATGAATTGGTCCAAACTGGGCAGGTTAGAGGCTCCCTCCACCATGAACTTCCCATAGCTTGGCTGTTTAAAGGCTCCCTCCACCATGAATTGGTCCAAACTGGGGGTTTTAGAGGCTCCCTCCACCATGAATTTCCCAAAACTTGGCTGTTTAGAGGCTCCCTCCACCATGAATTGGTCCAAACTGGGCAGGTTAGAGGCTCCCTCCACCATGAACTTCCCATAGCTTGGCTGTTTAGAGGCTCCCTCCACCATGAATTTTCCAAAACTTGGCTGTTTAGAGGCTCCCTCCACCATGAATTGGTCCAAACTGGGCTGGTTAGAGGCTCCCTCCACCATGAACTTCCCATAGCTTGGCTGTTTAGAGGCTCCCTCCACCATGAATTGGTCCAAACTGGGCTGGTTAGAGGCTCCCTCCACCATTAACTTCCCATAGCTTGGCTGTTTAGAGGCTCCCTCCACCATGAATTGGTCCAAACTGGGGTTTTTAGAAGCTCCCTCCACCATGAACTTCCCATAGCTTGGCTGTTTAGAGGCTCCCTCCACCATGAATTGGTCCAAACTGGGCTGTTTAGAGGCTCCCTCCACCATGAATTGGTCCAAACTGGGGGTTTTAGAGGCTCCCTCCACCATGAATTTCCCAAAACTTGGCTGTTTAGAGGCTCTCTCCACCATGAATTGGTCCAAACTGGGCTGGTTAGAGGCTACCTCCACCATGAATTTCCCAAAACTTGGCTGTTTAGAGGCTCCCTCTACCATGAATTGGTCCAAACTTGGCTGTTTAGAGGCTCCCTCCACCATGAATTGGTCCAAACTGGGGGTTTTAGAGGCTCCATCCACCATGAACTTCCCATGCTTGGCTGTTTAGAGGCTCCCTCCACCATGAATTGGTCCAAACTGGGCTGTTTAGAGGCTCCCTCCACCATGAATTGGTCCAAACTGGGGTTTTTAGAGGCTCCCTCCACCATGAATTTCCGAAGACTTGGCTGTTTAGAGGCTCCCTTCACCATGAATTTGCCCAAACTCTGCTGGTTAGAGGCTCAATCCACCCTGATTTTCAAAACAAATGTTGGTGCCAACCTCAACTTACTACAAGGGCCAAATTCACTGCTGGTGACAAGCTCTCCTCACTCCAAGTGCCAAATACACATGTTTCAAGGTGTTTTCCTACTGTCTGAGAGGTGGTATTGAGTGTGTAAAGTGTGTAGTTGTTAGGCTGTGATGTTGGGGTAATAGAGGGTCTTTGGTGTGTTAGATGCCCCCAGACATGCTTCCCCTGCTGTCCCAGTGTCATTCCAGAGGTGTTGGCATCATTTCCTGGGGTGTCATAGTGGACTTGGTGACCCTCCAGACACGGATTTGGGTTTCCCCCTTAACGAGTATATGCTCCCCATAGACTATAATGGGGTTCGAAACCCGTTCGAACACACGAACAGTGAGCGGCTGTTCGATTCGAATTTCAAACCTCGGACATTTTAGTGTTCGCTCATCTCTAAATTCTATTAATACTCAAGTCAAAAGTAAATGCTGTTGCCTATCTAGGACATTCTCTGGAAAGCATAAAGAAAGCTTATGTCCAGCCTAAACAAGATCTCTGCTTCTCTTCATTCACTAAACATAAAGCAGAAGCCTTATTGTTCTCTATTGAGTATTCATGCCTCAGTAGAGTTCTTTTTTGCAAGGGAGTCTTCATTGATCATGTACATAGTGAAATGTCACACCTCATTAATATGCCAATATTAATTAATTATTGTTATTTAAATTCTCAGTCAAATAATAGATTTTCTAGTACTTTGTAAAATAAACCAAGAACGAAACAGAAAAGATAAGTTTATTCAACTTGTATAACCCTTTCTTGTAAAGTGAAAAATGAAGAAACTGTCAGGAAATATTTGATATATCAAATACTAGAGATAAGCGAACAGTGAAATGTTTGAAGTTCGAAGTTCGATTTGAGTAGCTGCTCAATACTCGACTGTCCGATTGAGCATCGAACCACATTATAGTCTATGGGGAATAAATACTCGTTTAGGGGGAACCAACTATTTGACTCAGGAGGGTCACCAAGTCCACTATGACACCCCAGAAAATGATGCCAACACCCTTGAATGCAACTGGGACAGCAGGGGAAGCATGTCTGGGGGCATCTAACATGCCCAAGTCACTGTATTACGTTGGGATCCCTGTCAGCTTGTGATATGCGCGAACTGACTTTTTCCCATAGGAATGCATTGACCAGCATTGATTGGTCGAATGCCATACAGAGTACAGCATTCGGCCAATCAACACTGGTTCTGCCGGAGGCTTGTCTGTGAGGAGAAGGAGTCTAATATCGGACCAGAATGGAGACTTCTGTGAACCGATCTTAGACTCCGCCTCCTCCAGCAGAACCAGCGTTGATTGGCCGAATGCTGTACTCTGTATGGCATTCCTATGGCATATGTATGGCATTCTGTATGGCATTCCTATGCTGAGATGTAGCAGTGCTGGCCGTGCGCTTAGCTCAGCTACACCGGAGATGCAGCCGAGCTGAGCGCATGGCCAGCACTGCTACGCCAGAGATGTGAACCCTGCTGCACACTCAGCTCTGCTGCATCAGAGATGTAGCAGAGCTGAGTGTGCGCTGAACCCTGCTGCACACTCAGCTCTGCTGCATCAAAGATGCGCTGAACCCCGCTGCACACTCAGCTCTGCTTCATCTCCGGTGTACAGTGCTGAGCGCATGGCCAGCACTGCTACATCTCAGCATAGGAATGCATTGACCAGCGTTGATTGGCCGAATGCCATACAGAGTACAGCATTCGGCCAATCAATGCTGGTTCTGCCGGAGGAGGCGAAGTCTAAGATCGATCCACAGCAGTCCCCATTCTGGTCCGATATTAGACTCCTTCTCCTCACAGACGAGCCTTCGGCAGAACCAGCGTTGAGTGGCTGAATGCTGTACTCTGTATGGCATTCGGCCCATCAATTCTGGTCAATGCATTCCTATGGGAAAAAGTCAGTTCGCGCATATCGCAAGCTGACAGGGATCCCGACCAGATAGAACCCCAAAGAGCTGTGTGAGTAATATTCCCACCTAAATAAAGGTAATCCCTAGCTAACCCTGCCGGTACATCTGTCCCTGTCTCACAGTCACATAGTTCACAGTCTCATATGAACTGGATATTAAATCCACTGTTCGTATAAATTGGAGGTCACCTGAATTAGCCAGCCAATTACTTTTTCCGATTTTTTTTCGATGCCTCCGTTGTCATAGTTCCTGTCCCACCTCCCCTGCGCAGTTATTGGTGCAAAAAAAGCGCCAGGGAAGGTGGGAGGGGAATCAAATTTTTAGTGAGTTTGCCACCTGCTGTTCGACTCGAATCGAACATCTTGAACAGCCTGATAACCGATTGAACATGTACTCGATCGAACGCTGTTCACTCATCTCTATCAAATACCCATATATTAACTAAAGAACTATACCCTGAATGGAAATAAAACTCTTTTTGTATGTATATTTTAGTGACTTCTCATTCATTCTAACATTCTACCTACTTTATTTGAGACAACTTTTTCAGCTTTAGATATCATCCTGCTTTCCTATGTGATACTTCTAAGGCCCTGATGGTTTGCATGAAAAGTTGTTAGAAGCCACCACCATTATTCCACAAAATGGATAAAGATAGGTGACTTTGTCAAGTCCTGACACAAGATTGACCTGTATAGCTGTTATGTATAGTTGCTTTTGCACTGTGTGTCTTGTTACTGTGAAGAGGTTATGCTACAAAACATATTTAACCTCTGTCCATAGGATAGGAGATACAAACCTGACCAAAGGGGTCCAATGAATTGAGATCCTCACAGATCCTGAGGATAGGGAATGCTTTGCCCCATTGCACATTCAGTCTGACTGTAGCTAGGCTGAATTTAGGCATGCCGCTTGGTGGATGGATGAACCCACGCTCCCATTCACCTCAATGGGCACACAGAGACAGACGAGTGCTTTACTATGGTTATCACTGGCATTCCTATTAACATGAATGGGATTACTGTACACCAAATGGCACACCAACATTCAGCCAGACTGTGGTCAGTCTGAATGCACAGCACAGTTCCTCAGCTTGTGAAGGGTAACATCTACTGTACTGAGGCAGAAAGGGAGCAAAAAATTATGAGACTGCCCCATACGGCAATTCCTAAAGGAAGGTTGTCTGTTGAAGAGAACTTTTCTCCATATGCTAATATGGCACATGGCTTGGGATTCTTCTTTATTAGCGAAACTGGATAACTGCGCTCAAAGATCAGCCTTTAATTTTTTTGGACCAAGTCTTTATTAGACCATGTGAACTTAGAATGGAGGGAAGTTTCCTACCAGGATGACTGAGTTAAAGAAGGTACAGTGAAATAACTAGAGATGAGCGAGTAGTATTCTATCGAGTAGGTATTCGATCGAATACTACGGTATTCGAAATACTCGTACTCGATCGAACACTACTAGCTGTTCGAAGTTAGGATTCGATGCAGAACCAGCGCTGATTGGCAGAATGCTATACATTGCCAATCAACGCTGGTTCTTCTCTTACCTTTAGAAGTCTTGTCCCTGTGCAGTGTTCCCGCATCCTCTTCCGGCTCTGCATTCACTCTGCTTAGGCATGCGCAGTCAGCTCTGCCTAGGCCCGATGCCTAGCAGAGTGAATTCAAGCCCGGAAGAGGACGCGGGGACGCTGCACGGAGAAGAATCCAGCCCGACCCTCACTCATGGACTTGGTAAGTAGAATTTGATCAAATGTTGCCTACCCCTGAAACGAGCATTTCCCCCCATAGACTATAATGGGGTTCGAAACCCGTTCGAACAGTCGAACAGTGTGCTGCTGTTCAAATCGGATTTCGAACCTCGAACATTTTAGTGTTCGCTCATCTCTAGAAATAACATGATAACGCTGTTTTACAACCCATTATAACCAGAATGATTCATGTATAATATGTGAATGTTATGCCTGTATTGTCTTGTGCTACTGCTGTTTTCATCTAAGTGACAGTTTGTATACAAGAAGGATGATTTTGTGTGTATCTGTTTTCCCTTTATCTTGTACATCAAGGAGATGTTTTCCAATCCAGAATTTCTGAGGCTGCTGTGACAGGTATTGTTGCAGAATTGTCACAATAAGTGAAAAAGTAAAGGATATGTATAAATCCCATATACATAGCTGCTGGCTTTATTGTGTGCTGTAGAGCAATCTTTGCTTTCATGTGGCAGTACAAAACGTTATGGAACCCTGTCCGCAATGCATCTGATACAATAAATGCATGGGTTAAGTGAGGATGAAATTTTTCATTAAACATAGGAAGAATGGAAGAGTTATTTAATTTTTTTTTTTACACTGGGACCTCTATGAGCACGGCTTTACATTAATGCGAGTGAACAACTCCATCATATAGCAAAACAATAACTTCAAGGCCTTAGATACGAAGCAGCAATTCTGCTGATCTCTGTTCTTCATAGTTGCTGGGCCACCATATATTTTTTCTGCAGAGCCTGGTCTCTCTGCAGAGAGTTCTGAGGTCAAAACTTCTTCTCGAGTATATGTTACTTCCCTCTATATATATAAGGTTAAGGGGATATTGTCACTCCTTGGGGAGAGACCACTATATATATATATATATATATATATATATATATATATATATATATATATATATATATATAGTCACACTGTTAATGGCACAAAGCAATTTAACACTTTTTGCACTGTATCTTGCTTTTCCCTCATCTAGCTTTTTTTCCTCACCCCTCCTTAACTGATAACCACTTTGAAATTTCTTGTGAATCTGTCTTAGCCTAAGGCCCCACACTGCAGAAACGCAGCTTCTTTTGTTACAAATTTTGTTGCGTTTTTTTGAGCGAAAGTCAAGAGTGGATTGAGCAGAAGGCAGTATAAGAACTTCCTATATATTTCCCATTCCTTTTGTATCCATTCTTGGATTTGTATAAAAAAAAAAACAAAAAAAAAACCAGCAAAATCTGCAACAAAAGAAGTTGCGTTTGCACAATGTGGGGCCTTAGCCTCAAGGAGAACCTTTGACCACCTCCACCTAGTCCAGTTCTTTGTATCATTTAATACTTACTGCTCATTTTATTCTGGCATTGTTGGAATTTATTCTCTAGCCCCCACCATATCGATATATAGTTTTCTTGATTAAACCTTCTTATTTATGAGACTACCAGACATAGCTGAATGTTGTTACTTGCCTATATCTGGCAGTCTCATGGAGATGAATGGAACACAATAGACATGCATATCCATCGCTCAATGTATGAAGTGCAACTTCTGACCCTAAGTCTGAGATCCTTTGGATAGGGGATAAGTGATATTAAAAGCATTTGTAAAGGATATAATGGAGCATGTGTAAAAAAAAAAAACAAAACAAAAACATGTAGCTGCCATTTTGTTGTGTCCTTAGCTTGACAATGTTGTAGCAGTATGAATATATAAAGTATAGAGTATAACAAAAAGAAAGTCCATTTCTGAAAACATCTACTTTTTATAATACATCTAAGCCCTTGTGTGTCACCCTGACCTTGGCCACCGAGGCTTCAAGATACCATCAAACTGTAGTACAATAGAAGTAATGTTTGTTTGGAATACTAAGCAAAATGACATTCATGTCTCATTTCTTGCTCTTGTAATAGATGAAAGTAGACATCCTATGTGGAAATGCCCTTCTGACAAATAGACTAGAGAATTTCTGCTTAGCTGACAAATATGTTCCCAGTAGAGATGAGCGAACAGTGTTCTATCGAACACATGTTCGATCGGATATCAGGGTGTTCGCCATGTTCGAATCGAATCGAACACCACGTGGTAAAGTGCGCCAAAATTCGATTCCCCTCCCACCTTCCCTGGCGCCTTTTTTGCACCAATAACAGCGCAGGGGAGGTGGGACAGGAACTACGACACTGGGGGCATTGAAAAAAATTGGAAAAAGTCATTGGCTGCCGAAATCAGGTGACCTCCATTTTAGACGAATAGTGGATTTCAAATCCGGGTCATATGAGAATGTGAACTTTGTGACTATGAGACAGGGATAGCTGTACAGGCAGGGATAGCTAGGGATAACCTTTATTTAGGGGGGAATGTTATTAAAAATAACTTTTTGGGGCTCTATCGGGTGTGTAATTGTGATTTTTGTGAGATAAACTTTTTCCCATAGGGATGCATTGGCCAGCGCTGATTGGCCGAATTCCGTACTCTGGCCAATCAGTGCTGGCCAATGCATTCTATTAGCTTGATGAAGCAGAGTGTGCACAAGGGTTCAAGCGCACCCTCGGCTCTGATGTAGCAGAGCCGAGGCTGCACAAGGGTTCAAGCGCACCCTCGGCTCTGATGTAGGAGAGCCGAGGGTGCACTTGAACCCTTGTGCACCCTCAGCTCTGCTACATCAGAGCCGAGGGTGCGCTTGAACCCTTGTGCACACTCTGCTTCATCAAGCTAATAGAATGCATTGGCCAGCGCTGATTGGCCAATGTATTCTATTAGCCTGATGAAGTAGAGCTGAATGTGTGTGCTAAGCACACACATTCAGCTCTACTTCATCGGGCTAATAGAATGCATTGGCCAGCGCTGATTGGCCAGAGTACGGAACTCGACCAATCAGCGCTGGCTCTGCTGGAGGAGGCGGAGTCTAAGATCGCTCCACACCAGTCTCCATTCAGGTCCGACCTTAGACTCCGCCTCCTCCGGCAGAGCCAGCGCTGATTGGCCGAAGGCTGGCCAATGCATTCCTATGCGAATGCAGAGACTTAGCAGTGCTGAGTCAGTTTTGCTCAACTACACATCTGATGCACACTCGGCACTGCTACATCAGATGTAGCAATCTGATGTAGCAGAGCCGAGGGTGCACTAGAACCCCTGTGCAAACTCAGTTCACGCTAATAGAATGCATTGGCCAGCGCTGATTGGCCAATGCATTCTATTAGCCCGATGAAGTAGAGCTGAATGTGTGTGCTAAGCACACACATTCAGCACTGCTTCATCACGCCAATACAATGCATTAGCCAGTGCTGATTGGCCAGAGTACGGAATTCGGCCAATCAGCGCTGGCTCTGCTGGAGGAGGCGGAGTCTAAGGTCGGACCTGAATGGAGACTGGTGTGGAGCGATCTTAGACTCCGCCTCCTCCAGCAGAGCCAGCGCTGATTGGTCGAGTTCCGTACTCTGGCCAATCAGCGCTGGCCAATGCATTCTATTAGCCCGATGAAGTAGAGCTGAATGTGTGTGCTTAGCACACACATTCAGCTCTACTTCATCAGGCTAATAGAATACATTGGCCAATCAGCGCTGGCCAATGCATTCTATTAGCTTGATGAAGCAGAGTGTGCACAAGGGTTCAAGCGCACCCTCGGCTCTGATGTAGCAGAGCCGAGGCTGCACAAGGGTTCAAGTGCACCCTCGGCTCTCCTACATCAGAGCCGAGGGTGCGCTTGAACCCTTGTGCAGCCTCGGCTCTGCTACATCAGAGCCGAGGGTGCGCTTGAACCCTTGTGCACACTCTGCTTCATCAAGCTAATAGAATGCATTGGCCAGCACTGATTGGCCAGAGTACGGAATTCGGCCAATCAGCGCTGGCCAATGCATTCTATTAGCCCGATGAAGTAGAGCTGAATGTGTGTGCTAAGCACACACATTCAGCACTGCTTCATCACGCCAATACAATGCATTAGCCAGTGCTGATTGGCCAGAGTACGGAATTCGGCCAATCAGCGCTGGCTCTGCTGGAGGAGGCGGAGTCTAAGATCGCTCCACACCAGTCTCCATTCAGGTCCGACCTTAGACTCCGCCTCCTCCAGCAGAGCCAGCGCTGATTGGCCGAATTCCGTACTCTGGCCAATCAGCACTGGCTAATGCATTGTATTGGCTTGATGAAGCAGTGCTGAATGTGTGTGCTTAGCACACACATTCAGCTCTACTTCATCGGGCTAATAGAATGCATTGGCCAATCAGCGCTGGCCAATGCATTCTATTAGCGTGAACTGAGTTTGCACAGGGGTTCTAGTGCACCCTCGGCTCTGCTACATCAGATTGCTACATCTGATGTAGCAGTGCCGAGTGTGCATCAGATGTGTAGTTGAGCAAAACTGACTCAGCACTGCTAAGTCTGCATTCGCATAGGAATGCATTGGCCAGCCTTCGGCCAATCAGCGCTGGCTCTGCCGGAGGAGGCGGAGTCTAAGGTCGGACCTGAATGGAGACTGGTGTGGAGCTATCTTAGACTCCGCCTCCTCCAGCAGAGCCAGCGCTGATTGGTCGAGTTCCGTACTCTGGCCAATCAGCACTGGCTAATGCATTGTATTGGCTTGATGAAGCAGTGCTGAATGTGTGTGCTTAGCACACACATTCAGCTCTACTTCATCGGGCTAATAGAATGCATTGGCCAATCAGCGCTGGCCAATGCATTCTATTAGCGTGAACTGAGTTTGCACAGGGGTTCTAGTGCACCCTCGGCTCTGCTACATCAGATTGCTACATCTGATGTAGCAGTGCCGAGTGTGCATCAGATGTGTAGTTGAGCAAAACTGACTCAGCACTGCTAAGTCTGCATTCGCATAGGAATGCATTGGCCAGCCTTCGGCCAATCAGCGCTGGCTCTGCCGGAGGAGGCGGAGTCTAAGGTCGGACCTGAATGGAGACTGGTGTGGAGCGATCTTAGACTCCGCCTCCTCCAGCAGAGCCAGCGCTGATTGGCCGAATTCCGTACTCTGGCCAATCAGCACTGGCTAATGCATTGTATTGGCTTGATGAAGCAGTGCTGAATGTGTGTGCTTAGCACACACATTCAGCTCTACTTCATCGGGCTAATAGAATGCATTGGCCAATCAGCGCTGGCCAATGCATTCTATTAGCGTGAACTGAGTTTGCACAGGGGTTCTAGTGCACCCTCGGCTCTGCTACATCAGATTGCTACATCTGATGTAGCAGTGCCGAGTGTGCATCAGATGTGTAGTTGAGCAAAACTGACTCAGCACTGCTAAGTCTGCATTCGCATAGGAATGCATTGGCCAGCCTTCGGCCAATCAGCGCTGGCTCTGCCGGAGGAGGCGGAGTCTAAGGTCGGACCTGAATGGAGACTGGTGTGGAGCTATCTTAGACTCCGCCTCCTCCAGCAGAGCCAGCGCTGATTGGTCGAGTTCCGTACTCTGGCCAATCAGCACTGGCCAATGCATTTCTATGGGGAAAAGTTAGCTTGCGAAAATCGCAAACTGACAGGGATTTCCATGAAATAAAGTGACTTTTATGCCCCCAGACATGCTTCCCCTGCTGTCCCAGTGTCATTCCAGGGTGTTGGTATCATTTCCTGGGGTGTCATAGTGGACTTGGTGACCCTCCAGACACGAATTTGGGTTTCCCCCTTAACGAGTTTATGTTCCCCATAGACTATAATGGGGTTCGAAACCCATTCGAACACTCGAACAGTGAGCGGCTGTTCGAATCGAATTTCGAACCTCGAACATTTTAGTGTTCGCTCATCTCTAGTTCCCAGTAGATATACGCGTTCAGTCTATGTGCCCATTACTGTAATGGTGTGCACCTTCACAGAAGTGCAGAGATAAAGAGAATATTTCACAACAGAAACATGAAGATTGCTTTTAACCTGAGAAATATGGATAGTTGTTTGTTGAGCACCTGTTGCATGTCTCTGTAATTCATGATTTGTTTGTGCTCTTTCTCCTGTAAAGCATAACCATTATTCTTGCTATTTGTGAATAAACTGGCTTTTGGAGCTTGAAATGAGGAGCATTCACACACTGTCCTTGCTTGAAAGTGTTAGCAGTATAAATTGATTAAGTTTTTGCATGCAATTCAGATACTAAAAAGCTGCACATTTTTACAGCAGAATGTTAACTGTGTAGTGATGTCGGCATTGTCACAGTAGGAGAAAAGCTGCTCAATATCTGAATACCTTTAAATGTCACTGGAGTGGCCTTCACTAAGATTCTGTTCCTGTGTTCCCAACCTTTTAGCCCACCACTGGAAAAATCCCTGGGGGGAGGCATTCAAAAAACTTTTACCAAAATATAAAAAAAGGTAATTTGCATATGGTTATGTCAGGAGTATCTCTTCAGCTGCTGACAACCTAGGGAAGCTTTTCAGTTGTATTCTTTCAGTTGTATTCTTGACCTATCAGCAGCTGAAAAGGCCTTTTATATGACCACAACTTTTTGATTCAGGTGCCGACTAATTTATAATTTTCATTGCTCACCAGTTTGGCTCTGACTGTTGGTGTATTCTTGATTGATCTCTGGCTACTGGCTTGCTCCTCGATTTTACCGCTTGATTCTGTTGTGACCTTCCTGTCTGGATTTGTGACCCTTGGCTTATTTCCCAGATCTGGCTTTTGTATTTTGTCTCTGCTTAATATGTGCTCTTCTGGTTTTGACTCTTAGGGTCCATTCACATGGAGTAAGGTGCCGCCTGACCTGGCACGTATACGGCGTGTGAGATTTTGAGCACTGTAAAAGCTCCCATTGATTTCAATGAGAGCCTGGATCGTATACGCCACGTTATTTTGCGGACGTGATTTTGCACAAAATAACGTGGCGTATACGATCCAGGCTCCCATTGAAATCAATGGGAGCTTTTACAGCGCTCAAAATCTCACATGCCATATACGTGCCAGGTCACGGCGGCATGTTACTCCGTGTGAATGGACTTTAAGTATGACTTTCCTGCATCTTTGTAAGTTTTCTGGACTTTGTGTTGGTTTCTGCAGCAATTCAGATCCCCAGATCCAGCAAAGACTATCTCTCCATGCGGCAACCTCTGGTGAAGGCACCTGGAGGTCTGTCTTGGCTCACAGAGGTGTGCTAGTTGTAGATAGCTGCCTCTACTGCTTATAGTTATCAGCCAATTTCTTGCTGCTGCTTTTAATGGTCTTTCATCTAACCATAAAAGGTTGCATGTGCAGTTTTGAAATTTACAGGTGAAACATGTACCCTTAACAGTGTGAAGCCAAGTGTGAAAATGTAGTGGCCCTCACACATTATAATACTCCCCAATGGTCACACAATGTATAATGTTCCACAGTGGCACAAACAGTATAAGACTCTCCAATGGATCCATGCAGTAGAATCCTCCATAGTGGTCCCAAGTAGTATAATGCACCTCAATGCACTGCTGTTGTGCACAGTTGTTTCATAAATATAAAAAGGCTATATTTATCAAGCCCCCCTCACCATGCAGCTGATCTCTGGCTTGATGCAGCAGGCTTGCATTGAGCTGCAAACAGAACAGAGTTGACATTGATACATAGGCCAATATTGCAGAGCATCCAATAAGGAAATAGTGTTTTTCACTTTAATAGGAAGAATATCCCTGTATACAGCACTAGTTTTTCTACCAAATCTGAAGAATTCTGTAACCAAGATTCCAACACAGATGTGAACAGAACGTAAGTCTGCTGAAAAATACTAAGTTAATAGAAACTGACCCTGCAGATTTTGGAGGAGCTTGGCAACTACAGTATTTAATGTGTATAGCAGTGTAACTGACTAATAGAAGGGAATAAGGATTGGGCATGTTGAACTTTACATGTCCAATACTTTTGTTCTCAGGGAGGACACATGCATTCTTGATACAAACAAACATATATGATGGGAAAGCAGGGGAAATTACTGAAGATGTCACCTTAGGTCATCAAGAAGCTTTCAAGAAATAATGTATATTTTATGGTGTATATGTGTATTTATGACCTTTTATCAAACTTCTCTTCTACAAAGCCATACTAGCTCTTGTGGTATCCTTCTCATCTTAACGTGTGATTATGTAAATCGTGAGAATGCAGCGATTCTCCTGCCACACTGAATAAGACATTACAGTAGTGTTAAATGACAAAAATTAAATAATAATAATAATAATAATAATAATAATAATAATAATTTTATTGCTAAGAACCTTTAAACTCTTCAACAATTTTTAAAGCAAGAATGACACAACATTTTTATATGAAATATTTAGCATTTAATGCACACCTTATAAAACATCTCTATCACAGGTGGTACCCTCTTAGCAAGTTCTATAAATAAAGAAAAGAGAAGCCCAGATCTGCAGTGCAGTGTGATTAAAATTTAATAATATACTTTTCAGTTCCCAGAAACAAATATGCTTCTAGGCTAACTTTATAGGAAGCCAGTTAACCTATCTGCCCTTACGTCATGGTTGGAGAGAATAACTAGTGAAAACGTGACTTGGAGAAATATGGGATGGGGAGATATAAATTGTACGCAGCTCTGGAGTTTGGAATAGCAGGCAGCAGTGTATGGAACTTGCGCTTACATATAAGTTCAGTGTTATGTTAAATTGACATGTACATATTGTCCCTTAACCAGTGGCATAGTGAATTTACCATTGTTACAAACTGAAAGCTTTTTAACAGAATGTATGGGCTTAGAGAATGGAAACACACGTCTGTTTGTTTTGCATTACTAGAAATATCTTGCAACTTGTATTATACAAAATTGGGTGATTTATGTTGTGGCTCTACTGCAGATTTGTCTGGGACCCCCTGTGGCTTTCAACTTTTACATTGCAAAGATTGAAATCACTAGGTAAAATCTATACAGCTCACTCATATCTTACAATCTTGAAACATCTATGCTGACCAATGCATGGAAAAATTGGAACCTTGCGCTCACAGGCACATAGTTTCCAAAAATACAAACACATAAAATTCCAGCACCCACTCACATCACTAAGATTAAGAGGCGCATAACCTCGAAATGCATATACAATGCATAAGTGATAATTTACCACAGTTTTTCCCATGCATTGTTTTTCTTTTAATATGAAGATTAGAGATGAGCGAACAGTAAAATGTCCGAAGTTCTATATTCGTTTCGAGTAGCCCCTCAATATTCGACTACTCGAATCAAATATCGAACCCTATTGTAGTCTATGGGGGGGGGGGGGAAATGCTCGTTTCAGGGGTAGGAAACGTTCGATCAAATTATACTTACCAAGTCCACGAGTGAGGGTCGGGCTGGATCCTCCGAGAAGTCTTCTCCTTGCAGCATCCCCGCGGCGTCTTCTGGCGTTTCATTCACTCTGCCAGGCATCAGGCTTGGGCAGAGACGACTGCGCATGCCTTCACTACAAGCGGACATGCGCAGGCGGCTCTGCCCAGGCCCGATGCCTGGCAGAGTGAATGAAGAGTCAGAAGACGCAGCGGGGAAGCTGCACGGAGAAGACTTCTAAAGGTAGGAGAAGAACCAGCATTGATTGGCCGACTGTATAGCATTCGGCCAATCAATGCTGGTTCTGCATCGAACTTTTACATTCGAACAGCGAGTGGTACTCGATCGAGTACGAGTATCTCGAATACCATAGTATTCGATCGAATACCTACTCGATCGAGTACTACTCGCTCATCTCTAATGAAGATTAAAAGGTTTTTTTTATGTACATTGTGAGCCCCATATAGGGCTCACAATGATTTTTTTTTCCCTATCAGTATGTCTTTGTAGTATTGGAGGAAATCCATGCAAACACGGGGAGAAGATACAAACTCCTTGAAGATGTTGTTCCTGGCAGGATTCAAACCCAGGACTGCAGCACTGCAAGGCTGCAGTGCTAACCACTGAGCCATCGTATCGCCCCTATGAATATTAAAAGTTAATTTTTGTAATTTTTTCTATATAAGTGCTGGAATTTTATGTTTTTGCTCTCTGACACTGTCCAATTAGAGGCTAACAGTATCAGATGTCAAAATCACACTCCTTGTCTGCTCCTGCCTGATGTCATCCACATGACAATACAGAGCTTAAACACCATAGGTACCAAAGCTAACTGCACTCATTGCTCAGGAATGGTGAGGGTTAGAGAAAAAAATCCACTGTGCCAGATTAAAGGAGGCAAAGAACTGGCATGTATCAAGGGGATAAAATGTTCCTGTTATATTTAGATAGTCTAAAGCTATAGTGGATTCAGCAATTATATCACAGTGGCTCATTCGGGATAATTTGGTGCATGGTTAGACATTTTTCTCTAACTTTAGGCCACTTCTTGGTTAACCTACTTGAGAATATTTTTGTGCCAATATTAAACTGTATCCCATTCTGCTAATCTAATCTACACTTTTTCCCTCCAAGCAATGCTTCTTGTTGAGGAGCCATAGTGTTTAATGTGGTACACTATATGTGAGCCAGGATTCTGGTTCAATTTGAGAAAGGATTCTGGCAAATTTTACTTAGTAAATCTGCCCATTTATGTTACAAGGAAAATGTTTGTTTTGGTGTTTTGGTACCGTGTTAGCCAGTGGTTATAAAATATAAAAAACAAAAAAAACTTTGCAAGTCTTCATTTATGTTACAGTATTAAAGCATAATTATTGTATAATAAAAAGTTATTACACTTATATGCATGGAATATTCATATATCTATTCAAAAATGTACAGACCAAACTTCAAATCTGATGGAGTTAATGGTTTGATAGTTTAATGTATCAGTTTAGGCAATCCTCTGTATCAACCAGCCATTGTGTAAAAGAACATAATAACACCAATCTTAATGAAGGTGATCCACTTCACGTTTTTTTTTTTTTAAATAATTATTTCTGTGAATGAAAAACTAGTACTATAATTAAATGTATTTATTGCTTTGTTTACAGGAAGTTTCATTGTATTTTTTTTTTTTTTTGTCACAACAGCTTGCCCCCCTGGATTTTATAAGATGTCCAGTCGCCTCCAGATCTGTGTTCCTTGTCCTCAGAATAGCTACACAAATCTAGAGTCATCAACCGTCTGCACATGTGAGAAGAACTTCTACCGATCTCCTTTGGATTCACCTTCTACTGCATGTACAAGTAAGTTGTAATATTCTCCATGCAATGATATTTCTTGTTGTTGAGGTTAACAGGGACGGCAGTCGACCACTAAACTCACTATGGATGGCAACAAACTGATCCATCAAAATGCAATATGTCCTCTAAAAGAGCAAATCAATATACAGCAGAAAAATATCCTCTTACCACTGTGCCATCCGTACGTTACACTCACACACCAGTGTGTACAATCGTTCCATATAGTCCTATTATAACAGAAAATTATTACTCACAATGTAGGGCATCTAGGATGGCTATTTAGCATCTGTAACAGCTCTATATATGTGATAATTTGAGCCACTTTATTAATAGGCCATGTATTTCAGATGCGGCCACTTGCCATGCTAATCTCATTACTTTCACTTTCGGAAGTGCTATGGAATGGCGCCTTGTCAACCACATCCTGTAGATAGGAGAAAAAAAACCAAAATTACAGATACAAAATTGATGGAAAGCAGTACATGGAAATAAACAGTAAAAAAAAAAAAACAACATATATATACAGTCCTATGAAAAAGTTTGGGCACCCCTATTAATCTTAATCATTTTTTGTTCTAAATATTTTGGTGTTTGCAACAGCCATTTCAGTTTGATATATCTAATAACTGATGGACACAGTAATATTTCAGGATTGAAATGAGGTTTATTGTACTAACAGAAAATGTGCAATATGCATTAAACCAAAATTTGACCGGTGCAAAAGTATGGGCACCCTTATCATTTTATTGATTTGAATTCCCCTAACTACTTTTTACTGACTTACTGAAGCACAAAATTGGTTTTGTAACCTCAGTGAGCTTTGAACTTCATAGCCAGATGTATCCAATCATAAGAAAAGGTATTTAAGGTGGCCAATTGCAAGTTGATCTCCTATTTGAATCTCCTCTGAAGAGTGGCATCATGGGCTACTCAAAACAACTCTCAAATGATCTGAAAACAAAGATTGTTCAACATAGTTGTTCAGGGGAAGGATACAAAAAGCTGTCTCAGAGATTTAACCTGTCAGTTTCCACTGTGAGGAACATAGTAAGGAAATGGAAGACCACAGGGACAGTTCTTGTTAAGCCCAGAAGTGGCAGGCCAAGAAAAATATCAGAAAGGCAGAGAAGAAGAATGGTGAGAACAGTCAAGGACAATCCACAGACCACCTCCAAAGAGCTGCAGCATCATCTTGCTGCAGATGGTGTCACTGTGCATCGGTCAACTATACAGCGCACTTTGCACAAATAGAAGCTGTATGGGAGAGTGATGAGAAAGAAGCCGTTTCTGCACGTACGCCACAAATAGAGTTGCCTGAGGTATGAAAAAGCACATTTGGACAAGGCAGCTTCATTTTGGAAACAAAAATTGAGTTGTTTGGTTATAAAAAAGGCGTTATGCATGGCGTCCAAAAAGAAACAGCATTCCAAGAAAAACACATGCTACCCACTGTAAAATTTGGTGGAGGTTCCATCATGCTTTGGGGCTGTGTGGCCAATGCCGGCATCGGGAATCTTGTTAAAGTTGAGAGTCGCATGGATTCCACTCAGTATCAGCAGATTCTTGAGAATAATGTTCAAGAATCAGTGACGAAGTTGAAGTTACGCCGGGGATGGATATTTCAGCAAGACAATGATCCAAAACACCGCTCCAAATCCTCAGGCATTCATGCAGAGGAACAATTACAATGTTCTGGAATGGCCATCCCAGTCCCCAGACCTGAATATCATTGAACATCTGTGGGATGATTTGAAGCGGGCTGTCCATGCTCGGCGACCATCTAACTTAACTGAACTTGAACTGTTTGTCCAAAATACCTTTATCCAGGATCCAGGAACTGATTAAAAGCTACAGGAAGCGACTAGAGGCTGTTATCTTTGCAAAAGGAGGATGTACTAAATATTAATGTCACTTTTCTGTTGAGGTGCCCATACTTTTGCACCGGTCAAATTTTGGTTTAATGCATATTGCACATTTTCTGTTAGTACAATAAACCTCATTTCAATCCTGAAATATTACTGTGTCCATCAGTTATTAGATATATCAAACTGAAATGGCTGTTATAAACACCAAAATATTTAGAACTAAAAATGATTAAGATTAATAGGGGTGCCCAAACTTTTTCATAGGACTGTATATATATATCAGTTTACAGAAAGGTTCTCTGAGTTTATGATTCCTTTGATCAGTCACATGGTGTGTAGTTGTTGTAAAACATCATAAAACCCTGTGACTGGTTTAGCCCCCTTTGGAGTGTGTGAAAGCTCATCTTGAGTTTATATTCCCATATCCTTCTGTTTTCTGCTTTTGAAATTTCCTCTTAAAACCAGGATCTTCATGTCATTGATGATATTATGATTTTGATTGCAGAAGTGTTTTGGCACAGGGAGGTCAATTCTCTGCTCTAATCATATGTCGGTTTGAATTAATTAAAAATTATTTAAAAAAATATTTTTTTTTATATATATTTCATATCCACTGGCTAACATGGTACAAAGATATTTTTCCTTATACAACTTTTGCACAGTACTTTATACATGCCATTAAACTGAGCCAAAAACAATGGTACATTTAGCTTTGTAAATCCACACATCAATGTTTGTATATGCTTACTCTTAGGCATAGATGTAATTTACTTATTTTTTCTAGGACCACCTTCTGCACCAAGGGAACTGATATATTTAATGAAACAAACAACGCTAGTTTTAGAATGGAGTGCGCCGCTGGATACGGGAGGCAGGGGTGATCTTACCTACAATATCTTCTGTGACCGTTGCTCCATCATCCTTCAACAATGTGAGCCTTGTGGGAGCAGCATTGGTTATGTCCCCCAACAGATTGGATTAGTGGATCGGACAGTTACAATGGTCAACCTGTTGCCCCATATGAATTACACCATCCGCGTGGAATCTGTAAATGGAGTTTCTGATTTTAGTATGTACACCAAACAGTTTGCTGAAATTAACATCTCCACAAATAATGCAGGTACTGTAACATGACAAGTTCAACTTAAAATATTTGTTTGCAAATGTCTTAATATATTTATTTTTTTTGGTATAATTGAACAAGCCACTTTAAAACATTGACATTCAGACCATAGAACTCCACCAAGTCCAGTTCTTCACATCCTTTAATAGGTGCTGCTTAAGAGGCTCCAGTTTGAATAGTTGGAGCTAGAGAAAGATCCCAATTGTGTCAGAACCAGTGGAGTGAGCAT
Source organism: Leptodactylus fuscus (assembly GCF_031893055.1). Classification (NCBI taxonomy): domain Eukaryota; kingdom Metazoa; phylum Chordata; class Amphibia; order Anura; family Leptodactylidae; genus Leptodactylus; species Leptodactylus fuscus. The sequence goes on along the minus strand of NC_134266.1, from coordinate 126,233,318 downwards.
CTACTGAAGGGTGTGTAGAGGTGAAGTTGTTGGAGGTGGTGGAAGGTCCTCTTTGGCGTAACAATTGTGTATGGCCCATGTGTATGGAATCTAATAGAACTGACATACATGGGAAAATTCTAAATTGTAGTCCTTCAATTTACAAGTACAATAATATTTTATACTGGAACAACCTAGAAAGTGGGGACTTACCATGTGGACTTTGTTTTTCCAAATGTGCAATTGTCTTTTTTTCTCTATTTTCTTTAACCAATGGCAATAGAAGGCTTGTGGTGACATTATTTTGTACATTTCTGGCAGAATATGCTAACCTTATACATAAAATTGATGATTGTGTTTGGCAGTATCCTTATATATTAGAGTATTGCTTTAGAGGTCAATGTGCTAGGAGTTTAGTAAGGACCCTTCACATGGAAATGTTGATCACAGCGTCCTGGAAATCTATCAGCATGACTGTCTTGTGTAGATATAGGGTACAGTATGATGTTACTTGTGTGAATGGTTAACAATAATACTAATAACTTTTTTATTTGTGTTTTAATATATACTTCGCTACTTGACTGACAATTCATGTGATGAGGAATTTTATGGTGTATGATGTTATCGTACTTTCCATAAAATATCTCAACAAAAACTAGATTTAAAAGGATTTGTCCAGGACAAAAAAAATTACATACAGAATGGTGTCACATCTGTACACGAGCTGTGTCAGTATTGTTAGTATTGCTGTATTGCACATACAACCAATGAATGTTATTCCCCTGTTTCTGGGGAAAAAAAAGATGAATCCCAGGAAAGCCCTTTAATAAGTAGTATACTATAGTGCTGTATTACTATGCATGTGGATAAATTTTTACTACGCAGACCCCTCCAATTATGTTTTCCATACATAATGTATTAGCCTATGAGTTGTTCTGTAAAACAGTCCCACATTTACCATATTTTATCATCTTGTCATAATGAAAGACAAGGAGATCATTTCATCTTTGGAAATACAGTGGAAGAGGGTGCTAAGTGCTCATCTAAAAAGAGCTTTGATTGAATGCTCACTCTTGATTGATTTTGTAATGAATGTTTATAGCCACAATCGGTTTTGATAAGCCCATTAAAAGTAGTAAATTAATGCCTTCTTTATCATCATGGTCAATAGTCACCATCTGCTTAATCCTTCTTGATTACTATTATTATTGTCATAACATTTAATGTAATTAAATCCTTGGAAAAGCCACCATCAGAGTGACATTCAGTTCCCGCTATTGAGCTGCACTTGAAAACTGCATTGCTTTGAATTATGGATTGCTTAGGAGCCTTCTAATTGCTATTGTTAGGAGAATGCAGTTCTTACACAGTTGGATTGGTCTTACACTTTAAAGGGAGTCTGTCAGGTCCAAAATGTCTCTCTAACTAATAATAGTGCTGTGTAGTGCACCAGGGGACCAAGGGAGGGGTGATTTACCAGATTTACCTACAGAAAGCGGTCTCGGACAGAGACTAAAAGTGACAATGATTGGTCAGTCCTGGACAGTGTATCCATATCCATCACAAGATGTTTAGTTTCTGCATTTCTTCTGTAATTTTCCCCATTGCGGTCCATTTGTAAATGCTCAGTAGCTTACAAACATATGGATCTCACTAAATGATGGAATATTTACAACAAAGTGCACATTTTGAATTCACATATTCCTAGGATTTTCTCACATTTACTTTCATGTGTTATGAATGTTTAGTACTTTAATAAGGTATGTTAATTTCTTTCACTTGCTGAATATAATCCTGAACTGACATACGCAGTGTTCACAAACAATCCAACTGAGCAAGTCATTAAAAAGTTTGCAAGGGGTCCTCTCTTTCCCTGAGTCATCTGGTGGTCTTCAGAATGACCATGATGCTAAGAACAGGAACGACTTAGCAGGCATTAATGCAGTTGAACCAAGATGGAACTTTACTGTGTGAACTGGTAACAGACAACTGAAGCAACTCCCACTGCACTGGCTATCCCCAGACTCGGGGTAAGGGATGCCCAATATAATATGGTGGAATATGATGCCTTTCTCCACTACAAATTAGCATATAATTTTCTGTCTCTCCCAATATTTTCATGGGGGTTAACTTCTATGAAGTTCCAGGGCTCAGATACCTGGTGATACAAAGGTCCTAGTTGATTCTAGTGCTTCTCATAATTTATACAGATTTTGTGTGAAATAGTTTGATCCATCTCTGTGGACCCATATAATCTAATGTTCGCTCATTACAATGGTGTATAATAGAAAGTTACATAAGGGCTTATCATAATTAGTTTTTTAGTTATTTTATTGTATTCTTATGATTATCCCCAATGGTTGTATCCCCATTGATATTTTAATACATATTTAAGTGTCAGTACTTTAAAAAAAGCAAAAAAAAAAAAAAACACAAATGAATTTTATCCTGAAATTGGCATGTGCTATACTACAATACATAGGTACTAGAAGCTTGATACAGCTTCACAGCAAATGTTAAGGATCATTGGATGTTTGGTTTTCAAGCTGCGGTTCTTCAGACAGCTGCTCCCAGATGAAATCTCTACCAGAAGCTAAACTAATTAGTCTTAATCTCTGGGTTTGTTGTAACTGAGATTCCTAATCAGGAGGCTGAGTGAGTGCAGAGGGCATGATAATGTCTTCCCCAATGCCTTCAGTGACTTTTGCAGAATTCTTTACTCTACTTAATTATGTATGTGCATTATGATAAAAGGTACAATACATATATATATATATATATATATATATATATATATATATATATATATATATATTATGATTCACATCACCAAATTATTAAATGTAGACTAGGAAGGATTATAAAGAGAGCAGCAATTCATCAGAATAAGCTTTGATATAATTTATAAGTATATATATTTTTTACCTGACACAAGGAAAATGTTTGTTCTCGTACAGTGTTAGCCAGTGGGAAGGCAATATAAAAAAAGAAAAAACTTGATAGTCTTCAGTAGTTGATACCTTTTGAATGGCTCACTATTGGCTAACTAATGGCTAACATCAATCTATTAGTTAGCCATTAAAAAGGTACCAACTACTGAAGACTATCAAGTTTTTTCTTTTTTTATATTTCTTACCTGACACAATAATGCAGCTTTAAAAAATACTGCAATACTAGTTAAACCATTTTTAACTAGTAAAACTGTGTTTTTCTACAATACATACAAACAGTGGGGTGTAGTTATAAGGAGTAGCAGTCACCCAGAACATGGAGCCAATCTGCCCAATAAAAAAGGCACAGGTAGGTGGGTGAGTCTTACGCTCTGTTCACACTTGCGGTGTGCTCTTCATCATTCGTATCCGCTATGGAACCTTAATGACGAAGAGTCTGACTGCTAAAACAGTGGCTACTCGCGGATCACGTGGGGTCTTCCGAGTGTCCATCAAGTTTCCGATGTTTTTACACTTAAACAGGTGAAGAGAAAAGTCCACCAAGCACATAGATTTCATATTTGGCCAATTTTACATAAACGCTTTGATTACTGATCCTTAATATTTTTTGTGCATCTTGGTTGGTCCATGTAACAGAATTTGAAACCTATACATGCTTGGAGCTGGTTTACACTCCATTCACATCTGTGGTCCAGTTTCTGTTCACGGAGTCCGCTTGAGGATCCCTCGAACAGAAACTTATGCGCATTAAAAAGCAGTTACCTGGCAAAACACGTGGACCCCATACTTTATAATGGGGTCCATGTGGTTTCTGTACGAAACATGTGGAGAAATAAGTCCTGCAAGCATCAGTTTTCTCTTCATATGTTTTGTGTGGAAACTGAACGGAAACCATATGGACTCCATTATAGTCTATGGGGTCCACATGTTTCCTAGGTAACTGCTTTTTAAAGGGTATAGGTTTCCGTTTGGGGGCTCTTGAAGTGGACTCCATGAATGGAAACCCAAATACGGATGTGAATAGGGCCTTAGGTTTCACCAGTTATGTACACCAGTTTTATGTTTTATGATTTATCTGTCCCTTTCTTGCCCAAACCCAAGCCACAAAATGCCAAGCTTGGGTCAAACAGTGAAACATTTTTCTTAAGGTTTATATAAAAGTGAGTTTGTGAAAATTTATTTTCTACTCCAAAAAATGAGATACTCTATTCTGTTATGAGTAAATTGTGTGTATTAAAAAATCATAATCAAGTGTCATTTTTAACACAACTAACAAGACGTATGTCAGCTGCTAAAGTGAAATCTAGAAGCATGTGCAGAACATTTATAACTTCCACACTTGCTTTGGAAAGCAGTCCCTGATGGAGCAGGAATCACAGAAAAGTAATCAGAGACGAGAATGCCTCGTTTGTTCCATATTTGATCGCAACAGATGGAAGTCACTTGCAAAACAGAATAACATCTGATGATGCAGATGCACTCAATTTCTATAAGACAACATTCTGGAAAGTTCAGACAGCTAATGTGAGGAATCGACTGCTTTATTAGAGACGCTGATGCTTATGGAAGGTCTTCTTTACTGTCATTATCCAGCAAAGCTACAAATATAAGATATTCCATTATGAACATGATAAAGTAGAAGAATGTCAAACCATTTATCTCAGGCAATGCTTAGTAAACTGGTTTACGGCATCAAGATATTAATGTGTTTTTCTACTTTGCATACCAAAGATTTAGTCATAGATTTTGAACATTTAGGAATTCATTCAAGGTCTTTGAATACACATAATTCTTGACTCCCCTGGATCCCACTCATTTCTACTGATTTTACAGAATTTTTTGTCCAAGTACAACTTGTTCCATTATAACAAGGCACTCATGCAAACCTTTTCTTACTAAACAATATACAATTGTAAATGAGGGCATGGCTTAGTTCAGTACTTGCTGGCATCCTAACCTAAACTAAGAAGATTAAGAAAAAGTAAGATTTGAAAAACTTGGCAAAACTTGGGCATACAGGGGTAGCAACCATGAAACAAAAGTTTGTATCTCGTTAAGAAAAATTAACAAAATACAAAAAGTAGTAGTACAAAAGTTTACATGCACGTATGTGCCTTTGAGAATCAGCATTAATGTTAATATGTACAGTATATTTCTTTTAATGAAGTGAGCCACTGGGGAATGAGTGCTTTAGTGATGGTATGATCTTGACTTAGAGAGTATGGGTGGAGAGGAGACTGTTCCTCCCCGTGAGTGGAGTCAGCTGGTCTTCTCTTCCCTGTACAAAGAAGACGTAGAGTAGAGGTGTCATACGGTGTGATGATCTCTTCTGCTGTAAATCTTACTCTTGCTGCAACATTTCTGACTTAGAAATATAACTAGAGCTGATCTGGGCTTATTTATATATTATATAGGGCTCAGGAGAAAAATGAAAAGCAAAATAATGTTTACTTTGATATTGACCATTAATGTTCTGGTTGATGAGGCCTCAGTAGAAAAACACTGAAAAGTCTGCCTTATGCTGTACATAGACAATAGTCACATAAGTCTTCAGAATAGAGTTTTCATACACTAGGAACAACCACGCAGGAAGTCAAATATTGGGGGTATAGGTGCTGAATTTTTTTCCAAGCTTCTCAAACCCTAAATCCTCCATATATTTTTTCTTGTTTTTTTTAAATCACATGTAAAACACACTATTCATTTTTAGATTTTTAACCCCTTCCCGACATCTGCCATAATAGTAAGTAGGATGTCAGGTATTCAAATATGGAGGATGCTCAGGAGCTGAGTAGCCGCCATAGCCAACGAGTCTTTGCTGTATTGTACAACAAATACCTGACACTAATGTCACACATGATCACTAATGTCCACGATCATGAGCATTAAGGTCCCCGGCGCCTGCGACTCTAGTGGGAACCAGTTTTTTTTTTTTTAATAGGCTGTTACCTGCTGGAGTAACTCAAGCAAGTAATGGGTCCTATTTACTTACTGATCCCCATTCCTGCTCACAGCTGCCTTCGCTTCCCATTCAGCCATCCAGGGGTCCAGTGCATCGCTGTTGTGCCCTGGAGGGAAAGTGAAACGGAGGTAGTCATGAGTAGGAGCACATTTGAACAATTTGGCAAACGAGGGGCAGAAAGGAGAATGTAGGGCATGTTTAATGCAAGAAAGAGCCATGTGCAACATCTGCAACAATTTTATTGACTGATAAATTTCCTCCATTGTCCCTTGTTTTAGAAGACACAGTATAACCTTAGAATATCTTAGATGAATAGTGCATTGATTTCAAAGAGCACCATTTAATACTTGACTATGCCTCCAGGTGGTGGTGCAGGGGACTTGAACACTAGTAATCTATCAGATTAGAGGTGATAACTGGAGCAGGACCTCCCATGACTAGTGTATAGTCAGGGGACTTTCTAACCACAAACTTCCAAAGCAAAGAACTTTTATATTAGTTTTATGTTTGTACATTTTTTATTTGTACGAAAAGGGACTGAGTCTTCTAAATGCAGTTATACATGTATTTTCATAGCTGATGTTATGGTGTAGATATGGAGTTCACTCATTCGTAGTTGTCATGTGAAATCTTAGATGACAGTACTTTCTTGTTTTATATTACATAAATGCAAACTATAGCAGAATAAAGATTTGTTTTCATTACCTGTGAGATGTTGTTAGGCTATTTCCCTGGTGTCTAGTAAATCCCTTTAGCTCTATTTCATTAACGTTTACCCTTTTTAATACGCATTTAATCAGAAGTATAAAGAGGATTCAAGTGTATTTATCTTCTGCAGACGCGAGCACAGCAGTCAATATGGTCATTAAATGACATAAAAAGCAGAGTTTAAGCCACCTCTCTGGATTCCTTTAAATATACAGCTAAGACTCTTCATTCTGAATGAAGCTCTAGCATGATTGATCTGTCTATGGGTTTATAGAAGGAAAAATCCTTGCTCCGACACACAATGGCTGCCTATTACTGAATTATTAAAAAGAAAAAAAACGTAAAACTTGTTTTGTTTGTTAGATTTGTTTTCATCTCTGCGTTTTTTTATCTGGCATTCTCATTCCTATAAATTTTTAATATGCATTAGCCATGGTACCATATATTTAATACTCTAATCTGCTATTATGTTGCCATTACTTTTATTCCATTGCAAAAATAAAATCTCTTTGACAGCATGACAGCAAATAAATATTAGCTACCTCTATAGTGACAGAATTATAGTTGCCAATATTTTATCGGACATTTTAGGCATTTTCTGATGCTACTATGTTATATATAAGTCTGTCATGAGAAACACTGGTTTTGGACAGGAGTAGAACATCAAAAATTAACTTCCATATAGACAAAACAAATCTTAGGCCCCATTAACATCTGCATTCAGGTTTCCATTCATGGATTCTGTTTGGAGACCCCTCGAACAGAAACCTATATGCATTAAAAAGCGGTTACCTAAGGAAACCACATGGACCTAAAGACTAATGAGGTCAAAATGGTTTCCGCATGAAAAATGTGGAAAGAAAAGTGCTGCTTGCTAGAATCCTAAATTAATCTCCAGCAGAACGAAAAAAAGGTCTAATTCTTGCCACATAAAATGATTCCATCCATTTATTCCATATAGATAGATAGATAGATAGATAGGTAGATATAGATATACTAGCCTCTGCACGTGACTTCGTCTGCATGTTGTTGGCATCGATGGTCCGCCTATATTCAGCACACCATCCCTGTGATTGTTCTGGCATCTCTGCAGCTTATTGGAATGCCATATAATGAGTGTGTTGTTGGCATCAATGATACACCTCAACTCCGCTTGAGGAGACCTCTTTTGACTTCTGTTTACCTTCATAGATCTCTTTGTTTTAGAATTTTGCGACAAATTAGATTTTCTTTTTCCCGGTATGTTTAAAATTGGCAAACTGCTAATTTGGATTAAAGGTGTTTTCCCATCCAGTGTGTCAGCACACATGCCTGAAGCAGATCAGATAATATGCAAATACGTGTACACAATGGACTCACAGTGTTATCTGTGTGTTTACATAGACTGCTTTCACATTTAGTTACGCTCCGCTCATTCAAACACGTAAACACGTGTCAAAGTGACCGCTGTAGAACAGAATCCCATAGACTTCAATGTGTGCCAGTCTTACGCACGCTACACATTGAAATCAATGGGAGGCTTTTTTTTTTTTTTTAAATGTAGATTGTGAGCCCCACATAGGGCTCACAATGTACATTTTTCCTTATCAGTATGTCTTTTTGGAATATGGGATGGAAATCCATGCAAACACGGGGAGAACATACAAACTCCTTGCAGATGGTTTTTTGCCCATGGTGGGATGCTGCAAGGCTGCATTTCTAACCACTGAGCCACCGTGTGGCCCCCTCAATGGGAGGCTTTTAAACCACACATTGAAGTCTATGAGATTCTGATTTACAGTGGTCACTTTGACACGTGTTTACGTATCTGAATGAGCGGAGCATAACTCCCTGTGAAACCACCCTCAGAGAGATAATAGACCAGGCTTTATCAACAGCCTCTAATTAACTGAGATAAGGCTGCTGCAAGAGCAGTTTAATATAGTATATGAACATAAATTCATAACAGTCATGAAGCCATGTAAGTTACCGCTATAAAAAGTAGCCTATGTGTTAAATGAGGTTACAAACTATCTATGTGCCAAATTTCATCCAAATTCAGTTCATCCATTTTTGCGTGATCACACATACACACATACATCCAAACTTTCACATTTATAATATATACTACATTCCACAAGTAACAGAGATAGCGATCACTGTAATTCACCTATCAATACTGAATGCTTCAAATGCTGCCCCCAAACAACCACAATTCTACAGTATGTGGCTCCATGACAGAGCTTGAATAGAGATCTGCTCAGATGTTTATGCTTTGTTGGTAAGCACAGAGATCCTAGGCGTCTTGATAGCCATCAGTACCACTAGTAACACTGCCAAGAATTGAAGATATATTCCAAAGATAGCAATATTCTTTGTGTCGGAAATGAAAGGATAGATGGAAACCTCATATTCACATAGTAATGTCTAATGGCTGCTTAGATTAATATATAGTAGCATGCTGTTATTGTGATGATATACAGTGTTCAGATTGGAAGCTTTATATGAATGTAATTGCAACATGGTTAATTCTACAAACAATGCGGTTTGTGATAGTGAATGAGCAGCTATTGTCAGCAGTCTGATCTCTACACTGTCACATGCCTAGTTTGTGAATAGTGAGCCATGATTCAGCATCCGTAGTAAAGCCTGAAGTCTTTGTCCATAAAGCAATTGTTCATCACCTTATAACACCAGTTATTTTACTGTTCTACTGGTTAAACTGTTTGTGCTTTTCGTATCACATTGACACATGAGCACATTACTACACAAAATCTTTTAAAACTTTCACTACTATAACTTTTTACCCTTTTGGCATCCGCAGTCACATCATATGCCATATTCATAATTATTAGACACTTTATACCCAGGGATGAACCTATATTCTCTGTTGCCTGAGGCAAACTATTAAAATGGGCCCCATAATTTATAGATTTCTCGTTTCACAAAAAAAGCATACACAATAACACATAAAAACCATAAATAGAGATGAGCGAGTACTATTCGAAGCGGCAGTTTCGAATAGCACGCACCCATAGGAATGAATGGATGGAGCCGACACACAGAGGGTTAAGTGGCAGGACGCCGGCCCCGGCTGCGTGCTAGCTGCGTCCATTCATTCCTATGGGTGCGTGCTATTTGAAACTGCCGTTTCGAATAGTACTGGCTCATCTTAAACCATAAATAAAACTGTGACCGCAACTTTGAGTCAAATGCTGTTCACCATTTTTGCCACTGGGAAAGGTGGTCGGGCATGCTAACGGCGTGCAATGCGACACCTTTCACTAACATTAGTTAAGGAGACACAGGATGCGTGATGGAGACCCTTAACTAAAAATAAAGGCCAAAGCCTCCATTTGCAGATCAAAAAATCCCCCTATCCGGTCCACATACACAGTATAATATTCCCTTTACTGGCTCCCACAGTATGTTACCCACTTTATTAGCCCATATGCCGTATAAGGTGTTACGCATTAAATTTACAACTGCTCACAGCTTTAGTATAGAAAAAGTCCCAGCCATCAGATAGCACCAAATGCTAATTCTTTAGTAGGGGGAGAAAGATGTTAACACAAAGAAAAGATTGTGTTTCCTTCCTTATAGACACAGGGGTAGGAAGGGGAATGATTCAAACGCAGAGAGACCCAGATATCCTTGAGTAATTACAGTAATATATCTATCAAAAGAGCTTTATTCTCACCTATAAAGCTCAGTACTGATAAATCCTGACTGAAAACTGCTAAAAATTGCCTGAAATCCTACAGTTTTCTGTAGAAACATGAACTTTTGCCCATGTCTCACTCATTAAGCTCCTCCTACTCCCCTTTCTATTGACTTCTTTGTAACCTGATTTGTCTGTGGGTCTCCAGTGATGAAGAATCTGGCTGTGGATTGCACAGTTTAGCAGCCAGGAAAGGAGCTGAGAAGTGGAGATAGAAGCATTCTTCTCTGTCCTTTACAACAACAGTTACTCTTCCAACTCTCCAACAGATAGATATTAAATGTTATATTCTTCATAGTCTATACCTGCTTGTACTCATAGCAAAATTATACAGCTTTAAATCACCATCTCCATCAATATCATCTCATAAAATGCATAAAATGGCTGTGTTGTGAACCAAATGCAGTATAGACAGATAATTAGCTCCAGAAACCAGACACCTCTGCACAGCACTGAGCATCTGGTGCCCTCTCGAAACCAACCTCCAGAGGTCCTCACCAGAGCCCTCACTGGTGGAGATGGACTTAGTTGTTCCCATTGGCTGGAGTGGTAGCATCCCAGGGAGCGCAGGAAGCACAGTGCACCACAAGCGACAGCAGGCCCAGAAATACAAAATCACTCACCTGAGAAAATGCAGAGGTTGCAGGAAAATCAGAAGCAGGAGATGGTGCAGTAGCAAACAGTATCCAGGCGGTGCCAAAAGGTATATACTCATAGTCATTCAGTCCAGTTGGCAACAGGAGGTATTGCAGTACAGAGGAGTGAAATGAGAGAGTAGTCAGCAAGCCGATAATGGAAGATCAGGCGGTACCAAAATGTAGATTAGTGAGAAGTGTTTTGGAAGGCAAGTGGTGGTCACAACAGGAGAGAGCAGAGGTACAGAGTCGGCAGGCAGAAAGCAAGGTTCAGGAAGTGGAAGCCAAAAGTCAAACACCAGGAGATCGCCAGAAACGCAGGTCAGAATCTAACACCCAGAAGAAGACTGACTAGCCAGGGGAGCAGGAGCAGTGGAAGAGCAGAGATATAGGATCGGAAGTGCAGGACATTTACCCTTGAGGAACGAGCACTCCGCACCATGTGAGGACCGGAGTGTCACCTCACAGGACTACTGCAGAGGTGCCAGCTCCAGTCCTAACAGGCTGTTTTGTATGTTTTAATAACATTGATAGGGATTAGATAATGTTAATAATGTCCTGAGTGTAATGGTGAGATTGACAGAACCAAGGACAAGATGGGAGCACAACAGACTTACTGTAACGCTGATACGAGGAGAACTATGACAAACTATCTGCGTATATTTTCATGTATTTCTCCTTTGAGCTTTTGTAGAAAGATCTGGCGATCACAAGGTGTAGCTTTATTTTACATGAAATGTTCTCTTTTATCAAATTGCAGCACTTGATTTTGATCACTTTTGGCTTATAATAAGAGCAATTCTGTGCTGCACATGCCCAATTGTAGAAAATTCATCATTTCTTAAGGTGCACAATTTTTTTTGTCAGGTGTGTCATTTCCTTCAATTTAGAATTGCATTAAGTACCTGCTTAGTGAGACCTATGAATTTCCCTCCTAGGGTATAATAATAGCTCAATCCTCAAAAGAGCAGATAAGTAGGGAAGGTTTGGATGCTAATATACATAGAAAAGTCTTATAAATGCAAGCACTTTCCTTTGATGTCCGTGTCTACTGAATTTCTTTTGTGCGGTTTGGTGGCTGTTCTCGATACCATACGGGTACGTGGGAAGTGTATGATTTGTTTGACACTGGATAGTTCAGTACAGGGAGACACACTCATGGTCTTGTTTTATAACATAATGCATCCATTTTATGGATATTTTCTGTAGATAGAGAGACACAAATACTACACACAGAAGATGTAGTACAAGCAACAGATCTTACCTCTTGGTTCAGTACTGTCGGTATGTAGACAGCTTACACTTAATGAGATTGTAAAAAGAAGGCTGCAGGGTATTGTATTTTGTCATCCATTCATCACTTTGTGCTCATGAGACAATGTGCCATACAATCCCCAGTTGACTAATGACAGGATTATGGTCAGTGGTACAGTTGGCCTAGCCTGACCACATTGAGTAAAGGAATAATAGTATCTTGTGAAAGCTCTGTTATCCTTCTGCAAGTGCTTCAGGCTGTAACATTGAGTTGGGTTTAATGTCAGTGGTATGATATTGTGTAAATCCCATTGCATGGAAAAACTATCATTTTTTGTATGCTTAATGTTTGCTCAAGGCCTAGCAGAGTTAAGATATACTCACAATGGCACCAGTATGTAGAATTCTCACTGCTATGCGGTCAGTTATAATAAAGTTCAGAGAACTTTCTTTGGCTGCTTATATAAATCGTAAATCATGAAAAATCTAACAATATTTAATGACAATACTTACAGGTGTATCTCAATAAATTAGAATATCTTTGAAAAATTAATTCATTTTGTTAATTCAATTCAAAAAGTGAACCCTCCCATATTCTATAGATTCATTACATGCAGAATGATCTATTTCACATGTTTATTACATTGAACATTAATAATTATATCTTACAACTAATGAATACCCAAAAGTTAGTATATCAGGTAGTATCACATTATTTTCAATACAGAAATGTTACCTACTAATATGTATCTATAGTATATATGTCCCCTTTTTCTCCAGACTCTGGGACCTTGATTGCCAAATGAAATGCAAAATTAACTTTAATATGATAACAAGACTTTGGATCACTGAGCATGTGTCTGTGTGTGGTGGCTCTTGAAACACTTGCTGGCTGCAGTCCACTTCTTGTGAATCTTCCCCCAATTCTTAAATTGCCTTTTCTTGACAATCCTTTCAAGGCTGTATCCTTGTTTCTTGAGTCAGTATCTCATACTTATGTTTGCTTTGTAGGTGCTTTCAGCAGTTGACATGGTATGACATAGGAATCTAACTGGTTTGTAGCTATGAATTGCTATGCATCGCACTGTGTCTTCTGACACTTTTATATCACAATGGGCTAAAGTTGATGAAAACTAACCACAGCAAATGTTCATTGGGTGGAGTATAACAATGAAATCATTTTAACTGATTTTTGACACACAGTCTGCATCTAGAGATAAGGCTTGGGTCCCGATCTCCGTATGGGCAATCTGCATGAAAAATGGAAACCTTGCGGCCCCCATTATAGTTTATGGGGTCCACGGGTTTCCTAAGCTAACCACTTCTTTATGCAAAATAGGTTTCCGTTCATGTGTACCCAAGTGGACCCCTCAAATTGAAACCCATGTGCAGATGTGAACCAAGCCTAAGTCTGCCTGATTATAATTTTTGAATATTAAAGTATCATATTGTACTTTGTAGAGACCTCAGAGCATAATAATGATTTATGAATTTGTAATCCGGCTTTTTACAAACCAGTTCACTCATCTCTAATCATTATGTATGAGATGGGGTGTCCAGCTGGGGAAGATATACATTTTTTTGTAGCTTGTACAAGCCAGATGACGGTGTCAAAAGTCATACTCAAAGTGGCTTTGACTGACATTCTTCATCATGCAATAAAAATTCTCCTCTACAGTTCAAATATATAGGCACATATAACATATAAGCTCAATAAAAATCCGATAAATATATATTTAGAGGATTTCATTACCACCACTATCCCTCTAAAACAGAATGTCTGCAAACCCCAATGTTTTATGGATCTTATTTTTGTATTGCTCTTACTTGTATAGCATCAATATATTCTGCAACACTTTACAGACTTTGGCAGTCACTATACCATATAGGACTCACAATCTAAATTCCATATCTGTATGTCTTTGGAGTATGAAGTGTTTATAAAATGTCATTGTTAATTTTCTCAGTGTGTATTCTCCTCACTATAACACTGCTTGCTGCTTTTGTTTTAATGTTGCCATGCCAACATGTGAAGCTTTCACTGACTCTGTTGCTCAGAGTTTCGAGGTGATGAACCAATCAGCAGCTGAGGAGGGATATTTAAAGTCTGTTCAGAGCTTGTCATGTGCAATTGGTTATTTGTTAGTTACTAGAAATGAGCCAGTAGTACTCGATCGAGTAGGTGTTCGACCGAATACTACGGTATTCAAAATACTCGTACTCGATCGAATACTACCAGCTGTTCGAAGTTAAGGTTCGATGCAGAATCACCGTTGATTGGCCGAATGCTATACATTGCCAATCAACGCTGGTTCTTCTCTTACCTTTAGAAGTCTTCTCCCTGCGCAGCGTCCCCGTGGCATCTTCCGGCTCTGAATTCACTCTGCCAAGCATCGGGCCTGGGCAGAGCCGACTGCGCATGTCCGCTTGTAGTGCGGGCATGCGCAGTCAGCTCTGCCCAGGCCTGATGCTTAGCAGAGTGAATTCAAGGCCGGAAGAGGATGCTGCGCAGGGAGAAGAATCCAGCCCGACCCTCACTCATGGACTTGGTAAGTAGAATTTGATCAAATGTTGCATACCCCTGAAACAAGCATTTCCCCCCATAGACTATAATGGAGTTTGAAACCCGTTCGAACAGTGTGTGGATTTCGAACCCCGAACATTTTAGTGTTCGATCATCTCTATTAGTTACTAATGAGGCTATTGTGCACTGATCATTTCTGTTAGTTTGCTGTATTTCTCATCTTGGCTTGTTCACTGGATTTCCTATTATTACTGATTTTGGATTTGCCTATTAACGCTCAGATTTTACCTCGGCTTGCACACATACACTCACCGGCCACTTTATTAGGTACACCTGTCCAACTGCTCGTTAACACTTAATTTCTAATCAGCCAATCACATGGCGGCAACTCAGTGCATTTAGGCATGTAGACATGGTCAAGACAATCTCCTGCAGTTCAAACCGAGCATCAGTATGGGGAAGAAAGGTGATTTGAGTGCCTTTGAACGTGGCATGGTTGTTGGTGCCAGAAGGGCTGGTCTGAGTATTTCAGAAACTGCTGATCTACTGGGATTTTCACGCACAACCATCTCTAGGGTTTACAGAGAATGGTCCGAAAAAGAAAAAACATCCAGTGAGCGGCAGTTCTGTGGGCGTAAATGCGTTGTTGATGCCAGAGGTCAGAGGAGAATGGCAAGACTGGTTCGAGCTGATAGAAAGGCAACAGTGACTCAAATAGCCACCCGTTACAACCAAGGTAGCCAGAAGAGCATCTCTGAACGCACAGTACATCGAACTTTGAGGCAGATGGGCTACAGCAGCAGAAGACCACACCAGGTGCCACTCCTTTCAGCTAAGAACAGGAAACTGAGGCTACAATTTACACAAGCTCATCGAAATTGGACAATTGAAGATTGGAAAAACGTTGCCTGGTCTGATGAGTCTCGATTTCTGCTGCGACATTCGGATGGTAGGGTCAGAATTTGGCGTCAACAACATGAAAGCATGGATCCATCCTGCCTTGTATCAACGGTTCAGGCTGGTGGTGGTGGTGTCATGGTGTGGGGAATATTTTCTTGGCACTCTTTGGGCCCCTTGGTACCAATTGAGCATCGTTGCAACGCCAAAGCCTACCTGAGTATTGTTGCTGACCATGTCCATCCCTTTATGACCACAATGTACCCAACATCTGATGGCTACTTTCAGCAGGATAATGCGCCATGTCATAAAGCTGGAATCATCTCAGACTGGTTTCTTGAACATGACAATGAGTTCACTGTACTCCAATGGCCTCCACAGTCACCAGATCTCAATCCAATAGAGCATCTTTGGGATGTGGTGGAACGGGAGATTCGCATCATGGATGTGCAGCCGACAAATCTGCGGCAACTGTGTGATGCCATCATGTCAATATGGACCAAAATCTCTGAGGAATGCTTCCAGCACCTTGTTGAATCTATGCCACGAAGAATTGAGGCAGTTCTGAAGGCAAAAGGGGGTCCAACCCGTTACTAGCATGGCGTACCTAATAAAGTGGCCGGTGAGTGTATATTCCTTTGATTATGCTCTTCTGGTTTGACCTGCCTTCTAAGTATTACTTTTATGGATTATCACCACAGAAGTTTTATGTAAGAAATAGATGCACTACCAAACTTCCGTGAAACCAAAACCCACAGCAATACTCACAAGGCAGGTGAAACCAGGAAACCAATGGTGCAAATCTGGCTGAATGAGTGAATATTGCTAACAAAAGTAAAGTCAGTTGGCTTACCAATTTTCCAGCACAAACTTTTCAAAGGTGCATGGCCCACGCTCCGGACCTCCCAGAGCGATGCAACACAAATTCCAAAAGCAGAGAGAAAAGGGTCTGCACTCTTTGTGTTCTTCTTATAAAATATAACCTTTAATCCGTTAGTTTAAAAGATAGTCAAAAAATACATACAGAAGGTGTGAAAAAGATTAGAAAAAACACAACAAAGTAATGCTTAAAAATCGCATAACGCTGACGTGTTTCAGGACCTTTCACGTTCCTTACTCATAGCGAGATTGGTGTTCGTCTTATATGTTAGATGACTTACAGTATGTTACTTATATAGGAGTTCCCAAGACCATCTCCTGGATACATGTGTGGATACACCTTTACATTACTCACTTTGCTTCTAGTCTCTACATTTTGTTTTAATCTATTGTAGGTTCAACCATTAATATGTTGGCGCTATATAAAAAAAAAATATTATTATTATTATTATTATTATTAATAATGTAAACCTGTCATGTAAACAACTCTGTTCAACCAGCAGGCATTATGTTATAAAGCAGAAGGAGCTGAGTAGATATACAATATTATGTGAAAAAAATTGTATACCTTTTCTTTTATACATTGAAATATCTGATCTTTCTATGAGAAGTCAAAATGGTGGACCTATGAGTGAAATAACAGCTTTCTCTGTATGCACAGTTGTAGAGGGGAGGTTGACAATCACTGTTCTACCTTCTTGACTTCTTAATATGCAACAGACCAGAGATATTAGTGGAGGAATGACAGTTTATACAGAATCCTACAAGCCTATACATCAATCTGCTCAGCTGTGTATGCTCTATAACATACTGTCTACAGATTGAACACCTTATTCATATGCAATGTCCCTTAAACAGTTCTTACAGAAATTGTTCTTAACTTTTCACTTGTGTGAACAGCATGGCCAAAAGGGTGCCTTCACATATATACAGCCATCCTGTGTTTTTTTTTCCTCTGATGTTTCAGTACACTGCCAAATTCTAGAACTTATCACATGGTTTTCAATGGCTTTATTTTTAGCATACATTCCTGGGCCAGACAGGTCATGAGCCAGATTTATAAAACATTGACTGAAGCATTTGCAATCTGGCTTGTTGACTGCTTTGGCACCATGACCCATTTGAAGCTCTGGAGCCTCAAATATCCAGTGTGTTGGATAGAGAAAGTACATAATTTTGTCATCATCTGTGTCTGACTCAAGACCATGAACAGTACCCAGGGTGTTGCCAATTGCGCATAATTCGTACACTGTCCGTGTCCATGTTTGGCAAGTGTCAATGGTATATGGAATAAGAAATGAAGCTTTTTATTTTTTTGGAAGTTGTAGGTGGTTCAGTAGAGTCACATACAATTGGTTTACACTATTCTATATTGTTAAATGAACTATGGCTGATGTTATGTCTATTGCTGTAAATTATGTGCACTATTGACAGCAGATTTCCATTAAAAGAGCTTATGATTTGTCAGCTAGATTGATAGAGTTAGACCTGTCAAAGACATTGTAAGGGAATTGCTGTAGGAGCAATTCCACAATAGCTGCTGGTGAACGCTGGGGGGAGGGGCACAATAAACAGTGAGCCCTAAGTTGAACTCCCCCACTGTCCCTTTCTGCTTGCCGGTCCTATCCTAAGCAACAGGCAAAAACTGGTCGATGAGCCCTTCCTGTATATGTGACAACACAGAAAAGACAAAAAACAGCAAAGGGAGGTCAGCTAGCCACGGGTCCACTAACAGTTGAGCAACACAGTACAGAATCAAAATTTAAGAAAGTAGTCAAAGGGACAGCCAGAGATCAGAGGTAAGCAATACAATAGTAGCAGAAGAGGAGTTTAGTGGGGACAAAGTCACAATAGCCAGTCAGTTTATGAGGGCTGATCTCCAGTATATAGAAATCTCAAGACCCGCCTTGGCTTGAATGGAAGACAGGCTGTCAATCACACAAGGAAGTCTAGAATTAACTATTTGATGGACATAGGGAACAAGGTGCAGGAGATGGGTGTGGTGGAAATTCAATTACAGAGATAGATAGAGCAGTGTTCACACAGTGCAATGAAAAACACTAAGCAAGGAATCAAACTGAACTCACCTCCTGCGCCTCAGCGTGCGAGCGGAGGGTGGCACATAGACCTGAACAGGCAGAGACGTTATACTAATACTACCAGTTTATGTCGAGACTTTCATTTGGAAAGTGGAATTTGATAAAGTTGGCTAGTTGATCAATATACTACAAGTAAAGGATAAAAGAGTTATATCTTTAAGAATATTCCTGTGGTTTATTCACAGCTCTCCGGAGTTTAGCTCGTACAGTAATATGAAATGTGGGAATATCCACCAAAGTATTTATTTTACATCAATCTAGTTTAAACAAACCACAGACAGAATAATTAGTTCTTCCAAGTAAGATAAATGTATTTTTAGGTGGCAGGTTAATTTCTTAAGAACTTGCAATCTCCCCTAGCAGTCAACCTATCTCCAGAGCACCTTGATTCAACAATAAGAAAAGTGCGTCCTGAATAATGATTGGAGCCGGGTTTTAATTAATAAGTGCGTCGTATCTGCCCAAACTAATTGGATTTTGAATAGAGTCAGAAGGAAGATTTGTAAGACTTGCCGATCTTCCTTCACATTGCCTTATTACTGAGTTTGAGACCAGTGCCTATGTGTGCCATCCTCATGAATTCTTATCTTTCTCCCTGTACTATTATGTTATTATTAATTTGCATAAAAGTCCATTCAAGTAGTCCAGGTTAATGGAGACAAACGATTTTCATGCACTTCTCGAAAGGAATTCACGAGCAATTTAATTTTAAGAGATTAAACTTTGATCCTGCTCAAAATCATTTTTTAGCCGTTTGATCAAATACTGCAGGTCACTTGGCTTTTTCTTCAGTTATAAAGCAATTAGTTAGAATACAACACTATCTCTTCAATCTCTTTTCAGTTTCCATGCTGCAGTCACATTCATCATGGAAGCCCTCCATTACCAAGCACCTAAATGCAATCTTTGAAGAAGATAAATACCCAATAGACACAGAAATGATGTCTTCCTGTAGGCCATTGTGGTATAAGACAGATGTATTAACCCTCTGGGCTGACAACAATTCATACATTATATCCCTCTATAATATAATGCGGCTTGCTTGGCAGAGAAGGTTTAATGCAGTAAACGATACTAGCCAGAGAGATGAACTCTTTCCAGATTCTGAAATAACTGTTTCCCAGAATGCAGCTCACTTTACCACAGGGATCAATGGGGTGCATCAGATAATGCAGCCAAATAAAATTAACAAGCAAGCACTTTACAAATAACCCAGCGTTAATATGCATATCATTAGGCAATGAAGGTCCATGGCATACATGCCAGTAAAAATGACCACATAATTTAATAGGTTACAGTACTGCACCCAGGAAAAAGACGCATACAGCTCAGTATCTTAGCTGATCTGCCGAATAAACTGCCTTGATTAAAGCCTGCTAGCAGAATTTAACAGTATAAATACTTTGATAAAAAAAAAGCATGAAATTTACAATCTTACATCTGTGTATCCGTCTTTCTATCCATCAATGGCTATCTAAATATAATAATAATAATAATAATAATAATAATAATAATAATAATAATAGTTTTTACAATCCCGTTAACTTCTGACCGATAGCAATGCTAATGGACTTCCATCTTTAGCACATCTGAAACCCAGGATATTATACAAGATATGCAGATTTATTTGATGCTAAATGTAAAAAATATAATTGGGCTATATGCTACTTGTGGAAGGCAGATCCTTAGATATGACCAGGATCTCATGGATATATGTCAGCCTATCAAATTCAATAGATAGTGCTCTGAAGGAAATGATAAATGTCAGCTCTTCATGTGCAAATATAAAGGGCGGTTCATCTGCAGATATCAGCAAAATGAAGCCCTAAAAATGCAAACAGCATTACTGCCAAAAAAGATCTCAAATTTACTAAGAGTATCTTAGATGTACCTGACAGATTGGTTTTCCCGTAACTGTTCTATACATAGGATCAATGATGTAGTGGAATCGCTATAGGAGACTTGGCCTATAAAGGGCATACCACTGTCCTCTAGTTCACATAGTGTCTACAAGATATTAACAAAGGCTGGCTAGAGGCTGGTCATAAGAATCACACACATTAGGTTCTCAGCTATTTTACATATACGAACAGTAATGTAGTGATATCTTCATAGAGAAGTGCTCTAACAAGAGCATACCACAGTCCGATATATATTTTGGCTGATAGCTAGTAAATATGTTTTATGCGGAGTTGACATCTTCAACATTAGCTATAATATTTACACTTCTACTGGATACTCCGAAATAGTGTTTTATTCCTTGTGGAATCCTGGGTGAGTTCACATGGAAGACTTTGCAGCAGATTTCGCCCTCGAATCCGGAGCAGATTCCTCTCAGAATCCGCCTCCTATTGTTTTCAATGGAAGGCAGAAATTATAGCAGGATTCTTGGCTGACTCAGCCATGGCGTCCGTGGCTTGAGACTCCATTCTGATTAGACCCATTCATCTGGGCCCAATCAGGAGTAGGATGCGATAACAGAATACTGATGCCCTGCCCTGGCATCCCATCGCGGCTAGACTGCGGCAAAAATGCCGGCGGTGAAAAATGAAGATAATGACTCTTAATTTTCCACTGTGTGAACAAACCCTAACACAAACTCTCTACTGTTGTCAAACACATGGAACCACAAATACAGTCTTAACATAACATTATTTGCGGTTGTTATCCAAATTTATCACATACTATTTTATTTTTATTCTAATAAAGGTTATGTTTTAGTTTTCTATTTGGAGAGGACTGTCAACTAGTCCCTGTTCTATACATATGTAACGTTCATTTATTTTAATGGACTCATACCATCAATACAAATGACAATTAGTAAACTGGATATTTACAATGAACAACTTTTTAAAGTATTGTTATATGAAGAAGAATTCCTTGAAGAAATATCACAATTATCTTCATGTAATAGTACATCTTAATCAAGAAGAAGGGGTTCAGGCAGCCCTCAGGTTGTAGATCAGGAAACAGAAAAAGATGACCGTTCTCTGAGGGGCTGGCCACCACCCCACCTTTTACAATCAAGTAAACAGAGTTGAGAAACCCTCCAAAAAGTTATGCGTGTAATTAATTTAATTAAGATGAAGATACAATATTTTGGGTAGTGAATCCTTCATTCAGCAACAAGAAAATAGTTGAAATATGTGAAGGAAATATTAAATGAGGCTGGATCATTTTTTGATGCGGAAAAGATAGGTTCTGCCTGCCGATACGCCAAAAAATATACTCTCAGATGGGGAATTTCATCCAGGGAGACACTAATACATGTTGAGTTCCTGCTTGACATGGCTAGTTCATTGGTATGCTCTAGTCAGGAATGGGACCGGGTGGGCAGCTATGCTGGTGTTATGGTGGTATTATGGTGGTATTATGTCCAAATGTTTTACCCTCATAATCTCCCACTTAAACTATTGTCACACCCTTTTTCACAGCCTTCTAGCAAATGTTCTCACCCCACTCCAGTCCTCTCTAAATTCTGCCGCTCACTTAATCTATCTCTCTTATTGTTTTTCATTAGTTACCCCCTCTGCCAATTCCTTCACTGGCTACCCACCGCCCAGCGAATAGAGTTTAAAATGTTAACGCTGACATACAAAGCCATCTATAAATTGCCCCCTCCCATAAATATCTGACCTAATTTCCTGTTATCCAAACAATCAAATGTACAGCACTATGGAATTAATGGTTCTCTAAAAAGAAATAATAATAGTCATAATAATAAAAAAAATTAGGAACACTGGTTTGACCACTCCATCAAAGATCTTAAATAAGGGGTGGGAAAGTTGAACATCAGTTCACTGAAGGATAAAATCTCACAGAAAAAAAATTAACCTTGTTGTCACAAGAAATAGAAACACAGCACAGCTGTTCCACACAGTACATGAGCTCTGCAATACACACCACCTAAGGGTCAGTGCACACAGAGTTTCTTGGCGCTGATTTTGAGGCATATTCAGCATCAAACTCATCTTGGCAGGAACAGAAGCTAATGCACCATCCTAATTATTCTAGACCTCTCAGCAGTATTTAATACATTTGACCATGACATCCTAATACATATATGGCACAGTTCTTCAGTGATTTAGTTCCTTCCCTGCTGACAGACCCCAAAAAGAATCTATTGACTCATCATCATCATCATCGGTTCCCTCAAAATATGGAGTTTCGCTGGACTCAATGCCATCCCAATTCTGTTTGCCGTGTACATGCTTACTTTAGGCGAGTTATTCCGGAGTCATTGCCTGGCCTATTACTGCTATGCAGATGATACTTCACTAAATATATCTGTTAAACCTGGAGTCGGTGATCCATCTCCAGCCATAATTTCATGCCTAGCTGAACTACAAGAATGGATGAATGCCAGCTGGCTAAAGCTGAAATGGACAAAACTGAAGTTCTCATGGTTGGAGATCAGTGTTTAATTACAAAATGGCAACTTATACATCAATATATCCACCACCTGTATCCCTAGGAGACACAACTCTTCAAAGCTCAGACTATGTGCAAAACTTGGGCAGATATCATCACCAAGTATACTCTTTATCAAATCGTTGTACTCCTAACCGATGAATATTGCAAAAAACCAACCGACTGCCATTCCAAGACCTCTCAATGCTGGCCCATGCCTTCATAACCTTACAGTTGGACTACTGTAATGCCTTAAACATAGATCTTCTAGGTAAATAAATACATTGTCTTCCGCTAGCCCAAAATGCTACAGTGAGGTTAATAGCTAAACAACCCCAACATGCTCCCATAACCTCCATCCTCCATTCGCTGCACTGGCTGCCTATAAAATGGAAAATAGCTTTTAATCCCTTCCCAACATTCACCGTAATATTACAGAGGATGTCGGGTCTTTAAAGATGGTGGCCTCTCTGCTGCAAAGTGCTGCTCTAGCTACCAGGTTTCTTCTGTAATGTACTGCAGAAACCTGCTGCTAATGCCCATGACCAGAGTCCTCTTTGTTTTTGCAAACGTAAATTGGGTTGAAACGTAGATTAAACTATATAAATCTGGTATCCCAGAATCTTACCGACCCATAAAATACAGGTGACATGTCATTTTGACTTTTTTGTGCTGTAAAAGCAAAGTCCGTAAGAAAGTCGCATGTGAGTGGAAATAGAAAAAAGTTTAAAAGGCAGGGAGTCAAAAACCAAAATTGAAAAATGCTCCTAGCAAGAAGGGGTTAAAGTCTGCTTGATGACCTTCAAATTCATTAACAACTTAGGCCCTGGCTAATTAAAAGAACTGCTGCAGGCCCATAATCCTCGCCAACCTCTCAGATCAGCAAGCCTGAAGAAACTGTCCATTCCCAAGATCCACCTGAAACTATTTGGAGCCAGAGTCCTCTGCATACAGTCCCCACTCTCTGGAACGCTTCTACCCTGATCTTTTAGAGAGGTCTCATACATGGACAATTTTAAATCAAGACTCAAATATATTATTTGTTTTTAACCCCTGAATGACATGGCCCTGACTAATTAAAAGAACTGCTGCAGGCCCATAATCCTGACCAACCTCTCAGATCAGCAAGCCTGAAGAAACTGTCCAACTTTAGGACATAGTCCCATTTTTCAAAGGTGACATGTGTTACTCTAGGGTGTATTCACACGGAGGAAAATGGCGCTGAATTTGGCATGGAATCTGCCTCAGATTTAGCGCTGAAAAAAAAAACAACCTCCCATTGACTTAAATGGGTTCCTTTCAGAAATTTCAAAAAATTCTCAATTTTCAAAAATGTGAAATGCTCTGATTTTCAGACAGACATATCATCATAATATGTTAATAAATAATATCTACCAAATCTATGTTTTAAGCTAAGGCCCCATACAGCGTTTGCATTGAAAAATGAGGCGGAAATACATCCCTGTTTTTCCCCCAGCTGCAGACTTTCTGCTTCAATTATACTGATACCTGACAACAGCGTCATACTATTATTGCCTGTGTCTTTAAGGGAAACTTCAAACTTAGCTGAATAGATTTTCTAGAAAACAGAAACTTCTTAATTCAGCACTATCCAGGCTATTCATTGACAAGCAACAGGAAATATCACCTTGTAACCTTGCACATTCTGTGTTTGGACATGCATAATTCACGTAATCTGACATGGCCCCCAGGTCTAGACAGACAAATTGCACGGTGATACTGTACTGAGTCATAAGCAATGCAAGTCCTCTTTTTAATAGAAATACAAGCTTGCTTTGATTGGTTAGACAAGAGGTGTCAAGAATATCAATGCATGATACAATTGCAGGGGACCTGCTAATAATGATCTATATATATTTTCATTGCTAGAAATTACACAGTCATTCTCTGGTGAACTTCAGAATTTAGAATCCATTGAAATGCGCATAACTACCTACTCATTCATCTCTCCAAAAATTGTCATAAGCACTATGGCTAAATTTTAACCAAACATTATTCACAACCATGTAGTAAGTGAATGTAGAAGTGAAGATGTGCTATTAATCAATCAATCTGGCATCTCAAAGATCTCAACAAATTTATTTCCCAGAAGAAAGAAAATATATCCCGTTGAATATGACACTCAAATGGTTCTAATCAATCAAAGCTTCCTGTCTGGTTGCTTCTATTTAATCGTGTCTTACATACAATCTTCACAATAGAAAACCACACAGGCTTGAATAATGCTCATTTCTGTCCTCAGGAAACCCTGGTCATGGCTTACTAAACCTTCTGGAGGTGCAAGTATTTATGAACGTATTATGTTGTCACATAGGCATTTCTGGTCATATTTCTGTTTTCTCATTCATTCCCCTATGACTTCTTCTTCATATTCTGCTCCAAACAATACTCGGGAAACACAGTCCTAAGGTTCATTCATTCTGCTGTATTGTCCAAGTAACCTAACATAGCAATTGCCAGATTGTCATTTTGTTCTATCAGAAATTGTTAAGGGTGTATCAATACTGTATTTACATCAAATACATCAAATGTATCCATGGTCCATTATCTTTTATTTTAGCTTCATTTAGGCCAGTGTATATAAGTACTTATTTTTCTTGTATATAAGGGTAGTTACTAGAGATGAGCGAGGAATAAAATACTCGATATTCGATAGTCATTTCAAGTAGCCCCTCAATATTCGACTACTCGAATCGAATATCAAATCCTATTATACTCTATGGGGGAAAAATGCTCGTTTCAGGGGTAGGCAACATTCGATCAAACTGAACTTACCAAGTCCACGAGTGAGGGTCGGGCTGGATTCTCCAAGAAGTCTTCTCCGCGCAACGTCCCCGCGTCGTCATCAGGCAATGAATTCACTCTGCTAGGCATCGGGCCTGGGCATAGACGACTGCGCATGCCCGCACTACAAGAAAATGGCCGCTTACAGTCAAAGCGGCCATTTTCTTGTAGCGCGGGCATGCGCAGTCGTCTCTGCCCAGGCCCAATGCCTAGCAGAGTGAATTCAGAGCCGGAAGACGCCGCAGGGACGCAGCGAGGAGAAGACTTCTAAAGGTAGTAGAAGAATCAGCGTTGATTGGCCGACTGTATAGCATTCGGCCAATCAACGCTGGTTCTGCATTGAATTTTCCATTCGAATAGTGAGTGGTACTCGATCGAGTACGAGTATTTTGAATACCGTAGTATTCAATCAAATACCTACTCGATCAAATACTACTCGATCATCTCTAGTAGTTACTACACCAGTTTATCCTTTCAATAAATATAACATGCTGTATATACGTTTTTAATGTAACTTTGCAAATTTTTCTTATATGGCTCACATCCTGAGATGTGCTTCAAAAAATAACTAGATTTAAAAAAAACAAACAAACAAAAAAAAAAACATGATTTTGTGATATTGTGTCATAAGAAACCTCCGCAATGTGTGTTTATTAGAGATGAGCGAACACTAAAATGTTCGAGGTTCGAAATTCGATTCGAACAGCCGCTCACTGTTCGAGTGTTCGAATGGGTTTCGAACCCCATTATAGTCTATGGGGAACATAAACTCGTTAAGGGGGAAACCCAAATTCGTGTCTGGAGGGTCACCAAGTCCACTATGACACCCCAGGAAATGATACCAACACCCTGGAATGACACTGGGACAGCAGGGGAAGCATGTCTGGGGGCATAAAAGTCACTTTATTTCATGGAAATCCCTGTCAGTTTGCGATTTTCGCAAGCTAACTTTTCCCCATAGAAATGCATTGGCCAGTGCTGATTGGCCAGAGTACGGAACTCGACCAATCAGCGCTGGCTCTGCTGGAGGAGGCGGAGTCTAAGATAGCTCCACACCAGTCTCCATTCAGGTCCGACCTTAGACTCCGCCTCCTCCGGCAGAGCCAGCGCTGATTGGCCGAAGGCTGGCCAATGCATTCCTATGCGAATGCAGACTTAGCAGTGCTGAGTCAGTTTTGCTCAACTACACATCTGATGCACACTCGGCACTGCTACATCAGATGTAGCAATCTGATGTAGCAGAGCCGAGGGTGCACTAGAACCCCTGTGCAAACTCAGTTCACGCTAATAGAATGCATTGGCCAGCGCTGATTGGCCAATGCATTCTATTAGCCCGATGAAGTAGAGCTGAATGTGTGTGCTAAGCACACACATTCAGCACTGCTTCATCAAGCCAATACAATGCATTAGCCAGTGCTGATTGGCCAGAGTACGGAATTCGGCCAATCAGCGCTGGCTCTGCTGGAGGAGGCGGAGTCTAAGGTCGCTCCACACCAGTCTCCATTCAGGTCCGACCTTAGACTCCGCCTCCTCCGGCAGAGCCAGCGCTGATTGGCCGAAGGCTGGCCAATGCATTCCTATGCGAATGCAGACTTAGCAGTGCTGAGTCAGTTTTGCTCAACTACACATCTGATGCACACTCGGCACTGCTACATCAGATGTAGCAATCTGATGTAGCAGAGCCGAGGGTGCACTAGAACCCCTGTGCAAACTCAGTTCACGCTAATAGAATGCATTGGCCAGCGCTGATTGGCCAATGCATTCTATTAGCCCGATGAAGTAGAGCTGAATGTGTGTGCTAAGCACACACATTCAGCACTGCTTCATCAAGCCAATACAATGCATTAGCCAGTGCTGATTGGCCAGAGTACGGAATTCGGCCAATCAGCGCTGGCCAATGCATTCTATTAGCCCGATGAAGTAGAGCTGAATGTGTGTGCTAAGCACACACATTCAGCACTGCTTCATCAAGCCAATACAATGCATTAGCCAGTGCTGATTGGCCAGAGTACGGAATTCGGCCAATCAGCGCTGGCCAATGCATTCTATTAGCCCGATGAAGTAGAGCTGAATGTGTGTGCTAAGCACACACATTCAGCTCTACTTCATCGGGCTAATAGAATGCATTGGCCAGCGCTGATTGGCCAGAGTACGGAACTCGACCAATCAGCGCTGGCTCTGCTGGAGGAGGCGGAGTCTAAGGTCGGACCTGAATGGAGACTGGTGTGGAGCGATCTTAGACTCCGCCTCCTCCAGCAGAGCCAGCGCTGATTGGCCGAATTCCGTACTCTGGCCAATCAGCACTGGCTAATGCATTGTATTGGCGTGATGAAGCAGTGCTGAATGTGTGTGCTTAGCACACACATTCAGCTCTACTTCATCGGGCTAATAGAATGCATTGGCCAGCGCTGATTGGCCGAATTCCGTACTCTGGCCAATCAGTGCTGGCCAATGCATTCTATTAGCTTGATGAAGCAGAGTGTGCACAAGGGTTCAAGCGCACCCTCGGCTCTGATGTAGGAGAGCCGAGGGTGCACTTGAACCCTTGTGCACCCTCAGCTCTGCTACATCAGAGCCGAGGGTGCGCTTGAACCCTTGTGCACACTCTGCTTCATCAAGCTAATAGAATGCATTGGCCAGCGCTGATTGGCCAATGTATTCTATTAGCCTGATGAAGTAGAGCTGAATGTGTGTGCTAAGCACACACATTCAGCTCTACTTCATCGGGCTAATAGAATGCATTGGCCAGCGCTGATTGGCCAGAGTACGGAACTCGACCAATCAGCGCTGGCTCTGCTGGAGGAGGCGGAGTCTAAGATCGCTCCACACCAGTCTCCATTCAGGTCCGACCTTAGACTCCGCCTCCTCCAGCAGAGCCAGCGCTGATTGGCCGAATTCCGTACTCTGGCCAATCAGCACTGGCTAATGCATTGTATTGGCTTGATGAAGCAGTGCTGAATGTGTGTGCTTAGCACACACATTCAGCTCTACTTCATCGGGCTAATAGAATGCATTGGCCAATCAGCGCTGGCCAATGCATTCTATTAGCGTGAACTGAGTTTGCACAGGGGTTCTAGTGCACCCTCGGCTCTGCTACATCAGATTGCTACATCTGATGTAGCAGTGCCGAGTGTGCATCAGATGTGTAGTTGAGCAAAACTGACTCAGCACTGCTAAGTATGCATTCGCATAGGAATGCATTGGCCAGCCTTCGGCCAATCAGCGCTGGCTCTGCCGGAGGAGGCGGAGTCTAAGGTCGGACCTGAATGGAGACTGGTGTGGAGCGACCTTAGACTCCGCCTCCTCCAGCAGAGCCAGCGCTGATTGGCCGAATTCCGTACTCTGGCCAATCAGCACTGGCTAATGCATTGTATTGGCTTGATGAAGCAGTGCTGAATGTGTGTGCTTAGCACACACATTCAGCTCTACTTCATCGGGCTAATAGAATGCATTGGCCAATCAGCGCTGGCCAATGCATTCTATTAGCGTGAACTGAGTTTGCACAGGGGTTCTAGTGCACCCTCGGCTCTGCTACATCAGATTGCTACATCTGATGTAGCAGTGCCGAGTGTGCATCAGATGTGTAGTTGAGCAAAACTGACTCAGCACTGCTAAGTCTCTGCATTCGCATAGGAATGCATTGGCCAGCCTTCGGCCAATCAGCGCTGGCTCTGCCGGAGGAGGCGGAGTCTAAGGTCGGACCTGAATGGAGACTGGTGTGGAGCGATCTTAGACTCCGCCTCCTCCAGCAGAGCCAGCGCTGATTGGTCGAGTTCCGTACTCTGGCCAATCAGCGCTGGCCAATGCATTCTATTAGCCCGATGAAGTAGAGCTGAATGTGTGTGCTTAGCACACACATTCAGCTCTACTTCATCAGGCTAATAGAATACATTGGCCAATCAGCGCTGGCCAATGCATTCTATTAGCTTGATGAAGCAGAGTGTGCACAAGGGTTCAAGCGCACCCTCGGCTCTGATGTAGCAGAGCTGAGGGTGCACAAGGGTTCAAGTGCACCCTCGGCTCTCCTACATCAGAGCCGAGGGTGCGCTTGAACCCTTGTGCAGCCTCGGCTCTGCTACATCAGAGCCGAGGGTGCGCTTGAACCCTTGTGCACACTCTGCTTCATCAAGCTAATAGAATGCATTGGCCAGCACTGATTGGCCAGAGTACGGAATTCGGCCAATCAGCGCTGGCCAATGCATCCCTATGGGAAAAAGTTTATCTCACAAAAATCACAATTACACACCCGATAGAGCCCCAAAAAGTTATTTTTAATAACATTCCCCCCTAAATAAAGGTTATCCCTAGCTATCCCTGCCTGTACAGCTATCCCTGTCTCATAGTCACAAAGTTCACATTCTCATATGACCCGGATTTGAAATCCACTATTCGTCTAAAATGGAGGTCACCTGATTTCGGCAGCCAATGACTTTTTCCAATTTTTTTCAATGCCCCCAGTGTCGTAGTTCCTGTCCCACCTCCCCTGCGCTGTTATTGGTGCAAAAAAGGCGCCAGGGAAGGTGGGAGGGGAATCGAATTTTGGCGCACTTTACCACGTGGTGTTCGATTCGATTCGAACATGGCGAACACCCTGATATCCGATCGAACATGTGTTCGATAGAACACTGTTCGCTCATCTCTAGTGTT
Source organism: Leptodactylus fuscus (assembly GCF_031893055.1). NCBI lineage: Eukaryota > Metazoa > Chordata > Amphibia > Anura > Leptodactylidae > Leptodactylus > Leptodactylus fuscus. The sequence continues at coordinate 126,202,868 of NC_134266.1, read as the reverse complement.
TATGTATTGTGCACCACAGTCTGACAGTTGTTTTGATATTGAGTTAGTTTAAAAAAATTTCCCTTAAAGGGGTTTTCCCATCTCCAGTTTTCAGTAGTTTTGTCTGTTGTCTCTTTTTCTCATTTCCTGTATCCCCCCCCCCCCCCCCCCAGATTGCTGAACAAGACACTATGAAGTATCACAATACTTATTATTCTGGAAATCTAATATAAATGCAGATCAGATAATATGCACAGACTTGTAGAGAACAGACTCAGTCTTATCTGTGAGTTTACATAGAGAGATAACAGACGGGTTTGTCAGCAAACTGCAGCTAGCTGCACTGATTTTCCTGCTGGCAGAGCTGCGAGTCATGTCCTAGTCCTAGCACACAGAGCCTGCGGCATGGAAAAGCTGTGTAAACAATGGAAGGAATAAGGTCACATAGTAGGAAAACAAAGTAGCATTACTAAAGCAATATACAGTATTTAGGAAAACTCTTGAATTTACATAAGCTACAAGTATAGATAGGATCCTTGAGATGGGAATACTCCTTTAACCAAACTATTTGCTTATGCAGTGGTGCATGCTGGAATCATTTGTCAGATTAGTCAATGTGAATAACATTATAATTCTTGTTCTCTAGTAACCTTGTTAACACAGTTTCAAACATACCTATTTTCAAATTATTTGGACTTTAGATATTTTTACCATGTAGATGAGCATATGCCACATTTCCAGTGTAAGTTAACCATTAGTTAACTTATACCTGTGTTTTAGGTAAGCACTATTTCCTTAAAACATATGTTGTTGAATATGATGACTTAATACTGCTGATATTAGAATATGGAATCTGATATAGAATTTTAATTAAAAATGATTATTGAGTAATGTATATTTCAGAAGTACCTGCAGGTTCTGAATAAAACAATACAGGTAGCTAATAAATGTCCAACAGTGGCAGCTGCAGCCATCATGTTTTTTATTTAACTTTTGGCTATACAAGTAAATGGGAATTAGGCGAATATTTTTATATCAGGTAATAACATGACTAAGTTAGTGCTACAATTTTTTAACAAATAAAATAATTGAAGTCCCATTACCCACCCATGAAAGAGAAACTGTTACACCACCTTTGTCTGTAATTAAACGTAATATTTTCAATAATTTATGTATGTTTCTAGCACCACCTATTGTAAGGCAGAAATCATATAAGTCAAGGTTTTACCCTTTAGACAGGCCTTGAAATACAACCAAGTAGCACGCCAAATCAGAAACTCGTCTGCAGAGAGCTGTGCCAAGGTGATTGTACTTCATCAGTGCAGAACTGGCTTGACTTGGTGAGAGGCCACTGTGGGGATCTGGTGTTTACTGTTTGCTCTTAGGAAGAAGACCATAATAGGCTCTTATCTGTGTCCTAAGCCCTGCCTAAAGTGTTGGACATTGACCTACGTGATTGCTGCTTTGTAACAAGTTGTTCTAGGGGTGCAGCTTTCTTTTTTATTCTGCTAAATATAGCTAACTTGCACTGATTGTTTCAGGTCATATCTCATCATTTCAATAGGGTTCAAGTCTAAAATTGTTATTCAATATGTCTTCCTCTATTCAATAAGTCACCCTTAACCACTGTGTGAAGTTTTGTAGCATGTGAGACTATCGTTTAAGAGCCCTAGAAATCAAAACCCTGACAGATATGTTTTTGTTATGAATTCGATTTAAGGTTCTGCAATATAATCACTACTTGATTTGGGATTCCCTAATCTGAAAAAGTTTGGGAACCCGTGATTTACAGTTTTTCATATTACACATATAAATATAAGTGTTATATGTTTGTTCACAAAACATGTTATATTTGTAAGATTATTATCATCTGGATACAACAAATCAGTGTCGTATTTATAGAGTAACACACAGTATCATAGTACATGTTCTAAACTACAATAACCCCACACTTTACTCCTACAAGATCGTAAATATGACCGTGCACTCCTTAACAGGTGTTTTTCAGATTTTCAATTTTCCTTGCATGCTGAACCACTGGGATGTAATGAAAAAGAATGAATCAGAATGTGCTGTAAATACATTAGTCGATTATCATATTTAATATCTACCTGTTGTCACGCTATTTGCTATTTGCTTCATGTAGAAGCCGGGCCATTTGCAGTCTGCAGTTTAATAACAGTTGAGTTCAAACCATAATGCTCTTGGAGTGAAGCATACTTAATGAACTGTCACTTTCAATTATTTCCTGTGAGTGTAAATTCCTAGGAGCTAACATAGTGCTGTGACCCGGATTAAATGGTGTGCCTATGTCTGTACTAAAGAGCCTAGTGCATTGTAAATTAAATGTCACTGGTGTGGGTGTACAGCGTATGGGGTTTCTAGATTGTAAAATCTCAGCTGCCGGATCCTAGACTTCTCTTGTTCTCAGAAATAATCCTTGTGTTTCCGTGAATACGTGTCAATGTGAGTTTTCTGCCTCTCTACCTGATAAATTGCAACATTTATATTAATACCCTATGTTATGTGCCTTATGTATGTACATCAAATTCATATAACCTTTAACCAGTGGTTACAAAGAAGTCAATACTAATGAGAAGCTGGATTACTCATAGCTAGTGTATTATACATTCTGAAAGAATGTATGTGCCTCTATTACTAGCAAGAAAATTTGGGGAGGTAGCAATAGAGAGGACAGGCAGCAGTTGTATTCAGAACCTGGAATCTAAGGGCTTGAAGGCCCTTCTGGACTATACCATTCCTGGAATATACCATAAGTAGACACCAAGCATTGGAAGTGAGGGGTCCTCTTATAGATTGGCATTGAGGCCTGGGAGCTTTAAATGATTCCTCTATGGAAATTTTTCCTTGAATTAACATTGATTTTTGGTAATTTATTTGCCCTCATTTTCAGTAATTGTTTGTTCTAGGTTTTCAGTCTAGATTAGTTTTATCAACAGGGTGTGAACCTCACGAATAGAAATGAGTGAATTTCATGAAACTCATTTCAATGAAGGTTTGTGAGGATTGTTTTGGGTCGAACTTGTTTGAAGGAACCAAAAGTGCTATTATTATACTCTGGGGTATTTGCGATGTTTGTCCAACAGTTTTGTTCTGACACTTCTATTATTATGCTTAGGTATCTCTTCAGTCCCCACAATATAATGGGTGGAGGCACATGGGGTATGCATATACGTGATAAACAAAGTTTTAGAGGTGGTTTGTGGGAGGTGTACCCCAATAATTTTGAGTTCATCTGATTTTTTTTTTTTTCCCACAGATTTTTTAGATTTCATTTAATGATCTTTACTAGAAATGAGCGAACAGTAAAATGTCCGAGGTTTGATATTCGTTTTGAGTAGCCCCTCAATATTCGACTACTCAAATCGAATATCGAACCCTATTATAGTCTATGGGGGGAAAATGCTCATTTCAGGGGTAGGCAACGTTCGATCAAATTATACTTACCAAGTCCACGAGTGAGGGTCAGGCTGGATCCTCTGTGCAGTCTTCTCCATGCAGCGGTGTCTTCCAGCTCTTCCGGCTCTTCATTCACTCTGCCAGGCCTGTCAGAGTGAATGAAGAGCCGGAAGATGCAGCGGGGAAGCTGTGCGGAGAAGACTTCTAAAGGTAGGAGAAGAACCAGTGTTGATTGGCCGACTGTATAGCATTCGGCCAATCAATGCTGGTTCTGCATCGAACTTTTCCATTCGAATAGCGAGTGGTACTCAATCAAGTATGAGTATTTCGAATACCGTAGTATTCGATCGAACACCTACTCGATCGAGTACTACTCGCTCATCTCTAATCTTTACCACACAGTGTGAACAACATCTTACCTATAGTCTGTACGTTATTATGATTAGAAAAAAATCAAATTTATTATATAGTTTTCTTTGATTTACTATCTAACCACAGAACAGTTCCCATTGAAATAAATAGAGCAGTATCTTACATTTTTGACCTGCTGTCCCAGTCAAACTTGCGTGCAAAATATCATCATAGGAGTTCCAGCAGTCGGACCCCCACAAATCAGCAAGTTACCCCCTTACTGTTACTGGAATATCTCTTTAACATGCTAAAGCTCATAACTTTCATTTGACCTGTCAGTATATCTTTGTTAGGTCTTTTTTACAGCATTATACCTCATGTTGCTACAAATGTGGCAATCCAATTTTTGTGCAGTTTTTTTTTTCCTTTAATGCTCATACCTGCGTTCAGGTTTTTGTTTGTGGGGTCTGCTTGGAGACCCCATGAATGGAAAAATAATCCACTTAAAAAAAACGGTTACCCGCAGACTCTTTAAGCTATAAAGGTGTCCACTGGGGTTCTGCCCAATTGCCGGTCAGAAAATGCAAAGACAAAAGTCCTGCTTACAGGTTTTTTTTCTCCGCATTTTTAAAGCGGAATAGGGAACAGAATCATTGAGTGGAGATCAGGCACAGGTGTGAACCTACCCTTAGAATTAGAATATTGTGTAACAAAAAAAAGAAGTTCCTTAAGATCCTAGTCCTAGTCAATAGTAGCTCTCTCTCTCTCTCTCTCTCTCTCTTTCTCTCTCGCTATATATATATATATATATATATATATAGTTACTGAAATTCAAATATTTTTGGCCAATGTAGTGACCAACTTTATATTCTGATACATGATAACAGGGTTAAAAAATTGGCCATTGACATGTTTGGCTTTGTGTGCAATCTAAGGCATAATGATTGATACATTTAGCTAGTATTGATTCAGATGTAGCATTCTATCAGGTTCAATTTGATCTTCATTATACCTAATGCGTTCCCTACTGAGAATTAACATGTACGCCTATTGGTATTCAGTTTGTGTTCCGTACAAAGACGTTCTCTTATTATTTTCACTAGAAGTGAGATTTATGTGACTTTCATTTATTTTAAATCTGAAATCTATTTAAGAAAATTGGCCAATTATATTAACCAGTACATGAATGTTCTAGATAAATTAAAGCTAAATTAGTGAGATTGGTTGAGATATACATGAGGCCTGAGTTGTTGACAGCATGCTGTCCTTGACATTTCTCAAAGTTACCCAATTGACTATTTATGTTAAAGTACATCAACTTATATCTGAAGTGTAAGACCTTATACTTGGGTTTCTCAAATATTTCAAGGGAAACTCAGTAAGAGTTTGCATGGAATGTCCACTGTATGCCGAGACACTTTGGGAAGAGAATAAATGGAAAGACATTTGGAATGTATTCAATTCTGTTTAATAAGGTGTTCCAAGAGGACAATATTCATGTCCTTACAATTGGCTATCTATATCAAACTGGTAGAGATCTGGCTCTCGGCATCCCACCAGTCTGCTGTTTGAAGGGGCTGCTGCACTTAGGCAAGTACTGCAAGTTTTTCATTGTCTACATCGGTCTGTACACAGAATGTTGCACACTTACCAGCAACAATGTCTGGTGTTGCAGTTTGATCCCATTCATGGAAACATGCAACAGACAAGTCACAATAGTTTATATAAGAATACAAAGTACTGATGTGCAGCCACACACACACTTAGTATATAGCATTATATACTAACTTTTCATTGTTTCATCTCTGCATGCTGCTGGGAACTGGAATCTGAAGCTGTCCTTGTATTAGACAATGTTTTGACCTCTAATAGCTGTCAGAATAGACATTGGAGGAACTTGTAGACTACAGCTTTCCCTTACATTTCATGGAGGCAATAATCTGGTGCTACATTACATCCACTGGTATGACCAACATTCTAATACTTTTTTGTATTGCATGTATTTACAGGGATAACATGTCAGCGCTGGTTACACGTATAATACTCAGGCCTTGACATTTAATAAAAAGTGACCTTTCACAAGGAGAGTTACTTTTAGGCTTTTTGAATATTGAATACGCCCATGACTTTTTTTTATGGAATAAGTTCTAATTTAAAGTTTATAAACAAAATGAATAAAACAAGCATTGTGTATATGAGTTATGTTTAGCAGATTTTAATATCCCTATAGGAGAACTTTTGTTCACCTGTTTATTTCATGAACTACATATTTTAAACTGTATTTTATTATCAACACCATCTGGCATAGCCCACCACATTCACAGAGCAGCTGTGTTTCTCTTTCTCTTAGATTTGTCATCGCCATTTATTCTTAACATACAAAAGGATGTTATTTATGCCCTATTACTTTCTAGTCTTCTTGAAACATGGTGATAATAGTGGATCACTACAACGTAAAAGTAGAGTTCTTCATCATGGTTGTTAGTTTGCATATCAAGCAGAACTTCTGCGTAAAATGTTATTATGTGGCCCATGGCCATCCGGTATTCAACTTAAAAAGCATTTCAATAAGTATGATGAAGGTTGAAGATGATGTCATCCCAAAATTGGAAGAAATGTGCACAATGCTTTGTCATCAATAGACATTATGCAGAATATTGGCACATACACAGTTAGCTAACTATGCAAAAAGAAAACTTTAAAGATCCGTTCACATCTGCGTCCTTCTGTCCATTCTTCTAGTCCATCTCAGGTGAAGAAAAATGGTTCATCTAATAATAGAGAACAATGGATGAAATAATGGATGTGTTATCTTTTTTCAAAGACCTCGGCACACAAAAAATTGTCAGCTTATAGGACTTTTTAGCAGGGATTTTTGACAGACTGTGCGCCAGAGTCTCCAAATGGAGGCGCTTGCAGATCTGAACGTAGCCCTGCTTATACTAACGTTAGCTGTGAATAATTTAAAAGCTGACTCTATGAAAAAGTGTGACCAGGGGCTAAGAAATTTCAAGAACTACACCAAAGACCATAGTCCAAGGACACGTAGGCATCTGAATTGGCAATTATATTTCAGTGTTACTGATCAACAGTTACACTTTCATCTTAGTAATATACATCAAGTATTAAAGGTTTTTTTGTGCTAGTAAAAGAGCCCTTATTAAATACCTAAGACCATAGATTAACAATTGTTGTGTCCTATACATTAAAGTGGTTATCCAGTTTATAAAACACATATTCATTATCCCAGATAGGAAATTCTGAACTATGAGGGTTTAGGATACTCTTGGTCAGAGTATAGAGTACAAAGAGCAGCTCTGGGGGACTTCAATTCAGTATTATGTCACACAGCTCCTTGATCGGAATGGATATTGTGTAACACTCACATTCTCCTGTAGTGGCACTGCAGGGAAAGTGAACAATTGAAGCTATGTGTTTTCATGAAGCATTTTAAAAAGAAATTTTATTTTTCCACTGTTACATTTTGATCATCTTATTGTCATTCTAACAAGTAGGCATTGTCCAAAGAGGAGAACCCCCTTATGCATTATGAATTAAGTTTATTTTACATTTCAGTATAAACATGACATCATCTTTATGTTCATTTAAATTGCTGTATACACAAGATTTGTTCTGTATTCATACATAGAAGTCCATGAAGACATATAATCATCATTGTGTGTTTAATATTTAGCTTTCACTAGAATTCTGGCAGAGTTGCAAAAGGGGAATTGCTCACAATTTACTATGATGATTATCATTCTCTATATTGTTATGGTTATAAGATATTAATAACTTATAAACATGGATAATTCTGAACTATTCTGGTTTTGCAGATATGAGATTAATATAAGCGGTGTACCCCAGGGTTCAGTGCTGTGCTTATTGTTATGTAACTTATTTATTAATGATATGGAAGATGGTTCTCATAGCACTATCCCAAATTGTGCATATGACACCAAGTTATGCAGTATAGTGCAGTCTATAGAGCAGTGATGGCGAACCTATGGCACGCGTGCCAGAGAGGGCACGCAGAGCCCTCCATGCTGGCACGCGTGCGGTCGCCCGGATCGCTCACCAACAGGAAATCCGGTACAGGATTCCCCGTTGATGAGCGATCACTGCCTTCAGTTGTATGTGCAAATGCACATACAGCTGAAAGCTGTCAGGGTAGGCCGCGGATCGCGCGACCGCGGCCTACACTGGCTGCAGAGTTTGACCTCTGCCCCGACGCGGGCGCGATGACGTCATCAGCGCCGCCAGTGACAAGAAGGTGGATGCCGGCAGCTCTTCAGGGGTGAGTATGAGAGTGGCTCACTGTGTATATGATGTTGGGGGGAGCGCTTATAATACTTGGTGGGGTGTATGATACTGGGGGGGAGTGTATAATACTGGGGGGGCTTATAATACTGGGTGGGGTGTATAATACTGGGGGGAGTGTATAATACTGGGGGGAGTGTATAATACTGAGGGGGCTTATAATACTGGGGGGAGTGTATAATACTGGGGGGGCTTATAATACTGGGTGGGGTGTATAATACTGGGGGGAGTGTATAATACTGGGGGGAGTGTATAATACTGAGGGGGCTTATAATACTGGGGGAGTGTATAATACTGGGGGGGCTTATAATACTGGGGTGGCTTATAATACTGGGGGGTGTACTAAAGAGCATATAATACTGGGGGGGGGCATATAATCCTGTGGGGGGGGGGACACCTACTGCGGAGCATATAACACTGGGGGGCTACTGTGGTACTGTGGAGAATATAATATTGTGTGGTGGGCCCACTGCAGAGCATATAATACTGTCTGGGGTCCCCTCACTATTTATATCACACAGTATCTGTTTTATAGCAGACGTGATATTAGTACAGGATGTAAGAATATTACACGGTAACTATAAAACAGATCCTGTGCGATGTAAATAGTGAAAATTAATTGTTCAAAGTACCAAATGCCGAGACCTTTACATTTCAGTACAACGTTGTTTGTATTATTGAAAGCTCTGTAAAGCCCCACATGACTGTAATTTTTGGTCAGTAACTGTCCGCAATTGTGGATCCGCATAGTATTAAGTCTATATTGTCGTGTTGGCACTCCGCGAAAATTTTGTGGGTTTTGGGTTGCAGTTTGGGCACTCGGTCTCTAAAAGGTTCGCCATCACTGCTATAGAGGAATGGCTCACTGAAGAAAATGAGGTGTCACCCCTTCCATTTAAGGCATGGACAGGAAAAGCACTTTCCCAAGGGTAAGTAATATATTATAAAACTTCACTTTAAACAAAATAAAAAGTGCAAAGCTGATACCACACAAAGGGTTAAAAGTTGAAGCGATCAGTTGCTGATACTCTGTTTGTACAACAACTTGCTAGATCAGGGGCAAGGGCAAGGGAATAAGATGTATGCTAAATCCTTTATGCTAATTAGTTACCCTTGGGAAAGTGCTTTTCCCGTCCATGCCCAGTCTATTGTCATGACCTGGTTGTTTGTATATGTTGGTGTGTGTGTCAGCTGGGGATTTGATCCGGGCTCCTGTGTTCTGCTGGTGGTTGCTTTGCCACTGGACCATCTGGTTTGATATTGGTGGCAGTCCTCTTAGCATACTTGAGGTTCCAGGAATCTAACCTCAGGTGTTTAATATTGCCATCATCCCATGGGAGGATTCTGGGGCCTTTTTAAGGAAGAGGGCTGGCTCCACATGTTGCCGGTTTTCGTGGTTTACACCTTAGGATTCTTGGCTCTAGGAGGAGGAGGATTGTTTTGGTGAAAGTTCCAGCAGATTAGGAAGTGGTGTGAAAGTTGCCTGTTGTGTGTATCTGGTTTGTTCCCTCACACTTCATCTCTACCCTATCCTTCTGCTCTGTTTGCCTGGCACTTTCTTGTGGTTTGAGAGGTTTTGGGTTCCAGTGTTTTGCCCCAGTCCTGTGTTTACCCTTTCCTCACCTCTCCACTGTCCCTCTCCTCAGTTTCTTGTTTTGTATTGTGTTGTGCTGCGTGTCCGTTGTCCAGCACCCCCCAGCCCGTTTGTCTGTCTGCAGCTGCACCTTGATTTCTGTAGGGGTCACCACCTTAGAAACCCCAGTCCCTAGCTCTCCTATAGCTCTTGCCCTATCTGTCTGCTAGGTCTTCGTGCTAGAGAGCCAGGAATTGTCGGGGCCAAGACTAGCTTGGGGACAGCTGACCACCACCCGTAGGCAGGGCCTAGCTAGCCACCGTAGTGCCAGGGATAGTCTCCCTCCCCTGTTTCCTTAGCGGTGCAACCTGCAATCCGGAATCTGGGTCTGGACTCAGACGCGATCGTAACATCTATAGAGGAAGTGCATAGGCTACATGAAATATAAGTCCTAGAGAGCGTAAAGCTAAGGGAGTTTCTTGTACAGAAGGATCTAGGTGTATTTGTAGATCATAGATTATATAATAGCATGCTTCTAAGGCCATCAAGATATTGCTATACATTTAAAGAGGTATGGACTCATGGGATAGAGATGTATTATTACCAGTTTAGAAATCTTTGGCGCAGTCCCATCTGGAATGAACAGTTCCATTCTGGACACCAGTTCATAGAACAGATGTTATACATTTGGAAAATACAGTGGAGAGCCACAAAAATGAAGGGACATAGAGGACCTCATTTTTGAGGAGAGATTAAAGGGGTTAAATTTGTATAGTTTGAGAAGAGGCATGAAGGGGAGATAATGATGTATAACCCGAGAACCAGTATAAATATCTAAATGACCCATACAAGTAATATGGAAAAAAACTCCATGTAAAATCCTCTCTAAAGTCAAGGGGGCACTCTCTCCGTCTAGTGGGGAAAAAAAAAAAAAGATTTAATCTCCAGATGTGACAAGACTCCTTTACTGTGAGGACAGTGAATCTGTGGAATATCCTACCCCAGGAGCTGGACACAGCAGTTACAGCTGAATAAAACGGCTCAGATGCTTATGGAAAGATATAGAATGCTTATTTCTCTCACTCATCCCTTCAGGCATACCCCTTCCTAACCCTTGGTTCAGGTTGATGAATATAAGTCTTTTTTCATCCATATTAACAATGTCAGATTTTACTGTACTTGTTCTAGTAAAATGCTGAGTAACCAAGAATTGTATACTATCAACATCTAGACATGAGCTCCATGCACAGAATAGTCATTGTATATAGACCATCACAGAGCTTTCTGCATTCTCATCTTTGTGTAATGAATAGATAAGAATAATGGAAACTAAGGGGAATGTAAAGAAACAGAGATGAGCCACATTGAAAGCATATTTTTCTCTATCTGTTTCTATCAAATCGGGCGTAGAATGAATAAAGTGTATTCACAAACAACAATAGAAAAACAAACCAATCTACAAACCCTTGCAATGCTTCATCTAAAGCTGTTAAAGAAGATAATTACATTATTTTTTGCCTGCAATTCAATAAACATTGACAAACCCAAACTTTAAAGATATTCAGTTAATGCCAGCTCTATTGAGATTTTTTTTTTCAGGTTTTTTTTTTTTTATTTATTTTTACACGGGACATTTAATTAGTTTTCTTTTATGCAGAAAAAGCAACAGATACAGCAGGTGGTAGAAATTAATTCATAAAGTCACCTCTCCTACTAATCGGTAAGCAGCATGGGGTTAAATAGAAGTCTTTGCGCAAGACGGATTGTTCTAGATTTGCCCCAGAAATTCACATTAACAGAATAATAAGACTGTTGTTTGTTCTGCTACGCTGCCGAATTCATTTACTATGTAAAATCAGAACCCAGTTACTCATTTTATGGCAGATTTATTGCATTTACAGAGGTTTAATCTTCTGTTCCTGGCAAGCCTTTAAATGCACATAGCCTATGATATTTGAGTTCCCATGTCTGCAGTGCTTTACACAGTTATGTGATGACCCCGGAGCTTTAACCTTGTCTTCCAGAATGTCAATGTAGAAGAAGTCTAGATCTAAATATCAAAGTCACTTGAATTCTGTTTCTCAGTCGAATGGCTGATATACAGTATACAGTATATAGTCATATATAGCCATCTGCAAACTTACTGCACTGTGATAAGTCACAACAAAAGCCATTCTTGAATTAAAGTGATTAGAAACTATTAAGTTAACTTATTAAAAGTCATATTAAACTTGGGTACATGTATAATACTTCCGACTGCTCTTTGGGTGATATTCCATGATTTCAGGTCTATGGGATTTTTCCTCTAAGAAGAAAATCAGATTGTCCTATTTCACTGTTTCCCTCCAATACATTCCTATATTCCAGATCAGTATACATAACTTCCAGTTATGTAAGTTTATATTATATCAATGATTGTTTATATCCATAAAAGATATGTTTTATTTATTTTGCTTCATTAAATAACTTAATTATTGATTTTTGTTACCCTTTAAACCCACCATAAAACAGGCCCCAGCTTTTGGTCATACCATGACTACATCATAACGACATCTTGGACCCTTCATGAGGACAATTTGTAATTGTATCCTAATGACTGTAATTATTATAAACTACTTTGAATATGTTGATAATAAATATGATGTTTTTATTAATAATGGCTCAAGTCTACTGGTGCTGGCAAAATATCTATGTTTGATATTACTTTACACACTACCTAAACCACCTCAATCTTGGGTTAATCCTACCATCCCATTACTATCAATAATATACACTTAAGAAGGCAACATTTAGAATTAGTGCTTGTGATTGCAGAGAATGATAAGGAACATATGATGGGTTAAGTTACTATACACAACTGTGTTAGCTTAGGAAATCATCTATTTATAGAAAATAGTAAGATTCCCAAATCTTCACTCGGATACTTTAGTAAGTGAATTCTTCCCTATTGCTTGCCGTCAAGTCTACTCTGTTCTAGAAGATCTCATGTTCAGTCAACTCCACATTTACAACTTTTACACAACCTTATTTATTAGGAAAAAATTCAATATGCTTAAACTTTTGTTCTCAGTGAAGATTAGCTGTCACCACAGGTTCCTGCCAGAGACTTACCCCCCTTTTTCCCTTAATATACATGCATACTTGGTCAAACCGAACAACTATTGAAGATGTATAGCCAAATTAAAAAGAATCTTGGTACAAATAGATTTGTCTTACACGCTTGGATAAATCCTGTAATTACTGCTTGGTCCATGTACTGTACATGTATTATTGCTAATTAAGTACTTTCAACCTTCCTTATAAATGTATCTGGCTTTTCTGTCAATTCTACACGGTACAATTACTACTGTTTGGGTTTTCTTTTAGCGAACTTCGGATGAATTGAAGTAGCCCTGTGTAAAGCTCTCCAATTTTCATGCTTGTGATCTTTATTTTTAAACTGTAATTTTTATTAAGAATAGTACAAAAAAAGTACATCGATAAAGTCAAGGTCAAACAAAAGAACAATGAGAAGAAAGCGCTGACGAACAAGACAAAAACACAGTGGCTGTTGACAAGGAGGGAAAGAACACAGGGGTGAGGAGGGGGGAGTGGAGGTCAGAAAATCTGCAATGTACAGTCCCAGGAGGACCAAACTGAATCAAAGGCTGGGATTGTGTTATTATGTTGACCATCAAATACTCTAAGTTACTAACCTCCTTAACATGAGCAAATAGGAGTGTCAGAAGAAGGGAAGACAGACTACCAATGCAGGGCAATACGTGTAAAGGCAGTAGCATAGAGATAAAGAAAGAGTCTAGAAGTCTTCCTGCCCATCTGTCTCAGAGACAGATTAAATAAATAGATGAGGTGATCACCCCTCTCCTGAAGTCCGCATCAAGGGGCAGTTCGAAAACAAACAATATAGTGAACCCTTGGCAGAGTCATATGTCCAACGGGTCAAAGGGATCATGGGGTTCAGGGAATGGGGAATGGTAGGAGTGTCACCTGTGCATAAATAGTTTATATTGCATCATATTGAAGTCCTGGAGAACTTCAACAAGGGCAATGCTACAGGTGTCCTTAACTTCAGCAAAGACTGAATTAAAATCATCCCAAGTAGGTAGGTGTTTTAGATATTCACTCCAACTGCCAATGTCAGGAGGGTCTGACGCCGTAGAGAAGGACCAGGAATGGGAGAGAAAGGCATATTGAGGCAGGATAGGGGTGGTAGATATGGTCCCATCATCCCCCTCACAGGCATATCAAGCTGGGGTAGGGGCTCTGGACCACCTGGACATGGTGTGTGTCACCTCTCCGGGTTCTAGGCGGTTGTGGCAGGAATGCACCTCCTGGGGGGTGCAGATAGCACTAACCTGTGTGCCCAGATGGCTGAAGGGTGACTCTTGCAGAGGCCCAGTGGTAGAAGATGGACCATCCACTGCTGGCGCGTGGCTCAGGTTGCAGTTCAGAGGCAAAAAGAAGTATGTATTTCATTTTGCAAGATCCAGCATAATAACAAACGGTACTGGATATATGCCACTTCTTAGAAAGTAGTATCATTTTTTAAACCTACTATGAAGGTTTTTAAAGTCAGCTGAAATAAACTGAAGAACCTAAAAATGATACACACACACACGATGAGTGTTGTTTTGTGAACAAACTACATTACATGCATAGATTCTGAATGGTTTAGGGAATGAAGTGAAATTGGAATCATTTTTAAAAAGAGTAAAAAGTCAACATTTTTGACACATATATGGTTATGTGCCAAAAAAATACAGCTTTAAAAATACATTTTACACCAGAAACTGGCGCCAAAGGTATGATAAGTTTTCTCTTAGGTTTATCCAAGTGTCTAATGCTGAAAGATAAATCTGCATATCCTAGTCTAACTTTACATCACCTATTTCATAGCTTAGCTTGCCATCCATTGTCTAACAAGTCATAAATAAATAAATAAATAAATAAATAATGCGTTGCAAGGCATGTACAACAGTTTTATTTTTTAACACAAATTATTCCTGAATTTTGAAGATTTTCAGTTAGTAAATCTGTTCTATAATGAGAAGTCTTCTTGGTGCTGTGTATACAGAGACCAACACCATCTAAAGCAATAACCTTGTTAAGCAGGAATGTTCCAGAGTCCTTTGTTTCTAATGACTTAAACTAATTGTCCTTTTGGAAATCATATAGAAGCTCGGATAAGCTTCAGCATACTCCTATTAAATGAATAGATTAACGTTATGGATTGTTAACAGACATGTAGGTCAGATTTCAGGTTTGGTACTGAAAAGTCTGTCTATGCTCTTTTCACATTACGTCCTGTTTGCTCCCAACTAATGAGTTAATCGACATGCCTATGTCAAACAGTAGCATTTGTAACCCATATTGATCCACTTTTTTATTGTTTACCTCTTTATGGAATAGCACAATCTTTTGCTCTATTCTATACAGTCTTAAAACAGAAACCCCAGTGGACACAGCTGAACACTGGCATAATGAGAGTCTATGGCTTTACCCTATGCACTAAGAGCTTTCCCAGCACATACAATGAATGGGGAAGATTTATCAAGCAAAATGGTCAGTCTGGTCACCACATTTATCCATTTTTTTAGACACTTATCACTTGTGCAAAAAAAGTAGTGTGATTTTGGTGTCCCAAAATTGCACCATTTTTTTAAAGCCAAGTAACAATTGGTGCATTGTTAGACTAGACAGTCTAGTAATATGTTCAACTCATCAACCAACATCAGACACTTTGAAAAATCTTTAGCAGTTTAGTTTAAAATTTGGACACTATTAGTAAATCTGTCCTAGGGTTAGGGGGATATCGTCACGCCTTAGGGAGAGACCACCATATAGGTGTGTGGAGACTTATTAAGCCTTTAGCACTCCACTTTGCAAGGGACCATGGGAAGAATATGCAAATCTGTCTTCCATGATGTAATTAGGAAGTCAGGTGCCTCAGTGTTGCAAACCAATAGAGGGAATGTGCAAGCCTGTCTTCCCTGATGTAATTAGGAAGACAGAATCTCAGTGATATAGCCCAATAAAGGCTGCTCCCTTTAATATCATGCTCGACCTTCCAAGAGGCCTTTGTTTTGCAATGATGCTGGGATTATTACCAGGTATAGTCTCTCAACCGAGGACGGCCGTTACGATGTTATTGCATCTCGTTATTGTAGCTGCTCAGCTCACGAGCAGCTGCCATATTTAAACACCCAGCATCTGCTGTACTAGTATGGTGCATGTCAGGAAGGGGTTAAAGACACTTAAAGTTTTTCAGATCACTGGGGGTCTAATTTCTGGCTTCCCCATGCCTCGCCCTTGTCAATGGAGTACCAGTGTGTTTGCATGGTCGGTACTCAATTTACTGCTATGCTTATCCTGTGGATGGGGGAAAAGTGTTTAGAATGAGAAAACCCCATTAAATATGCTTTGATAGCCACACATTGTAATCACACAAGCAGCCAGAAGCAGATAAAAATGCATAAGTAGATTTTTCTTACATTGTAAGCCGTGATAAGCTGCAGAATGTTAAGTTTCAGTAGTTTGTATACATGACTAGACATTATGAAGAAAATCAGCTCATTCACATCCGCATTCACTGTGTATAGAGACCAGACCCATCTCTTTCCACATCTTGCTTATCTAAAGTATTTATGAACAGGACATACCTAGCAACAGGGAGTGAACTTCAATTTAGCTAGAAGGAGACACCTAGCAGTGAGAATTTTTGGGGGGCATGGAGAATATTTACATTTAGGTGCATTACATTTTTGTCTGCAAAGTTAGTGACCATTTAAATTATTTTAAAAAGTGTTTTAAAGTTACCCCACTAGATGTTATTTCTCTATTTCTCTAGTTTGCAGTTTTCCCTGAGCTGGTGGGTGGAGACTAGCTGCCATACACTGCATACAATAAATACAGGGGGATGTGCTCTGTCTCACTCAGAAACAACCCCATGATCATAAAGGAAATGTATACAGATGCAGCAAAGTTTAACATTCCATAGAAAGAACACTATGCTGTGATAATTGATCAGAAACTATAACAAAACTTTTTGACAAAGAGATAATACTCTGTGCCACAGTGCATATAGCATTCTGTTTTTAGTGCTACAGCTTTGGACAGTTACTGACTTGTACTGATATGAGTTAAGTGCTTTGGTTGTGATAGGAAGCTCCTATTCAGCAACTATCTTATATCCTGTACTTCCTGTTCACTCCTTCCTCTTCTATAGACATAAGAATTATGAGTCATGTTACTTGCATAATGTTCTGAGACAAATAAAGCAGAAATGCTTAGAATGAAAGTCATTTTTGCATAGAGTAGACAAGAAGAGATATATCCTTTGTAATGAAGCCCAATGTATATGGAATTTCACTGTTGTTTTGTGTGTCTATGTGGGGCTATGAACTGCCAAAGTATTCTTAATTTCAGAGAAAACCAGAGCCCTGGAAAGAGATATGATTGTGAGCTTTGTCACTTTGGTCTGACTTAAACTGTTTTCCCAGGTTGACCAGAAGGAGAAATAAAGATTTCAACCCCCCCATCCCAGAAGGAATGGTTAATGTTCATGGAATTTTCCCCCTTATGATTCCACTATCCTGTGACCAACAGATGGGTGACTCTGAAATTTGAGGCAAGGCATAGCATTATGAAGTTGCTGATGACCAAAGGGATCTTGTGTCACATCTGGTCAGCCAAGCTGGGTGCGGCCATCTTCTTGTCTCAGATTTTTTCCCTGACAAAAATCCCTGTGAAGTGAGTATATTTATGTCCTGACATCATATGCAAGTCATTGTCAAATATGGACAGTAGCTTTTAAACAGCATGCCCTCCTTTGTTTATGATAAGAGCGAGTATGGCTGTCAATCACAGTATGTCCTACTGCAGAAAGGAGTTAACCTTCTTTAGAACACTGGATTAGCCTTCCAAGTTTTCTAATTGTAAAAATACTCAAACAATTCACTTAAAGTCTTCAGATTTACTGCTGCATATGGGACCTGTCATATTACTGACCATCGGTGTTTAAGACCTGTCAGCAGTAATTGCCTTCCAACAATTAGATTTATCGCATATTGACATATTTACTTACCGTCCGTGAATGCTCCATAGCAAGGATGAGATTGGTTGACAATGTACATTAGCATCATCCCAGCAATAAGACTAAGGTATTTATTGCTCCAGACAGTCGGTCTGCTCTTGATTCTTATAGCCATTCACTGTAAAATATCTCATCTCTCTGCATTCAGTACTTAACTTGTTGGGAGGAATTGGGTTGGTTAATAGATATGAGCGAACAGTAAAATGTTCGAGGTTCGATATTCGTTTCGAGTAGCCCCTCAATATTCGACTACTCGAATCGAATATCGAACCCTATTATAGTCTATGGGGGGAAAATGCTTGTTTCAGGGGTAGGCAACGTTCGATCAAATTATACTTACCAAGTCCACGAGTGAGGGTCGGGCTGGATCCTCCGAGCAGTCTTCTCCTTGCAGCATCTACAAGCGGACATGCGGAGTCGGCTCTGCCCAGGCCCGATGCCTGGCAGAGTGAATGAAGAGCCAGAAGATGCCGCGGGGAAGCTGCACGGAGAAGACTTCTAAAGGTAGGAGAAGAACCAGCGTTGATTGGCCGACTGTATAGCATTCGGCCAATCAATGCTGGTTCTGGATCGAACTTTTACATTCTAATAGCGAATGGTATTTTATCAAGTCCGAGTATTTCGAATACCGTAGTATTCGATCAAAATACCTACTCGATCGAGTACTACTCGCTCATCTCTATTGGTTAACATTAACTTGATAGAACACAAAGCTCTGATCAAGTAAATATTTTGGCACTGTTCCCAAGTTATTCCTACTGGAAATGTATGAATAAATTAATAGTTTGGTGCTACCATTGCCTTAGTGAGCGCAACATTTCTGTACACTCTTCAGCACTGTCAAACTAATACTGGTAGTGCCAGCCTATGTACAAAGACACATTAAAGTGACACTCAATCATGAATTTATTTGTACATCTCCTGGAGGAAAACCGACAAAACATATTCTAAAATAATTTTATGTGGAATATAAGTTTCTGCGCTGGAATTTTACCCCACTTACTACTCCACTCCTACCACCATCAAATTGGAGAAAAGATGTGAAAATTTAAGCAACTTTAAAAAAAACGTCACATAGATAAATCTGGAGAAATTATACTGAGGAAACCAACCATGGCCAACTTTATGGACCAGTTTGTATTAAAAAAAAAAAAAAAAAAAAACCTTCTGGCCACCCTTTTTTAACTACACATCTGTACCCATTTTCTTAAAAGAAACAGCTCTCAAACACATGCTGTAACTGTAGCCATTCCTGTACCTGTGTGTCTATCACATGACCATTATAGATTATGTAGTATCCATTGGATGTAAAGTAAACTATTAAAGGGGTTTTCCAGGGCAAAAAAAATCTTTTTAAAAAAGTCTGTTAGTGCTAGTAATGGGTTAATCATTGTATCCTAGCTAACTCGCCCACTACTAGCTCTTCACTACTAACTAACTCAGCCCACCCCCACACTGCATCACACTTACCTGTCTTCCTCTCTGGGAGACAGTTTCTCCTTTTCTTTAACTGTGCGCAGGCTGGAGATGTTTCTCTTCCTCTCTGCAAGCACATACACAGACCGGAAGTACGTTTGTCACCTGCGCAGTAGAGATGGAGTCACAACCAACCAAATTTATCCATCAATAATAAATGAGTAGCCTCAAAACTAATGCAACTAAACAACAACAAAAATTGAGGAATCCAAAAAATAAAAATATATATTTAATGAAAAGACAATAAAAAACACATACAAAACATATAACATACAATGGAGGGCAACACAGAGGGGTCAGACTGTATAAAAACAGTCCGACAGAACCGTACCCCTCTCACTACTGATGAACCAGAGAGTTTCTCCCTATATGTATGGTATATAATCCTAATTATTCAAATCCTTATAGAAATAAATAAATACACTGCACCAACAAAATGCACATATGTATAATAAACAAAGTGCACAAAATATACATATAGACCTCCAAAAGAGTGTAACCCCTATAACAGAGTCCCCAAAATTGGGGTATATTATACATATAATGAAGAGTAACTAGTTAAGAGGTAAATAGGAGGTATAGCAATGAATGTCATAGGTCCAAAGTCAATACATACCCATAGACATATTGGTAGTGTAAATAAACCATAAGAGTTAACCTCGGAACATCAGAAGTAAGGGAACCAAGACACCCCGACGCGCGTTTCGCCTTAGCGTGGCTTCATCAGGAGGTGCCTACTCTACTGTAAATGTGTTGCAGGCACCTTCAGACTGTGCAAGCACTTGCAGAGGGGGAGAGGGGAAGAGCCGTTCCCGGAGAGGAAGACATGTAAGTATGATGGAGTTTGGGGGGGTAGGGGAATAATGGTGACTTTATGTTTTGGAAATGGGGAAATGGAACATCACTGGATTATCAGTAAGTGTGCCTGGCATGGTCACATGACCACCCCTGGAATATGGCTAATTATAGATTTTTTTTTTAATATAAATTAAATTGTAAATTAGAAGGTAGGCAGGGCAGATGGGGTTTAATCTAATGATTAATTTTTATTTAATCCCGGGCAACCCCTTTAAGGTCACAGCAAGCAGAGATACTGAGAAAGCTATTAGAAAGTTATGCACAGTATTCTACAGTATATAGGAACATTGTAAATTATGCATTATATTTGCTACATTTAAAGAGGACCTTTCATGGTTTGGGGCACCAGCAGTTCTATATACTGCTGGAAAGCCGACAGTGCGCTGAATTCAGCGTACTGTCGGCTTTCCAGCAGTGTATAAAACTGCCTGTGCCCAAACCATGAAAGGTCCTCTTTAATGAAACCAAAAAATGTACTTTAAGACAAAGGAGCTCAACAATGAAACACTCACAGCATAGCTTACAACTTACTGAGTCTCAGATGTAAGTTGTTTGGATAGGTTCTCTTACAAGTTCCCAAATAGTTAATGTCTACCAATGTAGAAGAGTTTACTCATAAATTGCTGCAGCATCAAATCTTTTCACAGAAGACTACAAATTAAAAGCCAATGAAAAATCAGGGAATTGTTTTTTTAATGACTTTTCATCGGCTTTTGTTGGCTTTGATAATAAGATATCATGCTGTGGCAATTTATCCTGCTGTAGAAAGTCAGGTTCACTCTGATACTTCTATATGTGACCTAAAATAAAGGAAAATTTAGCTAATAGGAGTAAGGGCTCGTTCACATCTGCGCCCGGGACTCCATTCTGCAGGTTTCCGTTTCCTGCACAAAACAGAGCAGAAGACAGAAAGCTGCAGGACTCTTTCAAACCCATTCATTTGAATAGGTTTGAAAAGTGTCCGTCCGTGAGCGCTGGTGAGCATTTTATGCTCTCTGCGGCAAAACCATTTTTTTAAAACCGGACACAGAGTCGGACATGCAGAAGACGGAAACCTGATAACGGAGAGCCGAACGCTGGTGTGAACCCGGCATAACAGAGTGAAAAATACAAATACATGTAGTATAAGGAATATTCCATGCTCTTATGGTTGCTTTCAGTGGTTCGTAACTCTACAATACTTATATAAATCCACTAGTATATGACAATGGTAGAAAGCCATTGAACTATAAACCACACTATAGTAACAACTAGAGATGAGCGAACAGTGTTCTATCGAACTCATGTTCGATCGGATATTAGGCTGTTCGGCATGTTCGAATCGAATCGAACACCGCGTGGTAAAGTGCGCCATTACTCGATTCCCCTCCCACCTTCCCTGGCGCCTTTTTTGCTCCAATAACAGCGCAGGGTAGGTGGGACAGGAACTACGACACCGGTGACATTGAAAAAAGTAGGCAAAACCCATTGGCTGCCGAAAACATGTGACCTCTTATTTAAAAGAACAGCGCCGCCCAGGTTCGCGTCATTCTGAGCTTGCAATTCACCGGGGACGGAGGTTTCCGTCCAGTTAGCTAGGGCTTAGATTCTGGGTAGGCAGGGACAGGCTAGGATAGGAAGGAGAAGACAACCAACAGCTCTTATAAGAGCTAAATTCCAGGGAGAAGCTTGTCAGTGTAATGTGGCACTGACAGGCTCAATCGCCGCAACCCAGCTTTCCCAGGATCCTGAATGGAATAGCTTGTCAGTGTAATGTGGCACTGACAGGCTCAATCGCCGCAACCCAGCTTTCCCAGGATCCTGAATGGAATACACTGACAGTGTATTCCCGTATACCCCATATATACACCCCAAATCCCCGTTCCAACGGTGTGCCCCCCCACCTTCACCCCAGAAATACCCTGCAAGTCCCCTAGCAATAGAATTGGGGCTATATACACCCACTATTTTTGCTACTGCCATATAGTGCCATTGTCTGACTGGGAATTCAAAGAATATATTGGGGTTATAAATACCCTCATTTCTTGCTACTGGTATATAGTGCCATTGTCTGACTGGGAATTCAAAGAATATATTGGGGTTATAAATACCCTCATTTCTTGCTACTGGTATATAGTGCCATTGTCTGACTGGGAATTCAAAGAATATATTGGGGTTATAAATACCCTCATTTCTTGCTACTGGTATATAGTGCCATTGTCTGACTGGGAATTCAAAGAATATATTAAGGTTACAAATACCCTCATTTCTTGCTACTGCCATATAGTGCCAGTTTCTGACTGGGAATTCAAATAATATATTGGGGTTACAAATACCCAAATTTCTTGCTACTGCCATATAGTGCCAGTTTCTGACTGGTAATTCAAAGAATATATTGGGGTTACGTGCACCCACAATTTTTGCTACTGGTATATAGTGCCATTGTCTCACTGGGAATTCAAAGAATATATTGGGGTTACAAATACCCTCATTTCTTGCTACTGGTATATAGTGCCATTGTCTGACTGGGAATTCAAAGAATATATTGGGGTTACAAATACCCTCATTTCTTGCTACTGCCATATAGTGCCAGTTTCTGACTGGTAATTCAAAGAATATATTGGGGTTACAAATACCCAAATTTCTTGCTATTGCCATATAGTGCCAGTTTCTGACTGGTAATTCAAAGAATATATTGGGGTTACGTGCACCCACAATTTTTGCTACTGGTATATAGTGCCATTGTCTGACTGGGAATTCAAAGAATATATTGGGGTTACAAATACCCTCATTTCTTGCTACTGCCATATAGTGCCAGTTTCTGACTGGTAATTCAAAGAATATATTGGGGTTATAAATACCCTCATTTCTTGCTACTGCCATATAGTGCCAGTTTCTGACTGGGAATTCAAAGAATATATTGGGGTTATAAATACCCTCATTTCTTGCTACTGCCATATAGTGCCAGTTTCTGACTGGTAATTCAAAGAATATATTGGGGTTACGTGCACCCACAATTTTTGCTACTGGTATATAGTGCCATTGTCTGACTGGGAATTCAAAGAATATATTGGGGTTATAAATACCCTCATTTCTTGCTACTGGTATATAGTGCCATTGTCTGACTGGGAATTCAAAGAATATATTGGGGTTACAAATACCCTCATTTCTTGCTACTGCCATATAGTGCCAGTTTCTGACTGGGAATTCAAAGAATATATTGGGGTTATAAATACCCTCATTTCTTGCTACTGGTATATAGTGCCATTGTCTGACTGGGAATTCAAAGAATATATTGGGGTTATAAATACCCTCATTTCTTGCTACTGGTATATAGTGCCATTGTCTTACTGGGAATTCAAAGAATATATTGGGGTTACAAATAACCTCATTTCTTGCTACTGCCATATAGTGCCAGTTTCTGACTGGTAATTCAAAGAATATATTGGGGTTATAAATACCCTCATTTCTTGCTACTGCCATATAGTGCCAGTTTCTGACTGGGAATTCAAAGAATATATTGGGGTTATAAATACCCTCATTTCTTGCTACTGCCATATAGTGCCAGTTTCTGACTGGTAATTCAAAGAATATATTGGGGTTACGTGCACCCACAATTTTTGCTACTGGTATATAGTGCCATTGTCTGACTGGGAATTCAAAGAAAATATTGGGGTTATAAATACCCTCATTTCTTGCTACTGGTATATAGTGCCATTGTCTGACTGGGAATTCAAAGAATATATTGGGGTTACAAATACCCTCATTTCTTGCTACTGGTATATAGTGCCAGTTTCTGACTGGTAATTCAAAGAATATATTGGGGTTATAAATACCCTCATTTCTGGCTACTGCCATATAGTGCCAGTTTTTGACTGGGAATTCAAAGAATATATTGGGGTTATAAATACCCTCATTTCTTGCTACTGGTATATAGTGCCATTGTCTGACTGGGAATTCAAAGAATATATTGGGGTTACAAATACCCTCATTTCTTGCTACTGGTATATAGTGCCATTGTCTGACTGGGAATTCAAAGAATATATTGGGGTTACGTGCACCCACAATTTTTGCTACTGGTATATAGTGCCATTGTCTGACTGGGAATTCAAAGAATATATTGGGGTTACAAATACCCTCATTTCTTGCTACTGCCATATAGTGCCAGTTTCTGACTGGGAATTCAAAGAATATATTGGGGTTATAAATACCCTCATTTCTTGCTACTGCCATATAGTGCCAGTTTCTGACTGGTAATTCAAAGAATATATTGGGGTTACGTGCACCCACAATTTTTGCTACTGGTATATAGTGCCATTGTCTGACTGGGAATTCAAAGAATATATTGGGGTTATAAATACCCTCATTTCTTGCTACTGGTATATAGTGCCATTGTCTGACTGGGAATTCAAAGAATATATTGGGGTTACAAATACCCTCATTTCTTGCTACTGGTATATAGTGCCAGTTTCTGACTGGTAATTCAAAGAATATATTGGGGTTATAAATACCCTCATTTCTTGCTACTGCCATATAGTGCCAGTTTCTGACTGGGAATTCAAAGAATATATTGGGGTTATAAATACCCTCATTTCTTGCTACTGGTATATAGTGCCATTGTCTGACTGGGAATTCAAAGAATATATTGGGGTTACAAATACCCTCATTTCTTGCTACTGGTATATAGTGCCATTGTCTGACTGGGAATTCAAAGAATATATTGGGGTTACGTGCACCCACAATTTTTGCTACTGGTATATAGTGCCATTGTCTGACTGGGAATTCAAAGAATATATTGGGGTTATAAATACCCTCATTTCTTGCTACTGCCATATAGTGCCAGTTTCTGACTGGGAATTCAAAGAATATATTGGGGTTATAAATACCCTCATTTCTTGCTACTGCCATATAGTGCCAGTTTCTGACTGGTAATTCAAAGAATATATTGGGGTTACGTGCACCCACAATTTTTGCTACTGGTATATAGTGCCAGTTTCTAACTGGGAATTCAAAATGCGCAAGGCTCCCGGAAAGGGACGTGGACGAGGCCGTGGGCGAGGTCCGGGGAATGGTTCTGGGGAGCAAGGTAGCAGTGAAGCCACAGGGCGTCCCGTGCCTACTCCTGTGGGGCAGCAAGCATTGCGCCACTCCACAGTGCCAGGGTTGCTTGCCACATTAACTAAACTGCAGGGTACAAACCTTAGTAGGCCCGAGAACCAGGAACAGGTCTTGCAATGGCTGTCAGAGAACGCTTACAGCACATTGTCCAGCAGCCAGTCAGACTCTGCCTCCTCTCCTCCTATTACCCAACAGTCTTGTCCTCCTTCCTCCCAAAATTCCCAAGCTTCACAGAACAATAACCCCAACTGTCCCTGCTCCCCAGAGCTGTTCTCCGCTCCTTTCATTGTCCCTCAACCTGCCTCTCCACGTCACGATTCCACGAACCTAACAGAGGAGCACCTGTGTCCAGATGCTCAAACACTAGAGTCTCCTCCATCTCCGTTCGATTTGGTGGTGGATGACCAGCAACCCACCCTCATCGACGATGATGTGACGCAGTTGCCGTCAGGGCATCCAGTTGACCGGCGCATTGTGCGGGAGGAGGAGATGAGACAGGAGTTGGAAGAGGAAGTGGTGGATGATGAGGACACTGACCCAACCTGGACAGGGGGGATGTCAAGCGGGGAAAGTAGTGTGGATGTTGAGGCAGGTGCAGCACCAAAAAGGGTAGCTAGAGGCAGAGGCAGAGGTCAGCAGCTTAGGCGAAGCCAGGCCACACCCGGAATCTCCCAAGATGTTCCAGTTCGTACCCAGCCCCGAAAAACTCCCACCTCGAGGGCACGTTTCTCGAAGGTGTGGAGTTTTTTCAAGGAATGCGCCGAGGACAGATATAGTGTTGTCTGCACAATTTGCCTCTCGAAATTGATTAGGGGCTCTGAGAAGAGCAACCTGTCCACCACTTCAATGCGCCGTCATTTGGAATCCAAGCACTGGAATCAGTGGCAGGCAGCAATGGCAGGACAAAGGCCGCCTGCCGTTCACGCCACTGCCACTGCCTCTGCCACTGCCTCTGCCTCTGCCACTGCCACTGCTGACTGTGCTGGCGATGCACTCCAGAGGACGAACCAGGACACCACTTCATCTGCCTCCGCCACTTTGTTGACTTCTCCCTCATCCTCCCCTGTTCCTGTCTTATCTCCTTCTCCTGCACCATCAAAGGCACCATCAGGCGCTTCTTTACAACAACCCACCATCTCTCAGACATTGGAGCGGCGGCAGAAATACACTGCTAACCACCCACACGCGCAAGCCTTGAACGCCAACATCGCTAAACTGCTGGCCCAGGAGATGTTGGCGTTCCGGCTTGTTGAAACTCCCGCCTTCCTGGACCTGATGGCAACTGCGGCACCTCTCTATGCCGTCCCTAGCCATCACTACTTCTCCCGGTGTGCCGTCCCCGCCTTGCACCAGCACGTGTCACTCAACATCAGGCGGGCCCTTAGTTCCGCGCTTTGCACAAAGGTCCACTTGACCACCGACGCGTGGACAAGTGCATGCGGACAGGGACGCTACATTTCACTGACGGCACACTGGGTGAATGTAGTTGAGGCTGGGACTGCTTCCCAAACTGGCCCGGTGTACCTCGTCTCCCTGCCTAACATTCCTGGCAGGGACACGAGAAGAACACCCCCCTCCTCCTCCACCGCCTCCTCCTCCGCCACCGCCTCCTCCTCCGCCACCGCCTCCTCCTCCGCTGTTAGATTGACCCCAGCTACGAGTTGGAAACGTTGCAGCACTGGCGTTGGTAGACGTCAGCAGGCTGTGCTGAAGCTGATCAGCTTGGGGGACAGACAGCACACTGCCTCCGAGGTGAGGGATGCCCTCCTCGATGAGACGGCAATATGGTTTGAGCCGCTGCACCTGGGCCAAGGCATGGTCGTTTGTGATAACGGCTGGAACCTGGTAGCAGCTCTGGAGCTTGCCGGACTCCAACATGTTCCATGCCTGGCCCACGTCTTCAACCTAGTGGTGCAACGTTTCCTAAAGAGCTACCCCAATGTTCTAGAGCTACTGGTGAAAGTGCGGCGCATGTGCGCCCACTTTCGCAAGTGGACAGTAGCCGCTGCTAGCTTAAAATCTCTCCAGCAACGCCTGCATGTGCCACAACACCGGCTTTTGTGCGACGTCCCCACACGCTGGAACTCAACGTTTCAGATGTTGAATAGAGTGGTTGAGCAGCAGAGACCTTTGATGGAATACCAGCTACAAAACCCTAGGGTGCCACAAAGTCAGCTGCCTCAGTTTTACATCCATGAGTGGCCATGGATGAGAGACCTTTGTGACATCCTACGGGTCTTTGAGGAGTCCACAAGGAGGGTGAGCTCTGAGGATGCGATGGTGAGCCTTACAATCCCGCTCTTGTGTGTTCTGAGAGAATCCCTGATTGACATCAGGGATAACTCAGATCACACAGAGGAGTTAGGGATAGCATCCGATCCGTCACAGCTGGAGAGTAGGTCCACACATCTGTCCGCTTCATCGCGTTTAATGGAGGAGGAGGAGGAGGAGGAAGAAGAGTTGTCCGATGATGTGATGGTGATACAGGAGGCTTCCGGGCAACTTCGAATCGTCCCATTGTTGCAGCGCGGATGGGTAGACATGGAGGATGAGGAGGAAATGGAGATTGAACTTTCCGGTGGGGCCAGAGGAGTCATGCCAACTAACACTGTGGCAGACATGGCTGAGTTCATGTTGGGGTGCTTTACAACCGACAAGCGTATTGTCAAAATCATGGAGGACAACCAGTACTGGATCTTTGCTATCCTTGACCCCCGGTATAAAAACAACATCTCGTCTTTTATTCCGGTAGAGGGGAGGGCCAATCGCATCAATGCTTGCCACAGGCAATTGGTGCAGAATATGATGGAGATGTTTCCAGCATGTGACGTTGGCGGCAGGGAGGGCAGTTCCTCCAGTAGGCAACCAAGTTCTCACCGGTCCACACAAACGAGGGGCACACTGTCTAAGGTCTGGGACACCTTGATGGCACCCCCTCGCCAAAGTGCCGCCACGGAGGGTCCTAGTGTCACCAGGCGTGAGAAGTATAGGCGCATGTTGCGGGAATACCTTTCCGACCACAGCCCTGTCCTCTCCGACCCCTCTGCGCCCTACACATATTGGGTGTCGAAGTTGGACCTGTGGCTTGAACTTGCCCTATATGCCTTGGAGGTGCTGTCCTGTCCTGCCGCCAGCGTCCTATCTGAGAGGGTGTTCAGTGCAGCCGGTGGCATCATCACTGACAAGCGCACCCGTCTGTCAGCTGAGAGTGCCGACCGGCTCACTTTGATAAAAATGAACCACCACTGTATAGAGCCTTCATTTTTGTGCCCACCTGTGTAAAGCACCCAAACATGAAACTCCATGTCTGTACTCAACCTCTCCAATTCCTCCGCATCCTCATACTCATCCACCATAAGCGTTGCACAATTCTGCTAATACTAGGCTCCCTCCACCCTGATTTCCCCCAACTCTGCTGGTTAGAGGCTCCCTCCACCCTGATTTCCACCAACTCTGCTGGTTAGAGGCTCCCTCCACCCTGCTTTCCCACAACTCTGCTGGTTAGAGGCTCCCTCCACCCTGCTTTCCCACAACTCTGCTGGTTAGAGGCTCCCTCCACCCTGCTTTCCCACAACTCTGCTGGTTAGAGGCTCCCTCCACCCTGATTTCCACCAAATCTGCTGGTTAGAGGCTCCCTCCACCCTGATTTCCACCAACTCTGCTGGTTAGAGGCTCCCTCCACCCTGCTTTCCCACAACTCTGCTGGTTAGAGGCTCCCTCCACCCTGATTTCCACCAACTCTGCTGGTTAGAGGCTCCCTCCACCCTGTTTTCCCACAACTCTGCTGGTTAGAGGCTCCCTCCACCATGAATTGGTCCAAACTGGGCTGTTTAGAGGCTCCCTCCACCATGAATTGGTCCAAACTGGGGTTTTTAGAGGCTCCCTCCACCATGAATTGGTCCAAACTGGGCTGTTTAGAGGCTCCCTCCACCATGAATTTGTCCAAACTGGGCTGTTTAGAGGCTCCCTCCATCATGAATTGGTCCAAACTGGGGTTTTAGAGGCTCTTCCACCATGAATTGGTCCAAACTGGGGTTTTTAGAGGCTCCCTCCACCATGAATTTCCCAAGACTTGGCTGTTTAGAGGCTCCCTCCACCATGAATTTGCCCAAACTCTGCTGGTTAGAGGCTCAATCCACCCTGATTTTCAAAACAAATGTTGGTGCCAACCTCAACTTACTACAAGGGCCAAATTCACTGCTGGTGACAAGCTCTCCTCACTGCAAGTGCCAAATACACATGTTTCAAGGTGTTTTCCTACTGTCAGAGAGGTGGTATTGAGTGTGTAAATTGTGTAGTTGTTAGGCTGTGCTGTTGGGGTAATAGAGGGTCTTTGATGTGTTAGATGCCCCCAGACATGCTTCCCCTGCTGTCCCAGTGTCATTCCAGAGGTGTTGGCATCATTTCCTGGGGTGTCATAGTGGACTTGGTGACCCTCCAGACACGGATTTGGGTTTCCCCCTTAACGAGTATCTGTTCCCCATAGACTATAATGGGGTTCGAAACCCGTTCGAACACACGAACATTGAGCGGCTGTTCGAATCGAATTTCGAACCTCGAACATTTTAGTGTTCGCTCATCTCTAGTAACAACTAAATGTTGCCGCAGTTTCCACAACTCGGTGTAAGGAAATGCAAAGTGTTTTAGCAGTAAAATCAACAGCCCAACTTACAATGTCATACATATTCTGCTCTTGGATACTACCCGTGGCTTTCCCAGCTGCTAAAATGTAGGCCACAGGGATTGTTAGTAAAAGAAAGTAGTCATGAATAATTCATGATATTTTATGTTTTTCTTTTTTTTTTTTTCTTTTTCACTTGAGATTAATGAGCAGCGTAATAAACATGGATTTTCACAGACGTTTAAGTTGACTTCCTGGGGACTTGTTGTAACTTTGAAAAGTCGTGTTTTGTATTTAGAAAGTTGGCATGGTGTATTTTGCACAATCCACGAAGAACTAGGGCATATAAAAAAAGAAAAGTATGTGTCGTGTGATGCTTTTTTAAGCATCCTATTTTTCTGGAGATATATTAAAGGCTACTTGTATTGTATTTACACTGTCATCACGAGAATAAAAAATGTGTTTTATGAGTAGAACAAGTGGAAAATTTAACAGCATAACGCAACCAATCCTTTATTTAAATCTGTGTCGCACATCTGTGCTGGTTCTGTAGAAGAAATAATATAGAGCAACAGTTTGTCCCATAGGATAGGATAGACATGTCTGATCGCTGGGATCACCAGTGGGTCCTAAGATTACTTGATTAGAGATCCTAAGCTCCTTCTTCCTTTTCTGAGGAGCAGTGGTCACATATGAGCATTGACACTAAATTCAGTTACAGAAACCAAATGCAATGTGTATAGGAAATAAATGTCCTTTGACCAGTAGAAACCTATGGGTACAGTATTCGACTAGGCACAGTTTTCTCTTGGCCAGGGATAGAAATAGACTTGACAGGCTGATTAGAAGAGCCAGCTCTGTCCTGGGGAGCCCCCAGTACAGGTGGTGGGTGACAGAAGGACACTGTCTGTGGTGAGCTCTATGCGGGAGAACAAATCCCACCCCATGTATGAGACCTTGATGACACTTGGCAGCATTGTCATTGACCAACTGCTTCACCCCAAGTGTGAGAAGGATCGCTATCGGAGGTGCTTCCTCCTAACTGTGGTCAGGCTACATAATCTACATCAGGCCAAGTGAAGATCACTCCGCACAGAGAACTAAATGATCCTTAAGTCTTCTTTTTATTTAGCTGATATGACTCCTAGTATTTTTCTCCTATATGCTGTTCTGAGTTATGTGAGTCTCCTTCTATAATATATTACTGTTATTATCCTGTATCCATATTATCATGCTGCTGTAAGGACTAGTTCACACAGGGAAAGTTGGTAGCGGATTTTGATGTGGAATCCGCCTCAAAATCCGCAGCTCCCATTGACGTCAATGGAAGCTGCTCGCTTCTTTTTTCTGCTAGCTAGTAGCGGGAAAAAAAAAAAAAAGCTGCCCTACCTTTCCGCACATTCTGCAGCTGAATCAGCCACGGCGTCCATGGCACGAGGCTCCAGCCCATCACCTAATCCATCACGGAATGCCGCGACGGGATGCAGCCGCAATGGAATGTGTACACGTGGAACTTCATGTGAACTAGCCCTAACACACTGAAATTTCCCCATGGTGGGACTATTAAAGAATTATCTTATCTTTTTCTATAAATGTGACATACCTTTGCTTAGCTGACTGAATTCATACAATGATGGTGCAGACATAGAATTGCTTTGTTTTATTACACGCATGAATTGTAAAGTGAGCGTGACTATGATAAAGAAAGTTGGCTCTGTCCTTAAATGGATTAATTATAAGGATTCACACTTTATGGAATTTCTCTTAAAAGTCTTGTCTTTTATTTAGCAATATATTGTGCTACAGTTTATCACAACATTCTTCATCTATAAAATTTCTATTTATCACTGTAGAATAAAACGCATTACAATAATAATAATAATTTATCGCTCTGGTCAGCAGATAAATGACTACCCGTGTGTGAAGGTAATACTTAGATGTGCTAAACTGTTCAATATGGAAAATACATAAAGGAGTGACCAATGAGGCTTTATTTTCCTGAATACATGTCAAAATCTGAAGTTCGCCTTTAGAGTCACTTTAAAAATTACAATAGAAAGTTCAGTGCAGGCCCATTTCACTTGAATGGGTGTTAGGTCCTGAGCCGGAGCCTCCACTGCGATGCATGGAGGCTGCCAGCTTGGTCTACTAACTGCACCACATCTGGTCCCTTCAGAGGGAGGACCTGAACTTCCACAATAGTCTGCAGGGGTTGCCGGTCTCCTCCTGGGACCGAAACCAGGACTTCTTCAGTCAAGTGGTTGGTGGTGAGCTGGAGGTTTTTAGGCCTCATTCAGGCTCTGGCTCGCTGCTGGTTATTTAGTTTTTCTGTGATCAGCTCACCCTGTGCTCCTGTTACTTCCTGACCTGCTTCTCCTGCCCTCCTACTGAGCTCCTGCTATTTGACCTCCAGTGTATGACCCTGCTTACCTTCCAGACCAACTCTCCTTGACCTGCAATTCTGAACCACTTGACCTCCAATGTATGACCCCGGTTTGTTTGAAGACTACCTCTCCTTGACCTGTGACTCTGTACCTCATGACCACCAGAGTATGACCCGACTTGTTTGATTACCCTTCTGCTGCACCCTTTGGTACCTTTTGACTTCCAGTGTATGACCCAGCTTGTTCAACTACATCCTGTCTAATCCCTTGAAACTGTGTGATCTCCTGGATACCAACCTGGCCTGTATGACCACCGGTGCTTCTGCCATCTCCTAGTGAACTCTCGTTACTGCACTCAACTCTGCTGACAAGCTTCATCTGTTTCATCACCCACCTAGGGGAGTGGTTTTTGGGTTTTCTGGTTCCACTGTAACTTGAGGTGCAGTGTGCGTGTGACGATCTCTGGGTGGCTATGGTTCGGGGTCCCAGAATTTACCAAGTCCATCTCCACCATCAGGAACTCTGACAAAGACCTCTGGGGCCTGGTTCTGCTCCTGTTTAGAGGGCATTGGACGCTCAGTGCTGTTTTGCCTTGGCCTGCAGGGGAGTCTGGTTGCCCGGAACTAACTGTCCATTATATATTGTACTAGGATCCTAACAATGGGATGGAGATACACAATGGTCATGTGACAAATGAATATGCCTTGTCTGTGAAGCACAGTGCCACTCTCTGGGCACCACTGCTACTTCAATAAAATCAAATAACGTGCATAAGTTCAATAGGACCATATGAATAAATAGAACAATTAAAAAAGGAATGGGAACTATTACATTTCTCCCAAAGTCACTAAACAGGGATAGCCTTACCTGGGTTACTGGTCGGTTAAGCAATATGACAAACTGGGTCATTTCAACAGAAGGTCATTTCAGGTTCTTAAAGTATGTAGTTTTATCAGGTTATTTTAAGTATGAAATGTATCAAGTAAAAGTTTAAAAAAATCTCATAGCAGATTTAAGAAAAGAAATGAAAGATTAAAGCCTCTCTATGGTTTCTGAGACCTTTATGGAGTCAGGAAAGAGGTTTATGATTTGTGAACAATTACATTCACTTAACTTATTTAGTCAATTTTTCCCTCCCAGAGAGTGTGCAAATCTCTCCTGTATTGCCGTGAATGTGACATGCTATTACAGCCGCACGTACATGTCGCCATAATTAATTGTTCTCACATTCTGATATGGAATTTGAGCTGCAGGGAGGGCGACAAAATGTACTTTATTATAAATTTCATTGTATCCCAGTTAATCCCTTCAATCAGCCGTCCTTCCACTTCAGGTGACAAGTGTATTTTTAGCATATTTTCCATTATACATTTTAGACATTTTCCTCTGATTTGATATTGGATGGGGAAATTTTAATCATCTATCTTTCCAGATCACACGAACAAAATAATTGTCAGAATAATAAGCCAGCAACTAAGAAATAATCTAACAAACAGAATAATAAAAAAAAGTAACAATGTGGGGCTTAGTAAAGGAGGAAGAAGCTGGTAGGGCGTATACCCATGGGGTGAAGTGCCAGAGAAACGTCAGCAAACTTCTTAGCTTTCACCAGGTTATTTAAGTACAGGACTAGGGCAGGAAACAACTCAGCCTAAAGTGACAGAAAACCTAGGAAAGGGTATGAAATAAACAGATTTACATTCTGACAGTTTAGGTTGGTCATGTATTACTCATGTAAGGGAATACTAGGAGGCAGAGAGCCGTGGACATTCAGCTCCGCTTTAGCTAGTGTACTAACATTCAGGATTAGGGTAGTGAACAGAATGTTTTGCCTTGAGCTGCAATATGGGGGAAAAGGGGTGTTACCAAACAGATGCATCCGATTGAGAGAAAGAAGGCATATTGGGACACATCTTGGCAGTGGCTAGAAGGATAGTTCTGGACCTTGGTAAATCTAATAGGATTCTCTTTATGATCAGGCTGGTGGGATTTGCAGTATACTGTATTCTGAAAATAGAAGAATTGATAGTGAATAAGTATGATCATTACTTTAAGGTAGCACTGAAGAACTTTTATATAGCCTGGTGAGTTTGTTGCTTTATTACAGCATGTACACTATGTGATGGGTACTCATTAGGTCATGGCGGGCCTGATGCCTCTGTGATTTACCCTATATCACTTTGATAATTGGAATAATTAATTTTTGATTGTATCCAGTGGGGGACTGGCCATATACAGTACTGTAAAGGGAAGATTCCTGGTTGGGGCTGTGGCTTTTGATCACATATGGGCCATCTGATTTATGATGTATACACAGAATCTTCTGTAAAGCGTTTGCCAAGAATTTTAGGATTCTTTCAGGAAAGGTTAGTGAGCCCGAACTCTAAGTCAATAAGGACACAGATGTGTTAGTGTGCTGTAATTTTGACCTCTCTAATGTGCATAAAGTATACTCTATATTATGATAAGCACTTTGCTCTCCATGCTCAGGGCTCTCGCTTATCTCTTGCAGAAATAGCAGCCTTCCCTGATGTGTCAGTAGTTGCAGACTTTGTTGCAGTTTTTGGAGCCAAAGCCAAGAATGGCTATAAATGGAATCGAAAATATATGGAAAGTTCTTATACTTCTAACTTCTATTCAATCTAGTTCTGGCTATGGCTCAAAAAAACACAACAAAATCTTGCAACAAAAAAAGCTGTGTTTCTGCAACGTGAAGCCTAAAGCACAAAATACTATAAGTGCTTTTTTTTTTATATATATATTTTTTTATAAATTGAGGGATAATACTGGAGCCTTTAACTTAGGAACTCACCCCAATGCTTCTATATAGATGTAGGTGAGTCTACCATGTTTTCTAGTCTAAATGTATCTGTAGTCAGAAACTTTTATAGCTGTTCAATGTGAACTTTGTCTAATTGCATGCGCTATTGCACAGCATGGAGATTAAGTTGCCCTGCACCTCTTCATTTTAACAAACAGTGAGGGTCCAGGAATACTCATTGATTAGTAAGTGATGATATATAATATATGAAAAATTTCTTTAAAGTAGAATGTTCGATGAAAATGATTTTAATATAAGACTTATGTGTGAATACCTCTGTGCCTCAATATATATATGACATAAGCAGGGCAATTATACAGGGTCATATTGGTACACATATCCCCAGGTTAAATGCTGGAGAATGTCTGAAATTAGATACTAATTTGAATTTAGTTAAACTATATTTGGTGTTTCTGAAGAGTTCAAAATGCTATCCATATTTAATAACAGAAGAAGAAACATCAATATTTCTATACAGCTGGAAATGCCTAGAGGCCATAATCTAGCTATTGGGATTAATATGAAAAATGAAAAACTCTGTTATTTCTGAAGGCGAAATATGTAGCTATTTCAACTGATTTTTTTTCTGTATGCTCCAAAGAAATGAGGCTGTTACCTTTACAAGTAATTTAACATGCGTACCGATATGACTTTTTAATTTCCTAGTGCGCTGTACAAACTCTAAATCTGAAGCAATTCTAATTAACCTCTTCCTGACAATACTATGTATTTATAATTAACCTTTTGACTACAATGGATACGATTTTCAAAATCAGATTATACTTTGTGTCAAGTGCAAATAACAAATAAAAAAATCCCACAATGTTGGGCTTAGAAAAGTAAAGCTTGAATCCCATGTGCTTGATACAGTAGCTCACCTTTTATGAAATTCCCATATTAAGACAAACATTACTTATTCACTTTAGTATATTGGGAAATTAAATTGAGACAAGATTGTTGGCAAAGCAGGATGTGTATAAAAATGGGGACTGCGGGTGGCTGAATCTTAAGAAAAGTTGTGTTTGAAAATAAAATGGAAAATTGTGACTAATCAATTAATTTCATCTCAAGGATACAGATCCATTTCTGCAAACTGTTGTGACTAGGTCTCTGACTCAAAGAGAAAGAATTAAACTTAGTTGCACAAATGACTTCTGGCAACATCTTATCCTGAAACTATGCTGGCTCTCATGTTTTAACACCTATCTGGTAACAAATTATTTGGGTAACAATAGAATTAGGGAATAAAAAACATTATGGGTAGAATTAGTGGTAGGTCTCATAGTCATGTATTTGGTTCAAGGTACATCAGTCATGTACAGCACCTAAGAAAACAAAAGCCTGAGTGAGAGTAGAGAAGGGTTAGGGGATAATCATACACATTAGGGAGAGTGTGTGCCTATATAGGCGTATGGAGACTTAAAAGTCATTCCTGCTCCGCTAGGGATTCTGGGTAAAAAATATGCAAATCTATTCTCCAAGATGTAATTAGGAGAACAGTGCCTCTAGAGGTCAGCATACAGAGACACTGTTCTCCTAATTACATCTTGGAGAATATATTTGCATATTTTTTACTGAGAGTAGAGAGGCATAGAAACATAAAAATGTGGTGCAAGGAAACATAAACTAACAGACAAAGTTTATAGAGAATGTAGCAACAGTTCCTCCATGCTGATAGATTCTATTTGGGTTTCTGTGTAGTAAGGCCTGGTTCACATCTGCGTTCGGTATTCTATTTGGGGAGTCCATTTGGGGACCCCTTGAACAGAGTACCAAATGCATTGAGAAGCGGCTAGCAAAGAAACCAAACGGACACCATAGAATATAATGGGATCCGTGTGTTTTCCATGCAATGTCCGCATGAGTCAAGCAGAGAGGAAAGTAGTTCATAAAGTTCTTTTCTCTCCGCATGATTCGTGCGGGCACCGCACGGAAAACACATAGACCCCATTATAGTCTATGGGGTCCGTGTGTTTTCATAAGCTCAGCGCTTGTCACTGTCTTTGGTGTTCTAATTGTGGGGTCTCCAAGCGGACTCCCCGAATGGAATACCGAACGTAGATGTGAACCAGGCCTGAGAAACCAACATAATTAGCTTCTTAATTACTTTGCCACATAAAATTAATAAAATATAACAAAAAAGAAAGCTTAAAACAATAACACTAACAGCAACTGATTAAAAAATGGAAAATGACTTGTTTGATAAAGCAGCTGCTTGTTTTGCTCTAATATTGCCACAGTTTTGTAGTTGTCAGACTTTGATAAATAACAAGCCATAATTGTGTTTAAAATATGACAAGATTACCATTAGCAAATTGCTCCTGACAAATGGCAGTAACATTTTCTAGCAGCGCTGCCAAGGTTTAATGCGAGTGTTGCCTTTCCCCGTGTGCAAATGACCCTATAAAAGCCAGCAAAATCTCAAAGGCAACTTGGCTTATGTGCTGTCCATAGTGCTGAATCCAGCAGTGAACTGGTTATAGGCGGCAGCACATCTCCACCTGCTCATGCTCCTATATTGTGCCTGATAATGACCACACATATTGATTTCTGGCTATATGAGAGGTTATGTTTGTTTGCTCTCTGGATTAATCTTGATTATGAATGAGGCTCTGTCTCTGTAGAAATATCTTTCTAGACAGGATGAAATGAAGTCAGCAGCCTGCCAATGAGATCAAACAGAGAGTTTCCAAAGAGCACCAGACATAACCTTTCTGCTAATTGCCTGAACTCAAAGAAGAAATTGCAGCTATTAAGGGAGAAGCTTGAATGATAGTGTACATATTATTATATGCATCTTATTTATTTTACAAGACACTTCTCAGAAAATGCATGGACTTTGCCAAAATATTACTTGTCTGTTTATCACAACATGTTTCATGCTCATGCCCTTCTTAAAGAATCAAGGTTCCAACACAGACAATTGATTTAGTAGAGTCTTGTGTGTATCTAATTTGATATGCGTTTAACTGTAGTTTATGTTTTGGCTTTGGATGGTTCAGTCCTAAGATTTGTTTAGGGTAGGCAGAGTCTTGTTTTTGAATACTGCCAAGGACAACATCTGCAAGGAGTTTGTATGTTTTCCTCGTGTTTCTATGGGTTTCCTCCAACTCTCCAAAGACATACTGATAGGGAGGAAAAAAAAACAGATTTGTTTAGGGTCAAGTAAGTCTGACTCCAATCAAAGATTAATTTGGCTTAAAACATATTTTATGACACTGCTAGGGCTCCTAGAACTATGTATAGTCCATTTCTACCAGCAGTGCTAGAAATGTGTCTGCCACTGCCATTACCACCCACACCCTTCAAGCTTCTCTTAGGTCCTCTTTCCCCAAGGTTCTACTTAATCTCTAGGAGCTCATCATCATAAAAACAGTGGGCAATACAAATTAAGGGAGATTGATTAAAACAAAAAAAAAAAAAAAATAGTTGCCTGTTCCTTCTTATTTTTCTGAGGCCAATGTTTATTTTAAAGGAAACGTGATAGGTTGCTATGGGTAGCAGTTTATCTTTAAGTTTTTGATAAATATAACCCACCATTAGAGCTTGGCAAACCTCTCATGATTCGTTTCATGCTCAGGTTCGGCAGCTGGAAGCCCTGTGCATTTCAGGACTAACAAGTTCGGTACAAACAACACTTTAAATTGTCTTAAATCATGGCATAGAATACTTTTAAGGCTCCTAAGAACTTATCTATCTAATTTCTAGCTCTCTAAGGCAAACACAACTGAAGGTATGTCAAAGGGAAAAAGGACATTATTGCACTAGAGGGACTCTTCAGACCCCACAGTATAATAGATGGAGGCCCAGGGGAGGTGTAATAAAAAATATTCATTTGCACCTTATGTTTCTTCTCTTGGGTCTCCTTACCGGCATCTGGCACTTTCCTTGTCAGGTCCGGCACTCTTCCACAATGTCATTTACCCAGCTGTCATGGATGAGGCCTGTGATTGGATCACCAGTGGTCACATGGGCATGTCGAGGTCATCAGTGAGGCCTAATCACAGGCCTAAGTGCTGAACCCAGGCCGATGACATCACAGAAGGGCACTGAACCCTGTGAGGAAGGAGAGTATGAGTGGTTTTTTTTTTTTTTTTTTTTCACCTCCCCTGGACCTCCACCTATTACACTCTGGTGTCTGAAGAGATCCCAAAGTATAATGCGGCGACTATTTTATTTGGACTGAGACAAATCTCCATTTGTTTCATAAAAAACATTGATTTGGAATATTCATGACAAACCTGGCTTTTACGAGATGATTCTCCCATCTCTACCCACATGTGTATTAACATTTTTTACTATAAAGCGTTCTTAATTTTATTATTCATTTGATCTACTATATGTATGAATTTTAGTACCCCAGTTGTCTGGTTAGTAATGGGTGTAGCTATTTGTGCATTGGAATAACCAACTTTCCATTTGTCATGGAACCAAGTAAATAATTAAAGACATTGACAAAACAGTAAGATTCTAGTCAAATGTTTATTGTGGTTATTGTTAATTCTGGGAGCCACATTCTAGAGACAGATCTGTCAGCAATTATGGTACAACTGATGTTGGTGTGAACAGGGCCTAAAAAATAGATACTGACGCAACATAAGTGCCACCAAGCTGGCTCTTCTTTCTCTGCTGGCATCACAGCACATTTGAGACGTATAAAGTTTTTTTTTTT
Organism: Leptodactylus fuscus; assembly: GCF_031893055.1. Classification (NCBI taxonomy): domain Eukaryota; kingdom Metazoa; phylum Chordata; class Amphibia; order Anura; family Leptodactylidae; genus Leptodactylus; species Leptodactylus fuscus. The sequence goes on along the minus strand of NC_134266.1, from coordinate 126,163,204 downwards.
TTTAATTCAAAGATTTTATTAAAGATTTTCAAATATACAACAAAGGAGTTAAAGAAACAATAATGGCAGATACATAGAAATCAGTACATACAGACAATTGTATTCGCCATTTACAAGTCAGGGGGGGGGAGGTGTGCAAGGTCAAATCTCAGCAGTTTTATGTACAGCTAAACTCGCACAAATAGAGATGAAAAGGGAAAGAAGAGGGAGGGGAAGGAGGGTAGGGGGATAAGCATATTAATGAGTCTATGGGCAATCATCTACGACGATCTTGCGGCGTAGTTGAGCCACGGGGCCCAGACCTTCATGTACTTGTCGTGTGTCCTATTCGTCCAGCTGAGAAGCTCCTCTAACCTAGCTATATCCTGCACCGTATGCAGCCAAAGTTGGATAGGTGGGGGTCGGTCTTGCATCCAGAATCTTGGGATCAATAATTTGGCTGCAGCTAGAAGCATGTGGGTCAGCTTATCTTTGGTCGGTGAGTATTGTTTAGTCGGGAGCGAGAGGAATAGGGACTTCGGATCTAATAGAAGAGGGGATCCTCTAATTGCTGCAACAATGGACAAGACTTCATCCCAAAAAGGCTTGATTTTTGGACAGGTCCACCAAATATGGAGATACGTGCCTCTCTGTGAAGAGCATCTCCAACATTTGTCATCTGCTGAGAGTCCTTTCTGAACCAGCCAATCTGGTGTCCTATACCAGCGCGATATCAATTTGAAACTGTTCTCTTGTAAGCGGACACATGGGGTAAGACCATGCGAGGCCAACAGCGCTAGTTCAACTTCTTCATCAGTTAAAGTGATCTGGAGATCTTTCTCCCAACTAGTCAGATACGCGGGTTTGTATGGTGTTATCGGATTAACAAACCTGTGTAATAAAGTTGCCGTTTTGCGTAACATAGGAGTATCAGAGAGAAGCATTTTCTCAAAGGTCGTTAAAGATCTCTTCGGCATTTCTAGTTTGTTAAATGTTGCTAAGTGATGACTAATATGGGCCTGATGTAGAAAAGAGGTATGCTGATCTTGAGATATAAGGGAATAGTCAAGCTGCATAACATCACCTGTCGCTGCCCATGTATCTTTCAATCTCCCCTGGAGGTTCGAAGGCCAGGAGAGGTCAGTCGATGGTTTGCTCTTACTCATCCATTTCGGGAGGAGGGGAATTGGCAGAAGCGGAGAAGGGGCTGGGGCCAGTTTCGGGCCCAGTTCCCTCCAGGTCTCCATAGCACCACGCAGTAGAGGGGTCTCAGAGCTAAGGTTGTTCGTGCTGGTAGGCGGAAACCAAAGTTCCCCTTGAAGCTTCAGTGAAAGAGGGTAATAAGTCGTCCTGGTTGGAAACAGAAGGTGCGTCCACCAACGAAGTTGGCTTGCTTTATAGTAGCGAATCATATCAGGCATTCCAATGCCTCCTTGAAGCTTATGTTTAGTTAATAGTGACCAGGCCAATCTTGGAGATTTCCCATTCCAAACGAATCTGGTAAAAATCTTCCTAATGGATTCAAAAAATATTTTTGGTATATAAATTGGTAGCATAGACATAGTGTATAGAAGTTTTGGAAATAGGTAGGTCTGAATTAAGGCTTTTCTTCCAAACCAAGAGAGCGGTAAGGCTTGATATGATTGTAGATCTTTTCGTAGAGAATCCAAAAGTGGTGTAAAATTGAGTTCGTACAACCAAGATATTCTGGGCGCTAGTCTAACACCCAGATACTTGATTGAAGTCGACGTCCAGTGAAATGGGGACTCTTCTTGGAGCTTTTTCACATGAGCGTGACTCACCGAGACATTAAGTATTTCTGATTTATCAAGGTTTGCCTTATACCGAGATGCTATTCCATATTCTTCGATCACTTCGGTAAGTGCCTTGAGGCCCTCCGCCGGATTCGTCACTAAGAAGAGGACATCGTCCGCGAAGGCTACAGCTGAGGTGGTGGTTTTCCCGGTCTTAAAACCAAGGATCCTAGGATCTTGTCGGACAGCTTGGAGCAAAGATTCCAAGACAAGGATAAACAACGTTGGTGAAAGCGGGCAGCCTTGTCTTGTCCCAATTGTAATCTTGAACGGTTCGGATAAAATCCCATTCAGTTTAATCTTAGCGTATGGCTCAGCATATAGAGTAAGAATAGCCGTGATGAATTGAGGTGGGAAGCCAAATTTCTGTAGAGATGCCTTCATAAATTGCCAATCCACCCGATCAAAGGCTTTTTCCGCGTCAATTCCAACCAGTGCTAGTGGAATGTTGGACTGTTTGGCCTTGTGAATAATGGGGAGTAGTCGCCAAGTGTTGTCCCTGCCCTCTCTGTGCTGGACAAATCCGGATTGCTCCGGGTCAATTAGATCGGGTATTAACGATTTCATACGGAGTGCTAGTAGTTTGGCCCAGATTTTAATATCAAGATTTAATAGTGAAATCGGCCTATAATTACCACATTGTGAGAGATCTCGCCCCTCCTTTGGGATTAGTGTCACTTGAGCTTCCTGGGCCTGAGGTGGAAGGCAGCCTCCACGCAATAAAGAATTGCACAATTTGAGCAGTGGAGGAATGAGAGGCTTCTGGAACTTTTTATAGTATATCAGCGGAAGACCATCCGGACCCGGGCTCTTACCAGGTGGAAAGCTGGAGATTACCATCAATAATTCCTTGGTGGATATTGGGTCAAGTAAAGTAGCAGCGTCTTCCGTAGATATCCTGGGCAGATTCAAATTATCCAAGAATTGCTTGGTGAGGTGTCCTTTAGACTCAGTGTAGGATCTTGGATCGTTGTCACGGAGGTTATACAAGTTCGAAAAGTATTTAATAAATTCTTTTGCTATTTCGCCTGTGTCGTTTGTCAGCGTCCCATCTTCCTTTTTGATAGAAGAAATATAAGATCGGGTTTTCGCTTTCCGGATCAATGAAGACATCAAGCGGCCACCCTTGTCTCCGTGGGCATATATCATTTTCCGGAAGTTCAAGTGTTGCTTGGCCACTCTGGCATTGAGAAGGTTCAGCAATGATTCTCTTAAAGAGGTCAGGTCTTTCTGAATATTTTCCGCTTTGGTACGTTTATGGGCTCTTTCCAATTGCGCTATCTTCCGAAGAATGTCGTCCATGTTCTTCTGTGCCGTCTTCTTTTCTCTGGATGCCAGGGCGATTAAAACACCTCTTATATAAGCTTTATGGGCTTCCCAGATGATTTGAGGATTAACATCGTCTGTTGTATTGTTCTCAAAGTACTCGGTCAAGTGCTTGGACAGGAAATCTACATGTTGCTCGGAATCTAATAGTGCCTCATTCAGCCTCCATGTCCACTGGCCCTTTGGTACTCTGCAAAGCAATATATCACACGACACTGGTGCATGATCGGAGATAGTGATCGGCCAGATCTTAGCAACAGAGGCGAGCTGGAGAGAGGTTTTGGAGATGAAGATATAATCAATACGGTGGTAAGAGTGGGCCGGGGGGGAAAAAAACGTGTAGTCACGAACCGAGGGATGGAGTGTTCTACAGATATCTATAAGGTCTAGTTCCTGTAGCGTTTTGTGGAGTGCTCCAATGGCTCTTTGTGACAATGAAGGTGCAGAAGAAGATGAGTCTAGTGCGTGGTTCAGAGTCATGTTGAAATCTCCGCCTACAATCAGTTGACCTTCTCTGAACAGGTTAAGGGTTGTCAAAGTCTGTATTATCCACGAAGTTTGGTTTTTGTTAGGTGCATACATGGATGCGAGAGTGTAGGGAATTGATGCAATGGTGCCCTTAAGGAAAATCGCCCGGCCTTCCGGGCGGAGTGAGGGTGTGTAGAGTGAAAGCATTGGGTATACTCTTTACTATGTAATTTTGGTATTTTTATACCTTTAGACGTATAAAGTTTTCACCATATAAAGCTATCTTCACTGAGTTCAACCTTATCCAAGTTTTATTTCATTGCAAAGAGGAAGTCACTGCTGTCAGTGATTCAAGTTCCCATATCTTTGTTTCCTTGGCAAGGCCTTTAGACTCACCATACACATAAGATAATTGATGGAATATGCCACATTAATTGTATGGACTGATTAAAACATATTAATTGCTTTAGATTCAATGACAGGTCTAGCCCAGTGTCAATAAGTGGAGCCTAGATTTTTTCACTTAGACTCACTCATGCCGTAACTTCCTGCACAGGATTCTGCGATTTACTATGTTCTCAAGAATTACCCCTACTGTGGAGCACTTGAAATATGGTGATCTGTTTGTACAACTAGGCGATTTTAAATTGGTACTATGTTGAGGGCAGAGAAAGGAGAAGGAGGATACTCAGACCAGGCCTACAGTCACCTCAATGGCATTAATTGTCACTAAGAAGAGAACAACTATATTATTATATATTGATGCCAAGTCACTGAGGTATTCCATGCAAACTCATCCAGTAATTTCATGTCAAGCGTAGATAGTGCCAATAAACTGTTGTTCTATAACTATAAGTCAGCTGTATAATTGGTTCAAGCATCTAACATGGTTAGCATAACAAAAAGAAATATCTTGCTATAGCTTTTCTTTGTTTTCGCTTCACTTCTCGCTTCTACAAACAGTCTTACAATGCTGAGTGGCATCTGATTAAACCATTCCATGTGGCTGCTTCTTTGTTCGGAAAGATGGCCTCAATTTTCATTAACATGACCACTCTGCAATCAGCCATAAACAAGACATAGAGGCCTGCCAAATATTAACATGCTTGTCTGCTAGAAGCAGCCAAGGAAGACAATATCTTCTCACCCTGTGCTGTTCACTTCAGTTATGTGGTTCTTTCATGTTGCAATACATCAGCTGTTTCCATGGCCATCACTATCATCTAGCTTTCAATGTAATAATCAAGACTCATGAATCCCTGTACAAATCCTTTCATTGTTTTATAGAATAATATAAAACCAATTGTTATTTCAAATGCTATGTATTAGGGACAAAGAAGAATTCATGACTCCACATTAAAACAACAACCCATGTAGTTGTATAAAGAGATGTGCGATCTTTAAAGATTCTCTTCTGCTTATTTAAAGTGCACATCAAGCAAATTTGTTGCAAATCTTGAACCTGACAAGTCCATCTTCCATCTGTAATAAAGTAAATTAAAATTTATTAAAGTTTTTGTACATATGTCTATCTATCTATCTATCTATCTATCTATCTATCTATCTATCTATCTATCTATCTATCTATCTATCTATACAGATGTAGGCTTTCTTACCCATCCTTTTGGATGGACATGTACAGATGTGTATGCCACAAATTAAAGGGTTGTCAGTTTTTTGTTATTTTTTAGAATTTAATACTGTTGCTAATAGTGCCATGAACATAACAAACCAGTAATCACCTCTCCCTGCACCTTCAATACCAGCAGCTACCCTTTCACAAGTGGCATGTCAGCAGAAGGGACTGTTGAAGCCTGTTATTGGCTGCAGTGGCTCATATTAAAAAAAAAGGTTCTTAGAGGCTACTTTTGGGTAGTGTACCTCTTGGACAGAGATTGACTGTTGGCACTTTCAGCTTTCACTTTAGTCACAGTGTGGTGGACTGAGAAACTTTCACCAAACTTTTACCAATATATATAATAATCTAACAAACGTCCAAAATAAAACAAACTTCTTGTTTTATTGGAATTAACCAACAATCCACACTAAGGGATTGGATGTTTTCGAATAAATACTCCACAATTCTTAATTATAGCTCATGATCAAGATACTTGGACTGCTACATACTGGAATCTGTTTATTTATTGTTGATCACATGGCATAAAAGCCACACAGCTAAGAAGCTGACATTCCTAAAACCAAGGAACCAGATTAAACTCGAATATTCAAAATATAATCGCATAATTTGTAAATTGTACACTAGAGTCATGATACTGACCTTGTCACCAATACGGCTCAATCGCAGGCCTCAGTGGTTACCCTGGGTGTATGAGGTCACAGAAGAGTACCAGATGCAAACTCTGCTGCTTTTCCGTGACGTCACACCCAAAGAGAAGTCAGAGAAAGTCACAGATTGCTTGATGCTGTGAGGAGGTCTGAAAGAGGAGAAGGAAGGTGAGTATAAACGTTTTATTATACCTATTATACTTTCACACCTTGTTCTATCTTAACAAGTTCTGACCAAACCATAGGATTGTTTTGTCTGAACACCAGACAAAGCAAATCATCAAAGGTTCCCCTCCTTATTTCTAAGCCATACAAATTAAATCTTCTTCTGGAGCTATAGCCAGATGCAGGGCCGGCTTCAGGTTTTTATGGGCCCTTGAGTGACAGAGCCTCAGTGGGCCCCCTTGTAAAGGAGGCGGGGGAGTCGAGACACTGTGCGTCGCAGATGAAGCGAGTGACGTCACGCAGAAGTGTGGCGTCACCAACGCCATACCTCCCAACTTCTGAAGAGTAGAAAGAGGGGCAAATTTAGCTCCACCCACTTTTATGTTGACTCCGCCCACCCATTTATTTATCATGTGCTCCCACACAGTATAATCCTCCTACAGTCACCCGTAAATTATATGTCCCCCCTCCATCTATCCCCAGTTTCATATACACCCTTCCTCTGCTCCCAGTTTCATGTCCCCCCCTTCATCTCTGTCCCCAGTTTCATGCCGTTCTCCCCCTTCATCTGCCCAGTTTCATGTCCCGCTTCTCTGCCCCAGTGTCATGCTGTTCCACTCCCCCATCTGCCCCAGTGTCATGCCGTTCTCCCCCCTTCATCTGCCCAGTTTCATGTCCCCCCCGTCTCTGCCCCAGTGTCATGCCGTTCTCTCCCCCCTGTCATCTTCCCCAGTGTCATGCCGTTCCCCCCTCCCCTTCATTTGCCCCCCAGTTTCATGGGCTCCCTTCATTATGTTCCACCTTAATATTTAATACAAAACAAACACTTACACTCACCTTCCATCACTCCCCCGCTGCTCCTCTCTCTGCTCTTTCACTCCATCCACATAGTTGTAGGCGCGATGACGTCATCACATCGCGCCTACACACGCAAGCCGGGCCGCAGCGTTAAAGCAGGAGCTGAGCTCACAGCTTCTGCTTTAATCGCCTATGTATTCAGCTCATCGGCGTCCGTCGGATGACGATGAGCTGAAATCGGGACAGGCAAGTGCTGGGGCAGGCAAGTGCCGGGGGCCCTCAGAGGCTCTGAGGGCCCCGGCACTTGCCCGACTATGCCGTGCGCTGACGCCGGCCCTGGCCAGATGATAAGCTGAAACATCATGATAAGGTATTAACTTGCAGGGTGATTGATAGAGTGAATTCTCTGTACAGCAATGAGGTTCATCTTCACATTAATGGGAAGGTCAATTGCTACAATGCTGGGGGCTCAGAAAAAACATTTAACTTTGTTAAGCACAAGAGGGACTCATCCAAAGTAAACATGCTCTGTGTAAAGAACAGGCAAAAGTCTATGACACCTTCTTTTTGCCAAGGATACTGTCAATGCCACTCATACCTGGACATGTTAAAGGAATTCTTATTTCACATATAGACAAAGATCTGTAAACTGTAGTCTATTAACAGGATGGAGCACATCTGCATTTCCACTTGGATGTTCACTGATATCTGAATGAAACAGTAATCCACTGCAGGTGCAATGAACTTCATGACCCCCAGACCTAAACCCTCCTGAATAACTGAAAGGATCTGAATGACCTGAGATGTTGCATCAATGAAACAGCAGAGTCCATATCTGAGGATATGCTGGCACATTACAGGACTGAACTCTAATACTGCCTGGACATGTGCCATATCACCAATGTAAATCACATAGAACATTTGTAGCGCATGCATAAAATTTGGACAGATAGTTGGACATATTAAAAACATTTGTGTTATTATATTCTCTAGGTTATGAAAATCGAGGCTATAATTTTGCACCATTATTTTGTATCGCCCAGCATAACTGGGCAACTAATGTTCTTTATTATCCTTTGCTCCAGGAATTACTCATGAATGGACAGCATGAACACTACAAACATCTGGTTATTGTTTTGATTTTTTAATTTTTTTAATGTAGTTTATATTACAAAAAGAATTAGACCGGATAGAACTTTCGGTTTTCAATTTCCTCTGCAATAAATGCTGTTTTGTTGAAGAATATGTTAGTTTTTTGGTATTGTGAAAATGAATTGGTTTGCATATCAAGAGTTTCCTTCCTAAGCATCCATCTAGCAAATGTAAAGCATTCTCATCTCTATAATGAAAAGTACATCCTCCTACTCTTTCAATTAAGCAGATACGTAGAATCCTGTTAGAGAGATGGGGCGCGAGGTAATAACAATGTGTTGTTGATTAGACGGCGGCACGTACTCTCTTGGTTCAGACTGTATTTCACCCTTTCACTACTAGCCTGGCATGGAATACTAATTGGACGTGCTCCCATGTTCAGTGTGCAGGACACGTCAGATGGTGAGGAGGGCTTGTACTGTCTCTGGAGAGAAATTGATTTATTTGTGTTTCATCTACCTGCTGTCAGTGGCTGAAATTCTTCATTTTAGCTGATTGTTAGTTGTTTAGTGTCAGATATTACACTTGATATACAAATGTGGAGCATAACAAAAGACTATTTGAAGAACTGTTTGGTCATAAATCTTTCCTAAACTTCCAACAGAAGCCCTTCTATACACAATGCTTTATAGCAATAAATCGATTTTATTCATCAGTTTAACATTTGAAGTGAATCTAAATTTACATTTTGGAACTTCAAAGTATAATGCAATGTTAGAAGATTAAATCATCTCTAATATCTAGCAATAGGTCTCTATTTATCATCAATGAAACCAATAATATTACAGTTATTAAAAGGATTTTCAGTCCCCATATGGATTTTTTCATACCGATGACCTATTCACTTGATAGGTCATCAGTATCTGATCAGTGGGGGTCCACCACCCAGGTCCTGCACAGAACAGCTATTCAAGCAGCACCAATAGCTATTACAGTAGACAGTGAGCATGTGCAGTCTAAGCCTATTCAAGTAAAAGGAGCAGAGCAGCAGTCTAATACACTGTATATCAGTGGTTCTGGGAAACTCCAACTCCGCTCCTATTGCTTGTATAGGCTCCCATGTGCTCCCCACCCACTACACCAGTTTCTATATATTATATACTAAATAAATATTTAGTATTGTGGGCCTTTATGTAAGCCCCTTTTTGGATGTGTTACCAATTTACCAAAAACATTGTAAACATTCTTCTGTTTACCTAACAAGAGGTCATCTGGTTCCCCACAAGTTAAAATGATTATTGACTATCCTCGGGCTAAGAACGTGGAAGCAAGCAATAGGTTTCACTGTAGCAGATCCACAATAGAGATGAAACATTCCAGATCTTAACTACATCATTGAACTTTAATAGTAAGATGCAAACAGGAAAGTAGGTCAGCAGTCCTTTTCGGATATGTTTAAAATTTAACTTTTAATCCATAGTTTAAAAAGTACAGATTTCCAGATAGAAGTCAAAAAATAAAGTTCCAAAGTGAAGAAAAAGTTAGGAAAATACACACATAGTGATTAAAAAGTATGGAACGCCGACGCGTTTCGAGGTAGAACTACCTCTTACTCATGGCAGGTCTAAACTGACTCTAACGGTTTCTGTTCATATATCCGCTTTAATTAAATAGCTTATGCGTTGCACCTGTGTTTGTATACGATTTCAATGGTATCCACCCTTTTTACCAAACTGAAGCCTCAAGTTAAGGACAGAATAAGCATACATATATACATCAATAATAAAAATAAAAATACGTATATAATAAATATATGTAAAACCATTGGTTTCTGCGTAAAAATACAATTATAATTCCATGTCCACAATAAGAACTCCTGTGTTCATCTTGAACTACGATTCCCTTAGTTCTCCTGGGTTAGGTCACCTGATTTATGATACTCGGATGTACTCTAATTCGTACATGGTATTCCCTACTTGGTTTTAACTAAATTAATAGCGCCAGAGACCACGTAAACTATCATAATTATCGTCGAATGACATTAATTACATATTACATATAACTACAGGATTATAGTTACCTGTCCCCCTTCTCTTCCGTCCCCATTATGTTCCTATGCACTACAATTCCCATAATCCTTGGAGTTTACCCACGTGACCAATACTAACCAATCCTGGTTCTTAAGAGGTTGTATTGATAGCAGTGATGTGTTCTCAAACACTACAATTCCCATGACCCTTAGGGTTGAATCACGTGACCAATATTGGCCAATCCTGGTTCCTAAAGGGCAATAATAACGGCAATGATATATTCAATTCTAGGGTGAAAAAGGTTTAACCTTATGATCTCAATAGATGTAAGTAAGATCCGTTTTTATATTAAGTCCAAATGGTGTTCTACAATTAAATTTTAATATATAAAAGGCTTCCCTTTTTAGCAACATATCCCTATGATTACCTCCCTGTTCAGATTTTTTCACAAAAAAAAAATCTGAACGGGGAGGTAATCATAGGGATATGTTGCTAAAAAGGGAAGCCTTTTATATATTAAAATTTAATTGTAGAACACCATTTGGACTTAATATAAAAACGGATCTTACTTACATCTATTGAGATCATAAGGTTAAACCTTTTTCACCCTAGAATTGAATATATCATTGCCGTTATTATTGCCCTTTAGGAACCAGGATTGGCCAATATTGGTCACGTGATTCAACCCTAAGGGTCATGGGAATTGTAGTGTTTGAGAACACATCACTGCTATCAATACAACCTCTTAAGAACCAGGATTGGTTAGTATTGGTCACGTGGGTAAACTCCAAGGATTATGGGAATTGTAGTGCATAGGAACATAATGGGGACGGAAGAGAAGGGGGACAGGTAACTATAATCCTGTAGTTATATGTAATATGTAATTAATGTCATTCGACGATAATTATGATAGTTTACGTGGTCTCTGGCGCTATTAATTTAGTTAAAACCAAGTAGGGAATACCATGTACGAATTAGAGTACATCCGAGTATCATAAATCAGGTGACCTAACCCAGGAGAACTAAGGGAATCGTAGTTCAAGATGAACACAGGAGTTCTTATTGTGGACATGGAATTATAATTGTATTTTTACGCAGAAACCAATGGTTTTACATATATTTATTATATACGTATTTTTATTTTTATTATTGATGTATATATGTATGCTTATTCTGTCCTTAACTTGAGGCTTCAGTTTGGTAAAAAGGGTGGATACCATTGAAATCGTATACAAACACAGGTGCAACGCATAAGCTATTTAATTAAAGCGGATATATGAACAGAAACCGTTAGAGTCAGTTTAGACCTGCCATGAGTAAGAGGTAGTTCTACCTCGAAACGCGTCGGCGTTCCATACTTTTTAATCACTATGTGTGTATTTTCCTAACTTTTTCTTCACTTTGGAACTTTATTTTTTGACTTCTATCTGGAAATCTGTACTTTTTAAACTATGGATTAAAAGTTAAATTTTAAACATATCCGAAAAGGACTGCGGACCTACTTTCCTGTTTGCATCTTACTATTGAAGTCTTGCTTCGTGAGTCCAGAAGCTTCTAGGTCGTGCACCCTTGGGGATTATGGTGAACATATGGTGAGTTTCAGTGGTTACTTTTTTGCGTATATATTTATCATTGAACTTTCCACATAAAACAAGTACAGATTTGCCATTTGCCATGTAACTAGAGATGAGCGAACATTAAAATATTTGATATTCGATATTCGTTTCGAATAGCCGCTCAATATTCGACTATTCGATCGAATATCGAACCCTATTATAGTCTATAGGGAAAAATGCTTTGTTTCAGGGGAACCCACCATTCGACTCAGGAGGGTCACCAAGTCCACTATTACACCTCAGCAAATGATGAAAACATCTCTGGAATGGAACTGGGACAGCAGGGGATGTCTGGGGGCATCTAACAAGCCCAAGTCACTGTTTTACCCCACCATCACAGCCTATCAACTACACACTTTCCACACTCGAAAAAACCTCTATCAAAGTGGGAAAATACCTGGAAACCTTCTTTCTTTCCCAAATGAATGGACCGAAACCTAAATTTAAGCTAAAGAAACATTAACAAGCACCCCTTTAAATCACGTTGCCCATGACAACCACAGATGGAATAGGCAATGGGAAATCCAAAAGCCCCCACCCTTAACTGTCATTGTGTGTGTGTGTGTGTGTGTGTGTGTGTGTGTGTGTGTGTGATGTGGTGAGACCTTCAAAAATTCACTTTTCTGGCCCTTAACGTGAGCCCTTCCAAATTAAGTTAGAGGCCCTTAAGCTGAGCTACCACCAGAGACTGAGGCCCTTTAGGTGACTTCAGCCTCTTACTAGCAGAGTTTTAGGCCCTTTAACTTAGTTCAGAATTGCACCAGCAGAGATTTTTGCCCTTTGGGTGAGTTGAGCCTTGCACCAGCAGAGTGTTAGCCCCTTTAAAATTATTAGCCCCTAAAACACCCTAAACACCCTAAAATCACTCTCATTGTGTTGGACTGAGGCAGTGGATTGGACTGAGGACCCAGACATTGACCTTGATTTTAATTGGGAAATTGATAACATTTTGGCATCAAGTCCTGGGGGTAACTCTTATTTAGAGGACCGCAAAGGTGGAGAATTGGCTGCAACTACTACTACCGGTAATTGTCCTCTAATATCGGACTCTACATTACCTTTACAGGGTTCTGATCAGGTGTTAATAGTCCAAACAACATGCTCCAGTACTTTAGATGTAGATCAGAAACCACTTTCCCTTCCGACACCAGATTTAACCAAGCTTCATCATCATCCTGCTGAGATGGAGCCACTAAAGGAAACCTTGCCTTCAAAGGCATGTCCTGGAGCTGCGACTGAGCCAAATGTAAACACAGAGTCCTTTTGAACTGAACAAAATTCACCAGCAGTGTTTTTGGCCCTTAGGGTGAGTTGAGCCTTGCACCAGCAGGTGTCCCTTAACATCAGGGGGGCCCTAAGTTCTGTGCTAAGTTGCACAAAGTTTCACTTGACCACCGACACGTGGACAAGTGCATGCGGCCAGGGACGCTGAATCTCAATCGCGGCACACTGGCTGAATGTAGTTGAGGCTGGGACCGAGTCGCAAACTGTGGCGGCCTGCCTTGTCTCCCCACCTAATATTCCTGGCAGGAGTGCTGAAACACCACCCTCCTCCTCCTCCATTAAATCGACCCCAGCTATGAGCTGGAAACGCTGCAACACTGGCGTGGGGAGACATCAGCAGGCCGTGCTGAAGCTCATCAGCTTGGGGGACAGACAACTTTGTTCAATCCAGTATTGTTTGTCTCCATGATGTGAATTATGCCTTTGTCTCTTGAAAAGCAACCCAACATGAAGTCAGCCATGTGTGCCAGTGTGTTACTTGGCATGACTTCACTGCCCCCAACTGTAAGGGTCACTCTCCATTTCCTCCATTTTCCACTCTCCTTCACACCATCCGTGCTGAAGCAATGGGATGCACTGAACTTCACCCTCAAGCCTCGTGTGGGACAGTGACATGAAATGCCATTTCATCCCCTCGTCTTCCTCCGCCAGCCAATGGTGCAAAGATGACAGGAGTGTGCTCTGAATGTTTTCAGCCTATTGGAGGCTACTTCTCACTTACAAAAATGGCCGCTCAAAATTCGACTATTCGATCGAATATCGAACCCTATTATAGTCTATGGGGAAAAATGCAGGGTCGAAGCAGTAGAGTGGCAGGCTGCGGTAAATCCATAGGAATGAATGGACGCAGCTGGCGCGCAGGCGGTTAAGCAGAAAAGTCTGCATGCCGACCGCTTCCATTCATTCCTATGGGTGCGTGCTCGCTCATCTGATACTATAGCTTTTCCCACAATGATTGGCCAGTAGCCAAGCATTGTGGGAAATAACCTCCGACCTCGATCCTTGATTTAGAACTTTTACAGTGCATATGATTGTTTGACCCCCTTGATGAGGTTTCCTATGTTATGTATTGTCTAGTTATGTCATAGCATAGTATGGACAGAACTTGTCTACTGGATTTGTATTGTATCATAGAACACATTTCCAAAACTACAATTTATTAAACTGTCTACAAGAAACCCTCTCTTTGTTGTTCATAGCAGTGATTCACAGCTCATCTTTAGTTTTGTATGCTGATATGTGGACAAAATCTGCATATCAGAGGCCCCACATTGCGGAAACGCAACTTTTTTTTGTTACAGATTTTGTTGCGGTTTTTTGAGCCAAAGCCAAGAATGACTACAAAGTAAATGGGAGTTATATAGGAAATTCTTATACTTCTACCTTTTTCTCAATCCACACTTGGCTTCGGCTCAAAATCTGCAACAAAAAAAGCTGCATTTCCGCAACGTGGGGCCTTAGCCTAAACAATTTTCATAAATCTGTCCTAATTTTCTACATATAATTTCATTATTGTCACACCACCTGGTTATTTCAGCGCTGCTATTAAGTTAAAAAGCTTGGAAACCTCTGGCTTAGATGTTATCCATAGTTTCATCTTGACCTTGCTGACATTAAATCCACAATGTGCTGATTGTTTTCTATATGCATTTCTGTCGCTGCCACTTCTACTAATGAATTCATTCTACATCCTTCCCTTTTCATTCATCATAAATGACATCACCCATATTCATTATCAACAGAAAAGTCTCACTTCCTAATAACATGTTAGACTCGGGGGGGGGGGGGGGGGGCATTGTTATATAGCTAGAGACTCATTATTAAAAGAGCATCTAATTTGCTTTCTCATTAGGAATATTAGTGGGACTTTGCTGCCTATAAAATGGAGAGTAAAAGGAAATGTATACGAGACAACCACTTATTCTGTTTACACGACTGCCTTATTGAAGTAGAGAAGTAGCGTCTGGCATAGAGCCTGGTGTTGCTGAATAATACTCAGATGTTGCGGAGAGTTATAATGAAAGACACAGAGCAATGTAATGTTATAAACACAATTTCAATCAGCATTATGTGCATTGCTGCCAAATATAAACATATAGTTGTATATTTCCATCAAAATGTAAATCATTTATATATATTTGACATACTGTATATTGAGCAATAACAGGGCAAGCATAGAACTATCACTCTGCTTCCACATGCCTCTGATTTTATATATATATATATATATATATATATATATATATATATATATATACACTCACCGGCCACTTTATTAGGTACACCATGCTAGTAACGGGTTGGACCCCCTTTTGCCTTCAGAACTGCCTCAATTCTTCATGGCATAGATTCAACAAGGTGCTGGAAGCATTCCTCAGAGATTTTGGTCCATATTGACATGATGGCATCACACAGTTGCCGCAGATTTGTCGGCTGCACATCCATGATGCGAATCTCCCGTTCCACCACATCCCAAAGATGCTCTATTGGATTGAGATCTGGTGACTGTGGAGGCCATTGGAGTACAGTGAACTCATTGTCATGTTCAAGAAACCAGTCTGAGATGATTCCAGCTTTATGACATGGCATTGCATTATCCTGCTGAAAGTAGCCATCAGCTGTTGGGTACATTGTGGTCATAAAGGGATGGACATGGTCAGCAACAATACTCAGGTAGGCTTTGGTGTTGCAACGATGCTCAATTGGTACCAAGGGGCCCAAAGAGTGCCAAGAAAATATTCCCCACACCATGACACCACCACCACCAGCCTGAACCGTTGATACAAGGCAGGATGGATCCATGCTTTCATGTTGTTGACGCCAAATTCTGACCCTACCATCCGAATGTCGCAGCAGAAATTGAGACTCATCAGACCAGGCAACGTTTTTCCAATCTTCAATTGTCCAATTTCGATGAGCTTGTGCAAATTGTAGCCTCAGTTTCCTGTTCTTAGCTGAAAGGAGTGGCACCCGGTGTAGTCTTCTGCTGCTGTAGCCCATCTGCCTCAAAGTTCGACGTACTGTGCGTTCAGAGATGCTCTTCTGGCTACCTTGGTTGTAACGGGTGGCTATTTGAGTCACTGTTGCCTTTCTATCAGCTCGAACCAGTCTGGCCATTCTCCTCTGACCTCTGGCATCAACAACGCATTTCCGCCCACAGAACTGCCACTCACTGGATGTTTTTTCTTTTTCGGACCATTCTCTGTAAACCCTAGAGATGGTTGTGCGTGAAAATCCCAGTAGATCAGCAGTTTCTGAAATACTCAGACCAGCCCTTCTGGCACCAACAACCATGCCACATTCAAAGGCACTCAAATCACCTTTCTTCCCCATACTGATGCTCGGTTTGAACTGCAGGAGATTGTCTTGACCATGTCTACATGCCTAAATGCACTGAGTTGCCGCCATGTGATTGGCTGATTAGAAATTAAGTGTTAATGAGCAGTTGGACAGGTGTACCTAATAAAGTGGCCGGTGAGTGTGTGTATATATATATATATATATATATATATATATATATATACACTCTTTGTTGTGATGTTCCTCTGTTATTCCTCCTAGAAATTCATGAAAAAATTGGAGCCTGGGTGTTATCATTCCTCTTCTCGAAGGGCTATGTCTCTACACAGTCTGGTGCTATCAGCACACATTGGAAAGAGTGAGACTGTGTACAGACATCCCCCTCCCCATCTAGTAATAATTAGCTGTCAATGTATTCACGCTACCAAGAATAATATAAGAAAATGAATGTTCTCCATGTTTGTTGGAGGAATGATATGAGAAAAGATTATCCAGAATTCCAGAATTTAATGAATATTGCAATTATTTACTGATATAGACACCTCTGAGGTGGTGACAGGTCTCATTTAACTTGGCTATGCACTTTCAGTAACTATTATCTAAATAACGAATTTACCTACGACTGTGTCTCCAGACCTTAACATACAAATGCATGCCAGACAGAGCTGAGTGTGCATGTATTCTCTACGAGGAGAAGAACACTTCTAGACACCTCTGGCGGTGACTTATTTCCCTTGAGAACAAAGAATTAGACATGTTGAAAATTAACATATATATGCGAACAAACATTGGTTGAACATGTAATACACAAAAGATGCTCGCCTGACTCTTCTGGGATTAGCAGGCTATACCTTTTATAGACACCATCATTTCAAACAGGAATCTAAGAAGGTGTGGTGATGTGTCTGACGATTTACACTGACATTGTGTAGCCTTATGGTTCCTGCATGTTGCTTTATAATATAATAGTTACAAATCTAGGGGTAGTCAGGGGCTTAACTATGAACAACAGGGCCCCATAGGAAGATTTTTACACAGTATAATGCCCTTTATACTCACCCACACATAGTATAACACCCCAATTTTCCACCATATAGCATATTGCCTCCTTTAATAACCACCCACACAGTATACTGCCCCTTTACACGCCTCCACACATTGATAACCTACTTTATGGTCCCCCACAATTAAGGACTCCCTGTGAAGGCCCCAATACTGTAAGAATCCCCACTACACTACAGGCCCCTGTACGATATACTGCCCCTTAGAATAACTTTAGGCCTTTACCTACTGGATTTATTCAAGCAGGTAACATCTGATATTCTCTTGCCCATACCACTCCTGCTCACTGGCTCCTCGTACATCACCTCTCAGCAAAGAGACATCTCAACGCTGTATAGTGTCGGGACATATTGCATAGTTCCCCTTGGAAGCTGAAGGTGAAGCGGAGATGGCGCTGAGCAGGTATGGGGATGGGTAAGTGAATACATTACCGAAAAAAAAGCAAATGGGACTGGCCCTCTTAGTGTTGTGAGCCCCATATCAGCTGCTACGGCAGTAGTTCTGCCCCTTGGAGTAGTCTTGCTAAGAAATATGAATAAAAATGAGGAAGCAAATACTTAGCACTGTATACAGGTCTGTCTGCCTGCAGCAGTGTGAAAGGTAAAAAATGTATTTTTTACTAAAGGCTTGTGCTTCTTCTACATTGATGGAACAATAGTACTAGCAGCCCTTCGCACTGCATGTTTTTATTACTATTCTCTCATTAAATGCAACCTGAAATTCCTAGTCTAAATGTGTTCTACATAGGGTTAAATTATAACAGAATTTAAGGATTGATACCTAACAGTTTACCAGAAATTAGCCTTCATTGGCCAAGATAAAAGGTGGTATTTTCACTGCCTGCTTTACTGCATTTGGCCTGCATAATGATGCATTGGGTAACTTTTACAGAGTGCCCAAAGTTCATGTGAAAAAAAGCTTTTCCATTTTCTACTTTAAATAGAAGCTTTAACACATTAAGGCTTATAGAAAGAGACTGATCTGTCTGTAGAGAATGTGTTTTTTCCTTTTCCTTTAGAATGTTCTATTGTTATGTTCAGTCAATGTAATTTACAGCTCTTACAATCTCTCACATACAGTACACAATCTTTTTTTGGGACGTAAGTGAGTATAAAAACAACTAAAAGCAACATTACATTTTTTAGATTTTATTTTTTAAAATATTTCAAAAATAAAGAGGGAGGGTACAACAAAGGGGAGGCGGGCTCAAATTGGCAAGTACCTGCATATTTCTATGAAACTGCGCACATGACAAGAGACTGAAGATATCAGTTTACAGTATATTCCTAAATCCAGCCAGAAATATGGCAATGATGATTAAGAACAATATTAAGGTGGACAAATACTGTATACTTTAGGTCCAATTGAAGGGTTTTCCACTGGAATTTCTCATTTTAGGTGACTCAGCCTAGGATTATGAGGAATAGGTCCTGTTAAACTAATGTGATGAACTTCTATCGGGAAATAGCAGATAAATAAAGTATTATATTATCTATCTATCTATCTATCTATCTATCTATTCATCTATCTATTGTGAGAAGATGAAAGACAGAGTGCTGGAGTCCCTCTATATCAGCCCCAGACTCTTGATTTATATGTGGTCCAGTACGGGTCTGGAATAGGTTTCTGGGCTATAAGAGGCTGAAGAGCCTGCACTTCAGGGCAGATCTATGGAGGAGAGGAATTGCCTGGGTCTGTCTTGACACTGAGAGCCTTGTGTATGGTACAGTTTTTTTTTTTTTTTTTTGTGGTTGATTCATGTGGCTGGTAGTAAGCCAAACAGGCAGCAAGTATTCTGAAAATGTCCTGGATGTGGATTCTTATCAGAGAGTGGAGTTGTTGTTGTGTCTTCCAGCCTTGAAATAGCTTCCTGAGGCTCACTAATGAAAGCTGAAGCTGAGGCAATCACCCTGGGGGATACTGGAAAGGGTCCTGCATGAGCCTCCATATGAAAGAGAGGAACTGAGTCTGCAAAAAGATCTTCTGAAGAATTCGGGTGAGATCTTTATTGGCTGGAGAGACTTAGTGGATCTTTATTGGTCAGGGAACTGATGCTATAGAGAGCACCCTAAGACTATTGTGATATATACCCAAAACCACTTGATTAACTTTGGACTCCTTTTAATAACCATGGACACCTCAAGTGTGGGTAAAGCTGGGATTGGCCACGATGTTTATTTAGTAAACATAACTCTAAAGTAAACATAACTTAACTCCAAACAGAATTCAACCACCCAACAGTCGCAGCCCTTCTTTCTATTTGCTTCAACGGCTACCAAGATTTCCTTGTGGACTAAATCATCACCTGTGTATCCTGCCCTATTGGACTGTACTTTATTTTATGGAATGTGTTCATTTTTTCCTGTATGGTATACTACCTGCTCTGGCATAATTTTTGCTATAAAATAGTTGGTGACTATTGACAAGTACATACTTAGTTTGAGTCACTGTTACTACTGGTGTACCAAAAGATTCTGTATTGGGCTATATTCTCCTATCTTTGTTAATGGCCTTGTAGAGGGATTGTGCAGTAAAATATAATGTTTTTTTGCAGATGATATCAAACTGTGTAATCTATGGTACGTAACACAGAAGTGTTATTGTTTGTATAATTATAAGTTGTACAATTTTCCAATATACTTTCTGTATCAATTCATCACAGTTTTCTAGATCTCTACATGTTGTCATTCATTCTGCTTACCTCCAGGAGATAAAAGTCAGTCCATGGTTATGTGATGAATACACAGCAGTGTAACCTGTGTGTTCATCACATGACCATGCACCCTATATCGCATGACTATGTATAAACATATCAAAGCTCAATTGTAACGTCTCTGCATATCCGGGTCTCTGCACCACCCTCCACTTGCAGGCTGCAGCACAGGAGCATATTCAGTTTGATTCCTTACTTAGGGTTCTTGTTGCTCTGTTTGAACACTGCTCTATTACCTCTCCTCTGTAATTGAATTTCTGCCACACCCATCTCCTGCACCTCTGTTCCTCAAAGGATTTAATCTTAGTCTTGCCTGTGTGATTGCCAGCCTATCTGCCAATTAAGCCTAGGGTGGGCTCTGGAGTTTCTATAAACAGGTCATCAGCCCACACACTGTCTATTGTGAATTGTCCTGGCTAAGCTGTTCTCTTGTTATTGTATTGTATAACTGGCTTTCCCTGTGACTACTCTTTGGATTACAATTTGTACTGCATTGTCCCTCTGGCTTTGACCTTTGGCTTGATGACTCTGCTTCTGTGTTGTTTTGTCTTGCCCTGTTCTGTGTAAACACTTATTCAGTGAAGGGATGGTTGCCCAGTTGTCGCATAGGACAGTCCTGGCAAGTAGGTAGGGACAGGGTTGGGTCAAGTTTAAGACTCACTGTATCTGTCTTTCCCTTCTCCCTGGTTTCAGTAGCACTAGGGAAT
Organism: Leptodactylus fuscus; assembly: GCF_031893055.1. Lineage (NCBI taxonomy): Eukaryota > Metazoa > Chordata > Amphibia > Anura > Leptodactylidae > Leptodactylus > Leptodactylus fuscus. The sequence goes on along the minus strand of NC_134266.1, from coordinate 126,142,564 downwards.
TGCACAACTATTTATTCCCTTACATCAATACAGAGGTTTCTTAAATGATCTATTTATAGTTAGGACTGCAACTATAATATTGGAGCATTCTCTATGTCTATACCACCATAGAAGGTGGTTCTTTTCTGTAATAGTGAAATGATGTTATGCCTGATGATGTAGTGATGTTGAAATCACTAAAATAGTCATTTTGAAGGTAATGTGTAGATCAAAAGTTATGGCTAAAGATTTCTGAAGATAGGTTGTTGAACCAGGGATGTATTCTAATTGCCAGATTTGGAGGAATTTGTTTTTTATTTTCTTCCTCTAGATCAACATTGGCCTGTGTTGGATGGACTTTTTTCAATCTTACAAACTACAGTATGTTAATATGAATCATATTCTCAACCATATGTTAGAATATAATATTGCCATACAAAATTGAATGTCCTAGAGGAAGTAAAGCTGGGAGAGCCAATGGTGGAGAAGGCTTTGGGTATACTACTAGATCATAGGTTAAATCGCAGCATGCTATGTAAATGAGCTGCTTCTACAGCCATTAGGATATTGTCATGTATTAAAAGGTGCTAATCAAGATAAAGGTTTCACCTTTATCTTGATTATCAGCATTCTTTGGAAAGAGTCCACCCATATACCGTGCTCTCCGGAATCTGGACATTTGGGGAATATATGGTGAGCCGAATTACACATTTTTCTATTTTATATGTATTAAAAGGGACAGGAATGTAATATTAACATTTTACAACTCATTGATGTAGCCCCATCTGGAATATGCAGTGCAGTTCTTGGCACCAGTTCATAGAAAGGATGTCTTAGACTTGGAAAAGGTTCAACGGAAAAGCCACAAAATTAAAAGGGGTATGGAGGACCTCAGTTATGAGGAGAGTCTAAAGGAGTTAAAGCTGTTTAGTCTTGAGAAGCTTCATAAAAAATATATATATATTATATCCAAAAATTACAAAAAACATATAATAACACCAAAAAGGCACAAGGAGAGACATACATGCAGTTATGTGCATAATGAATCCCTCTAAATATATAATTAGTAGCCGCTCAATGCTCGACTGTTCGATCGAACATCAAACCCCATTATTTTCTATGGGGAATAAATACTTGTTTAGGGGGAAACCACTATTCAACTCAGGAGGGTGACCAAGTCCACTATCACACCCCAGGAAATGATGCCAACACCCTGGATTGCAACTGGGACAGCAGGAGAAGCATGTCTGGGGACATCTAACATACCCAAGTCATTGTATTATGTCAGGATCCCTGTCAGCTTGCGATATGTGGGAGCTGACTTTTTCCCATAGGAATGCATTGACCAGCGTTGATTGGCCGAATGCCATACAGAATACAGCATTCTGCCAATCAACACTGATTCTGCCGGAGGCTCGTTTGTGAGGATGCGGAGTCTAATATCAGACCAGAATGGAGACTGCTGTGGACTGATCTTAGACTCCGCCTACTCCAGCAGAACCAGCGTTGATTGGCCGAATGCTGTACTCTGGTCAATGCATTCCTATGCCGAGATGTAGCAGTGCTGGCCGTACACTCAGCACTGCTACACCAGAGAACCCTGAATTTGGTTAATATTCTGTTTTTTATTTTTTAGATAGTTTCTTATTTTGGGGTACGTTATTTTTGGTTGGATTTAGTCTTGAGAAGCAACATTTAATGGGAGATATGATAAACCTGTATAAATATATAAATGGCATATATAAAAGAAAGGAAAGGAAAAAAAGAAAAAGGAGCCATCAAGGCTTCTTCAATGTAAGAACTGTGAATCTGTGGAATAGCCTATCCCAGGAGCTGGTCACAGCAAAAACAGCTCACACCTGCAAAAAAATGCTTAGATGTATTTTTAGAGTAAAATAGCATTGATGCTTATGGAAATGTATAGATTGTCATGCACTTTCCCATCCCTTAGTTGAACTTGATGGACATATGTCTTTTATCAACCGTATTATGTAACTATTTAATGTTATGGTTTAAGAAAAACTGATATGTGGTTTAATATTTAAATACAATCTACAAAATCACTATCTGCAGAATAATGGATACTTCTTGACTTTACAATTGTGCTTTAATCACAAACATGTATAATAAAAGTGACTTGTATGGTATTAATAGATCTTTTACAACAAGTGAAATTCATGGAGTCAATAAACACCATTGAGTATTCGCATGATTAGCTCTGCTGTACTGGTGTAAAGGAAAGGTTACTGAACACAACAGCAGAAAGCTTGCTTTCACAATACCCCTCTAGCGTCCCCTTTGCTTGTCAAAGTTAATTTATCAGCATTTTAGTTGGCTGGTTTTACTTGAGTTTAGTGCAGATGCTGATGTTTCAGGGCAAACACTGGAATACATTGGATTTATTGCTACTTTATTTGAAAGTTCATAAAATATGTTATCCTCAATCCACATTTCAATTTCCAAATGCAAAAATGAGTGGGCTTTAACATGTACCTGAGGCATTGAAAGATCTAACAAGCTTGTTAATATTGAGTAATGTTCTTGCGAGGCATTACCTTGACTTGTGATGTTTGCTACATTTTTGGTTTGCTTTTAAATGTAGACAAAATGGCAGCACTATGTATGAAATAGCTGTGAAATGACATATATCTTATTTTAATCAAATCTATACTTTATTTGGACTAATTAATAATATAGTTAGAATAAGATTCAATATACAACTTATCAATTAAAGGGGTTGTCTGCTTGATGTTTTTAATTCAGAATGGTGTAAAAAATATGTAAAAAGTCATACAAGCCTCAATAATCCCCTAATTTTGTGCTTAGTACCATGTCGAACAACTGATTTTTCAGAAGGAATCAGTGGGCAGTCAGGAAATGTAGCAATACATGATGGTTATTCAAATGGATGGCAGTCCATGTAATACAAGGGAAGCATGTAGATGCCCTCATAGAGCTTCCCTCAGTTCTTGCTCTCAGAGAGGTTTCCAAGTTGGGAACCCCACCTTATAACATTTATATACCCTATTGGACAAATCCTATAAAGTTAGAAGTATCTTATTATAATAAAAGGTATGGCTATAATGCAAGCTAATATGTCTGAAATAAAGTAAAGAGGCAGACCACAACAGAGGGTCATATTTACAATGGACAATGAGAGCAGCTCATCTGTCTCTTCCCCTTTTTCCTTGATGCCCAGTGATACCTGGTCATGTAACAACTAAAGCATAAGAAGTAGATGCCAGAACTTTCATTTGTTTTACCCAGCCAATGTCTGTTTCTATGTGGATCTCCTAAATAAGCTACTTTTACTCTTTTTACCTCTTCCCAACTGATTGCGAAAATCGAAAAATGACATCGGTAGGAAGGGGTTAACAATGAACTAGTTGAGACCTGAATGGAAATGAAATAGGGACCCGACACCTGAGACTATGAGACAGCACCCGAAATGCATGACTGTTCTGATGAAACCAGGGCGACTGACAGGGGAGCTCCTGTTACTGTAGTGCCCAGTGAAGGTATACGGTTGTCCTGTGGTTAATATAACCTTTATAAATATTGATAATTATATCATCAATGCTACTATGGACCTTTAAAACCAGTTACTATTAAGGGGTTAAATAGACTTGACTGTTTTATGAAAATAAAGGCTAATCTATGTATAATAAAATAAAATTAAAAAGCATACAATTATTTTTATGTACTTTATGTATTAATTCCTCAACTGATCTATCCTGACAATGTCCTTCTCACACCAATGTAGAAGCAGAAAGTTCTGTACAAGTCCTGAACCTGTGTCATTTGATCAGGATGGATTTTCAGTCTTTGGATGAACATCTTTTCTATTCACAGAAAGAAGGCAAAAATTGAAGAAATGTACATTAAGAAGTGATGATAAATGTTTTATATTATATATGACCTTAAAAATCCCCTAAGCGAGATGTCTTAGCACCCAATGTACTGTTAGTTTCCATATTTACTGAATTCTAGACATTTCGAATGCATTCTAGTTCTGATTCATATTATATTCTGCATGCAGCATAAAGCAAGTATGCCTGGCTACTATTTCTTGTGGCTAAAGAAACAATAGTTCTGCAGATGAGGATGAGTGATAATGTGCAGCATATTTCTATGTAGAGCTATGTGGAGAAGAACACTGAGAAGTGATGAATGTTAAAGAGCTCAGTTACCTCTACTTTCTCTTACTTATAGAATGCACCAAAGTATAGGCAGTAAAGGAAGAAATATCAATGTTTCTAACAGCAGGAAATCACTGATGGTGGTGAGTCAATAATATTACAAAACTCACTGAAAATAGGACCCCTAAAACATAACCTTTATTAGATATTATATAAATTCAGGTGCAAGTAAACTAAAACTTGTATGTAACACCTGGACAATATTAGCGTCAGTCCCGGTATGTTACAAGATAGCTAGAGATAAGCGAACACTGTGTCCGACGTTCGAAATCCGATTCGAACAGTCGCACACTGTTCGACTGTTCGAACGGATTTCGAACCCCATTATAGTCTATGGGGGGAAATGCTCGTTTCAGGGGTAGGCAACATTCGATAAAATCATACTTACCAAGTCCACGAGTGACAGTCGGGCTGGATTCTGCTTGAAGTCTTCTCCCAGCGCAGGGTCCCCGCGTCCTCTTCCGGGTGGAATTCACTCGACGCCTGAGCAGAGCCAACTGCGCATGCGCGTGTATGCGCGTGCATGCCCACGAATGCGCAGTCGGCCGGATGCCTAGGCAGAGTGAATTCCACCCGGAAGAAGATGCGGGGACGCAGCGCGGAGAAGACTTCGGAAAGGTAAGAGAAGAACCAGCATTGATTGGCAAAATGTATAGCATTCTGCCAATCAACGCTGGTTCTGCATCGAACATTAAACTTCGAACAGCTAGTAGTGTTCGATTGAGTACAAGTATTTCTAATACCGTAGTACCTACTCGATTGAACACTACTCGCTCATCTCTAAAGATAGCGGCTAGAATAGAATAAATTATATCTCTCATGCCCTAGGGATTATTGTACCCAATTAGGACCACAATATAAACCATAAAGCTATAGAGTGCACTTAACAGTACAAGGACAAATTATCTCATAATCTGGGCTCGGTCATCAACCTAATAGATACCCTGATTGTGGCAATAAAGGTGTAGAGACCTAAACCCAGGATGAAGTATATGATATAAATTGTCCTGCATATAACTGTACTATGGGACCAGTAAGTTACTTCACTAGGGACTCACTAGGAAACCAATATAAAAATGTAAGCCACTGATCAAACTAGCGGTAACAGGACCATGTGTATCTCAGCCCCAACACCCCTACATACAGCTGTTCAGTATGAGGCACAGGCTCTCAATCTGGAAATTTTGCAGTTAGAACTATATGCTTAGTATCCTATGAAAGATGACACCGAGCAAAGCAAAAGCAAAATCAAGTTTCTACAATATATAATACCTGAGATATAGCCGTTGGAAGTGACCCTGTCCACTCTAATTTTTTCTTCACATCACACAAGCCCATACTCTGTACACAATGATAAAATGGGAAGCAGGGGGCAGCTCTCAATAGAGAAACAAGGGAAGGAGTGAAAAAATGCAGAATTTTTCAGGAAGGATCCAAAATTTGTTAATAAAGTACAGTATATCACAAAATTTATCAATGACATGAATACTGCCAATAAATTAAAAGTTGTCCGAAAGTTTAGTTACGTTTTAAGTACAATGGCGGAGTTTTGTCATAGTTAAATTAAACAAACAGCTTTAGTGCACTCCATCCACCCACGCCTTCATCTTTGACCTTAAAAAGAGTGCAATGGCTTCCCTTAAAGTTAATAAGGACAATGGGGATTTATGATCCATTTAAAAACACATTTGGCATAGGTATTTTTTTATGATTTTGACAGTTTGCAGTGTAGTCCTAAAGGTGTGACTTGATTAATACAGTGGTATGAATTGACTATTATACATATCTACAGTAATGGTAAATACCAATGTTGTAAATATTTTAATAAAATAGGTTTTGTAGCAAGGATACCCGGCAAATTGCATATTTGACAATCAAAAGAAATTTTTAACATGTTACCTAGCTGATGGGGTTGTAGTTTGGCCAAAAAACAATGCATCATGTGGACCTTGCATTTTTTTTTTTTTACTTGACTGGTAATATGGCTACTTAATTTAAGAACAGCTGTTTTACCTGAAATGTCACACTGCTAAAGGGTGAACATTGGAGTCTGCAGAAAATGATGACAATGGCTAATAGGAGGGACATTACAAACAGAGCAAAGCCAGATCAGGACACTGCTTTTCCCGGGTTCAGCAAAGCGACTGAGTCACCTGAACAGGAGCCCTTGGGGCCTTACCTATATAATAACTTAAACCTAGAATCAGAATCAGAGTAGTTCTTAGCTCTGACCACTATGGCAATAAAAAGTAACCACATTGGGAAAAAAATATTAAGGCAGGGACTTTGTACTTTCTGCGCCAGTCCTAATGCCTTGTGATGATGCAAGGTGTACTAGAATTACTCAGAGGCTCCAGCCTTTTAATAACTTGGATGCCTTGCCTTAGGTGTCCTGTGCTGTAATCGCTATCTATGCCTGTCAGGCCAGGTGAAGATTTCAGCTATAACTTGTACCAGTTTGATGGTGCAAATTATAATACATTTGTTGGGTCGAGGCTTCCCTACCCCATCCTGCCTTCCTTCCTTTTTGTCTAATTCTTTTAGAAGTGGCAAGTGGGGCAGAAACTACACAAAAGTTGCAATTTTGTGGAAAAACAAACCCAAAACAAAACAGCACACAAAAATTGCTAGTATTTCCTGGGCCACACGGTGCTTCAGTGGTTAGCACAGCAGCCTTGCAGCGCTGGGTCCTGGTGTTCAAGTCCCATGAAGGGCAAAAAAACATCTGCAAGGAGTTTGTATGTTCTCCCTGTGTTTGCATCCCATATTCACAATCTACATTAAAAAATTGCTAGTATTTCCTATCTTGTTGCCAGAAAACTAATATACAGGGAAGAATAAATCTACCCTATTAGCTCCAGGCAAACTACACAAATTGCTTAAAGAGGCTGCGATCAATGAATACAATGAAAAGCACCAACTGTCTGCAATAATATTAGTTATATTATGACTGACTTAGTTATTGGCATTTCTTTATAATAGAGTATATTTCGGTTGCAAAAGATTGTGTTCCACATAATAAATTTGTAGAATTCTTCCTTCATTTTTTCTTTACATTTTATTTGAATTGGTCCTTTAATTTAGTGAGAAGAAAAATAGTTCACTGCCCTAACATCATAAACGTAGCAACCCCAAAGAAGTGATGTTCTGAAGTAGACAAATACTTATGTGCTATTTCCTTATTCTTTTTTATTTAGATTTTGAGCCCCGTATAAGGATCACAATGTAGTTTTTTTTTTTCCTATCGATATGTCTTTGTAGAATGGGAGGAAATCCACACAAACACAGGGAGAACATACAAACTCCTTGCAGGTATTGTTCCTGGCAGGATTCAAACTCCATGACTCCAGCGTTGCAAGGCTACAGTGCTAACCACTGAGCCACCATGTCACTATTTCCTTATTCTTAACCCCTTAACCCTTTCCCGCCGACAGCATATTTCGATTTTTGTTTTTCCTTTTTGACTCCCCTCCTTCTAAACCCCATAACTTTTTTATTTCTCTGCTCCCAGAGCCATATGAGGTCTTAATATTTGCGGGAAAAATTGTTCTTCATGATGCCACCATTTATTATTCTGTATAATGTACTGGGAAGCTGGAAAAAAATTCAGAATGGGGGGGGATTTGAAGAAAAAGCGCATTTATGCGATTTTCTTACGGCCTTCGGTTTTACGGCGTTCACTGTGCAGCCAAAATGACATGTTATCTATATTCTATGTTTCGGTACGATTCCGGGGATACCAAATTTATATGTTTTTATTTACATTTTAAACCCTTAAAAAGTCGCCATATTCTGACCCTATTACTTTTTTATACATCCGTGTACGGGGATGTATAGGGCGTATTTTTTTGCGTGGCCAGGTGTACTTTTTAGTTCTACCAATTTGGGGAAATGCTATTGCTTTGATCACTTTTTATTCAAATTTTTATCAGAAGTAAAACAGTGAAAAAAACGGCGGTTTGGCAATTTTTACTCTTTTTCCTGCTAAAGCGTTTACCATACAGAAAAAATATTTTTATAGATTTGCAGAGCAGGCGATTTCGGACACAGGGATACCTAACATGTATGTGTTTCACAGTATTTAACTACTTTTATATGTGTTCTAGGGAAAGGGGGGTGATTTGAATTTGTAATACTTTTTAATTTGAAAAAAAAAATATATTAGATTTTTTTTTCTTTGCATTTATTAGACCCCCTAGGGGGTGCACAGCTGATTACCAGGCAGATGTCTGAATATTGTGCTGTGACTATAACGAGCAGCACCTGTGTACTCATCACATGACCATGGACTGTAAATCACATGACCATGGTCAGAGTTTTATCCTCTAGAAGTAACAGAATGAATGACAGCAAGCAGAGATCTAGAAAACTGTGAGGAATTGATACAGAAAGTATATTGGAAAATTGTACATCTATTCATTGCACATTTGTTTGTCAATATTGGTCTGAAAGTGGCAAATCTCTCTAAGGACCCAGACATTTTTGGGTTTCGCATAAGCTCCCGGCTGTCATAGCAACTGATCATTGCCCTCCGATGACGTTCAGGAGGGCAGTGAACATTGAAAAATGGTGGTGCCTGCGCAATTTAGATGTCGTGTTCTGTTTTGACTGTGGCGTCTAAAGGGTTAACAGCTTTGATCGGTGCGGACACTGACCATTGCTGTTAGCGAAGGGTCCTGGCTGTATTATACAGACATTATCTGCCCTCAGTTCCTGAGCTCTCTCCATACATCCTCATATGACTCAGGACATAGTATTACGTCCTGGGTCTCTAAAGGGCTATAAAAGAATATAAGGGATGTTAATTACAGATGGGCGAGTAGTATTCGATCGAATACCTCACTCCCATAGGAATGCGTGTAAGTGACCGAACACCAAGGGGTTAAGCACAGTGAATATTTGATGCACTTAACCCCTTGGTGTTCGGCTGCTTACACACATTCCTATGGGAGCGAAGTATTCGATCGAATACTACTCGCTCATCTTTAATATTAATTGGTTTATTTTTTCTTTGTTTTCATTGATCAATATCTTACAGTGTACAAGAAGTAGTCTGTAAAGATGATGGGAAGAAGCCAGATAGGTGCCACCCAGTGGATACGTCTCCCCATGTCTGGCTATGTTGTCTCCAAAACATCATCAGTTCCCACCTGCATGTCAAACATGTCCATAGTCACACACTGGTGAATGCAGGCTGGTATACATTAGTACACCACAGTTTTTTTTTTCTCTATAGCAAACAGTAATCACCATGGTTTTCCATTGAAATGGAAGATACCACACTGTAGGCTTTTTTTTTTTATAGTAGGAGTCAATGGGTGAAACACCACAGTATTCCTACACATACAGTATACCAGAGTCTTCCATTGGAGGTATGCATGGGACAATACTTCTGATGAGTACATCTGACAGAGACCTCTGACCTAAATGTAAAGACAGCTTTGGTTATAACCCAGAAATTAACAAAAATTTGGTTTGTACTTTTTTGTGTTAGAGGTTTTCAAAGAATATTTTGGCAGCCACAGAATGCAAATTCCTCTATAAATGTAACAAGAAAAATATATATCTACCAGGTTTCATATAGTATATTTCACGTGTTGGCATGTTTTCTTGGTAAATTGCATTATTTAACACTATTCTGTCTATGTGTTGCTTCTCATAAAATTGTGGCACTAACAGCTTTTTTTTTCAGTTTTCCTAATAGATGACATTTTGTGCGCAGCTATTTAGCAAAGCGATTTACATTTAGAGTTATTAAATAACCATTCAATTATTTAACAGACAAAACATTCTGGAGACTTTCTTTATGACTTGACAAATAGAATCCCTCGTGAGCAGGAAATACACGCCAATGTTTGTGCCATCACGGTCGCTTTTAGACGTGTATTTTCTACATACATCAGTTGCCAAGCAATGTATTTTAGTGATTGTAATACTTGTCAGTCATGATGTGGATGAGCACAGATATTTCAGGCATCTGGACCATAAATAGGGATATGTTATGCTTCGCTTTCTGGCTACTAAAATTGTCCACTAGAATTCTCTATGCATGTCAAGAGCCCCATTAGAAACAATAACTGACTGACAGATATGAAGTGTCAACCCTAAGTGACCGATATGTATATTTCTCAGTAGAAAGGCCTGGATACTTGGAAACATTTTCTAATGGTTAAGCTTCAGAGCTACATCTAAAGTACAAAGGAATACATTGCAATGCATCCAATTTGGAGGATTGCAGCTCTCAATCATGGAAAACTGGCCCTGAAGAAGACCTTTCACCACTAACTCCAGTCTAGGACCACCCACATGACAGTCAAGTGTTTAATTAGCCCTGCGCTGATTGCTAAGGAACAGTGGGGGCTAGAGGAAAAATTACACATGAATCAGCTGAAGTATGCAAAGAGATGGGGTTGATGGAATTAGTCATAGGTCATCTTTTTTTATATGATTTACTTATTTTAATAATGGTTTATTTATTACGTTTTTTTTATAGAAGAGCTGGACACTAACCTATATCTATCTGGGAATCTTAGCACAGCATTATTGGAATCTCTTGGCTAACTGCTAATGTTTTGGTAAATTCTGCATTTTATGCTTAGCACTTCAAGAGGTTGTGCTGGATAACATTGCTGCTTTCTTCTTCAGAAGCAGACCTCAAATCTTTAGGTCACATGGCAATGCTACAGTTCAGTCTCATTAAAATGAATGTCACTGAGCTATTGCATGACCATGTGACCAACACGTGCGATGTCTCTTCCTGAGAAATAGAAATCAGTCATATTTTCTAATCCAGCACAACCCCTTTAACCTCCTAAGGAGGTGAAGTGCTATGCTAATAACAAACCTTGGGTTACAAAAGAGCTGAAAAGTCTTCTAAACAAGAAAATAAGGGCATTTGCACAAACTGTCTGGTCCAGATTATGTTGTTTCAAGGGTCTGGAAGGGTTTGAGGTGCTAACGTACTTGTTCAATGTGAGTATACGTGTACAACGTGTTCCTGTGCAATGGAAGACTTCCCGTCTTATGCCTACTGCTAAGATAAAGGAAAACTGTGAAATAAGTAACTACTGTCCAATTGCCCTGCCGCACATCATGAACGTGTTTAATTTCCTTGTGCTATCTGACTTGAAAGCGTGTAGAGATGAGCGAACAGTGTTCTATCGAACACATGTTCGATCGGATATCAGGGTGTTCGCCATGTTCGAATCGAATCGAACACCACGTGGTAAAGTGCGCCAAAATTCGATTCCCCTCCCACCTTCCCTGGCGCCTTTTTTGCACCAATAACAGCGCAGGGGAGGTGGGACAGGAACTACGACACCGGGGGCATTGAAAAAAATTGGAAAAAGTCATTGGCTGCCGAAATCAGGTGACCTCCATTTTAGACGAATAGTGGATTTCAAATCCGGGTCATATGAGAATGTGAACTTTGTGACTATGAGACAGGGATAGCTGTACAGGCAGGGATAGCTAGGGATAACCTTTATTTAGGGGGGAATGTTATTAAAAATAACTTTTTGGGGCTCTATCGGGTGTGTAATTGTGATTTTTGTGAGATAAACTTTTTCCCATAGGGATGCATTGGCCAGCGCTGATTGGCCGAATTCCGTACTCTGGCCAATCAGTGCTGGCCAATGCATTCTATTAGCTTGATGAAGCAGAGTGTGCACAAGGGTTCAAGCGCACCCTCGGCTCTGATGTAGCAGAGCCGAGGCTGCACAAGGGTTCAAGCGCACCCTCGGCTCTGATGTAGGAGAGCCGAGGGTGCACTTGAACCCCTGTGCACCCTCAGCTCTGCTACATCAGAGCCGAGGGTGCGCTTGAACCCTTGTGCACACTCTGCTTCATCAAGCTAATAGAATGCATTGGCCAGCGCTGATTGGCCAATGCATTCTATTAGCCCGATGAAGTAGAGCTGAATGTGTGTGCTAAGCACACACATTCAGCACTGCTTCATCACGCCAATACAATGCATTAGCCAGTGCTGATTGGCCAGAGTACGGAATTCGGCCAATCAGCGCTGGCTCTGCTGGAGGAGGCGGAGTCTAAGATCGCTCCACACCAGTCTCCATTCAGGTCCGACCTTAGACTCCGCCTCCTCCAGCAGAGCCAGCGCTGATTGGCCGAATTCCGTACTCTGGCCAATCAGCACTGGCTAATGCATTGTATTGGCGTGATGAAGCAGTGCTGAATGAGTGTGCTTAGCACACACATTCAGCTCTACTTGATCGGGCTAATAGAATGCATTGGCCAATCAGCGCTGGCCAATGCATTCTATTAGCGTGAACTGAGTTTGCACAGGGGTTCTAGTGCACCCTCGGCTCTGCTACATCAGATTGCTACATCTGATGTAGCAGTGCCGAGTGTGCATCAGATGTGTAGTTGAGCAAAACTGACTCAGCACTGCTAAGTCTGCATTCGCATAGGAATGCATTGGCCAGCCTTCGGCCAATCAGCGCTGGCTCTGCCGGAGGAGGCGGAGTCTAAGGTCGGACCTGAATGGAGACTGGTGTGGAGCGATCTTAGACTCCGCCTCCTCCAGCAGAGCCAGCGCTGATTGGCCGAATTCCGTACTCTGGCCAATCAGCACTGGCTAATGCATTGTATTGGCGTGATGAAGCAGTGCTGAATGTGTGTGCTTAGCACACACATTCAGCTCTACTTCATCGGGCTAATAGAATGCATTGGCCAGCGCTGATTGGCCAGAGTACGGAATTCGGCCAATCAGCGCTGGCTCTGCTGGAGGAGGCGGAGTCTAAGATCGCTCCACACCAGTCTCCATTCAGGTCCGACCTTAGACTCCGCCTCCTCCAGCAGAGCCAGCGCTGATTGGCCGAATTCCGTACTCTGGCCAATCAGCACTGGCTAATGCATTGTATTGGCTTGATGAAGCAGTGCTGAATGTGTGTGCTTAGCACACACATTCAGCTCTACTTCATCGGGCTAATAGAATGCATTGGCCAGCGCTGATTGGCCGAATTCCGTACTCTGGCCAATCAGCACTGGCTAATGCATTGTATTGGCGTGATGAAGCAGTGCTGAATGTGTGTGCTTAGCACACACATTCAGCTCTACTTCATCGGGCTAATAGAATGCATTGGCCAATCAGCGCTGGCCAATGCATTCTATTAGCGTGAACTGAGTTTGCACAGGGGTTCTAGTGCACCCTCGGCTCTGCTACATCAGATTGCTACATCTGATGTAGCAGTGCCGAGTGTGCATCAGATGTGTAGTTGAGCAAAACTGACTCAGCACTGCTAAGTCTGCATTCGCATAGGAATGCATTGGCCAGCCTTCGGCCAATCAGCGCTGGCTCTGCCGGAGGAGGCGGAGTCTAAGGTCGGACCTGAATGGAGACTGGTGTGGAGCGATCTTAGACTCCGCCTCCTCCAGCAGAGCCAGCGCTGATTGGCCGAATTCCGTACTCTGGCCAATCAGCACTGGCTAATGCATTGTATTGGCGTGATGAAGCAGTGCTGAATGTGTGTGCTTAGCACACACATTCAGCTCTACTTCATCGGGCTAATAGAATGCATTGGCCAATCAGCGCTGGCCAATGCATTCTATTAGCGTGAACTGAGTTTGCACAGGGGTTCTAGTGCACCCTCGGCTCTGCTACATCAGATTGCTACATCTGATGTAGCAGTGCCGAGTGTGCATCAGATGTGTAGTTGAGCAAAACTGACTCAGCACTGCTAAGTCTGCATTCGCATAGGAATGCATTGGCCAGCCTTCGGCCAATCAGCGCTGGCTCTGCCGGAGGAGGCGGAGTCTAAGGTCGGACCTGAATGGAGACTGGTGTGGAGCGATCTTAGACTCCGCCTCCTCCAGCAGAGCCAGCGCTGATTGGTCGAGTTCCGTACTCTGGCCAATCAGCACTGGCCAATGCATTTCTATGGGGAAAAGTTAGCTTGCGAAAATCGCAAACTGACAGGGATTTCCATGAAATAAAGTGACTTTTATGCCCCCAGACATGCTTCCCCTGCTGTCCCAGTGTCATTCCAGGGTGTTGGTATCATTTCCTGGGGTGTCATAGTGGACTTGGTGACCCTCCAGACACGAATTTGGGTTTCCCCCTTAACGAGTTTATGTTCCCCATAGACTATAATGGGGTTCGAAACCCATTCGAACACTCGAACAGTGAGCGGCTGTTCGAATCGAATTTCGAACCTCGAACATTTTAGTGTTCGCTCATCTCTAAAAGCGTGTATTTCCACATTCATGGACTGCTTTCAGGAGGATACCCTTATTCATCTATTGCAAAGGTTCACTGGCACTTGGAGTTGGGGTCACCTTCTATGATTTTAGCAATGTCAGATTTCTGAATTTTTGGTGAACTGGATAGTGAATACACATTGGGGTCATACTCATAACAGTTGGATTGATACTTCTCAAACATGGAGTTGAGCAGGATTGGCGTGCCACAGGGTACAGTATTAGAACCATTTTTATGGTATATAAATCTGAGTTTCAATATGATTCTGGCTCCTGTTTTTTTTGTCTAAATTATGCTATAGACAAGGAATACATTGGAAGATGTGAGAAACTTGTCATCACGGTGCAGTGACAAGGGCCTTGTCGTGAATTTGTCCAAAACTAGGGAGATGATAATAGACATTGGAAAGGTTTACAGTCAACATCAAGGGGCAAGAGTTAGAAAGGGTTAAGTCATACAAATATACCTGGACAATAAACTAGACTGGACACTGAAAAGTGTAAAGGTGTTCAAGAAGGGAAGAAGCAGGGGCGTAACTTGAGGGGGTGCAGAGGGTGCAGTCATACCAGGCTCAGGAGCCTTAGGGGGTCCATAAGCACTGGCATCAGTATTGAGATTACAGCTTCCATCTGGCCCATAAACCAAAGGAGTCCCAAAGATTACCCTAACCACACTAAGGTGGATTAAACTCCTTAGCACCCGTAACCATCACTATTAAGAGCTCTCTGTAGGGATGAGGTAGGGGGCCCTGAACAAAAGATTGCATCTGGGCCCACAAGACTTTAGTTATGCCACTGGGAACAAGTAAAATATTTTTATCTTAGGTAGCTGAGATCATTACAGAGCAAGTTACTGGAAATTTTCTATTAATCTGTGATTGTGGAGGCTTTGTTCTATCTGGTACCTGCTTGGGGAGGGAACACAAGGATGACTAATGTTCAAAAGACTGGCAAATTGATTAAGAGAACCAGTGCTGTGGTAGGATGTCAGATTATTAGTTGGGAGACTATAGTGCAGCAGAGGACTATAAGGAAATTCCAATTCATTACAGTTTATCCCTTACAGCATCTCTACAGGTTCTTTAGAGTCAACAAAGCTCATTCAGTGGTAGGTTCCACCGGCAGTGTTGTGGCATGGAAAGGCGCAGAAGTGGCAACAAACTGAAAATGTAAAATGTCAAGGGGGTTAAATTGGGGTCTCACTGACTGTATTACTATTTATGTAACTTTATATACTACTACTGAATCAATGAGACATGTTGATTTCTGCATTGTGTTACCACATGTTTTAAGGAGCTGTTGAATAACTCATTTCCTCTAGGATTTAAAATGACAGAATGAGATTTGTGATGTCTCAGCTCCTTACTGGACTAAAAGTGGTTTTAATAACATATGATAAGTTCTTAAAAGTGTAGTCACCCTGGTGGCAGTATTATTTATCAACTAATATGGAAGCTTTATCAGATTATTTTTATGTAAAAATGTCTATAACATATTCTTTCTAGGCTTTGTAGGCAATTTTTTTTTTTTTTTTTTTTTTTTTATGTCACTCACCCACACCCGCCTCCCAAATCCTTTCTACCTTTTTTCACCTTATGGAACTCTTGAAGTGGATCACTTTGTTTTCAGTTGTATTTTTTTTGTGTATTCAAGCGATTGTCTTTTTCAGCTCTACTACACTTTGTATTATGTGAAAATTCTTTACTATACCATTGGGTAAATATATCTGTTATAGTTCATGTCTAAGGAATTTTTTTATTCAAAATTATTTTCAAACTCATAGAATGGAAAAGATACTTTTTCCTGTGTTGTAACACATGGTTGATTTTGTGCTTTTGTCTTTCCAGCGTTGTCTTTGATAACTGACATTCGGGCAGACAAAGTAGATCAGAAAAGCATCACGTTATCGTGGCAGGAACCAACTTTCCCATTCATCAACAATACAGAATATGAGATCAAGTACTATGAAAAGGTATTTTAGAACTTGTTTATAATCTTAGTTTTTCAAACTAAAACATGTTGTTGGTTGAATTTGTAATACTATAGAAATGCAAACTATGCCACAAGCAAGCAGTTTTCACTAAAGGTGTGTCTTTTTTGTAATAGGGTTGAAAAATGTTGCTTTATTTTTAAGATGTTGTCATGTAGACATTATATTTTTCCTTTCTATGCTGGATAAGCCAAAGCTATTGAGATAAGATATTATGTTGACATAATACTAATAACACAACTTTCATCCACACTCTATGCAAACAATGCTTTTCAATCTGGTGCTTTAGGGTAAATTCACACGGGGTTTTTTTTGTCCAGAACCTGAGGTGGAGGCACCAGCACCAGCATCCAATCGCGCACTCTGCTCCAGATTAGGGCAAATGAATGGGCCTAGTCGGGAGGAGAAAAGGCCTGAGGAATGAGCATATTGCTTCTTTTTCTGGGAGCCGGAACAAACGGCTCCCAGAAAAAAGACCTGACTGGCTCCAATTGGGCTGCTGTGGTCCGATCTTAGACTCCGCCTCCTCACAGACGAGCCTCCGACAGAACCAGCGTTGATTGGCCGAATGCTGTACACTGGCTAATCAACGCTGGTCTATTCATTCCTATGAGAAAAAGTAAGCTCCCTCGTAACAGCAAGCTGCCAGCTCTCCTGACTAGCAAGGACGAGCCTGCAGCAAATCAACACTGGTTCTGCAGCAGGCTTGTCCTTGCTAGTCAGGAGAGCTGGCAGCTTGCTGTTACGAGGGAGCTGACTTTTTATCAGCGCAACTGCAAGCAAACTGTAATTTTCTTCTATGGTGTAGGAAGCAAAATAAGGTAGTAAATTTGGTAAATGTATGAATGAATGAAATACATTACTTAGAACTGTAAGTACAGGTCAATGTAAAAAAAAATGTAGACATGTATGGGATACTTTATCCAAATGAACCTACTAGAAATATCACTGATCCCATAAATGGGGGGCCTGGTTCTGAGCTTTATATATGTCATATACTTTAAAGGAAAGTAACCGCATTTGTATATACACTGCTCAAAAAATAAAGGGAACACTCAAATAACACATCCTAGATATGAATGAATGTGATGACAACAAAATCACACAGAAATCATCAATGGAAATCAAATGTATTAACCAAAGGAGGCCTGGACTTGGAGTCACTCCCAAAATTAAAGTGGAAAAACACACTACAGGCTGATCCAACTTTGATGTAATGTCCTTAAAACATGTCAAAATGAGGCTCAGTAGTGTGTGTGGCCTCCAAATGCCTGTATGACCTCCCTACAATGCCTGGGCATGCTCCTGATGAGGTTGTGGATGGTCTCCTGACCATCAATGCGAGCTGTGACAAGAAGGTTTGCTGTGTTTGTCAGCGTAGTGTCTAGAGGCAGGAGGCGCTACCAGGAGACAGGCCAGTACACCAGGAGACATGGAGGGGGCCATAGGAGGGAAACAACCCAGCAGCAGGGCCATTACCCCTGCTTTTGTGCAAGGAGGAACAGGAGGAGTACTGCCAGAGCCCTGAAAAAGGACCTCCAGCAGGCCACAAATGTGCATGACTTCATGAGGATCGTATGAGGGCCCGACGTCCACAGATGGGGATTGTGCTCACAGCCCAACACCGTGCAGGACGCTTGGCATTTGCCACAGAACACCAAGATTGGCAACTTTGCCACTGGTGCAATGTGCTATTCACAGATGAAAGCAGGTTCACACTGAGCACATGGGGTGCATTTTTCCTTAAATGTCCATCCTGTCTGTTCGGGTCCACTAATTTTCCATCATGGCCACAGGTAATCCAGCTTAACTGCATAGTGATTGTCCTGACTTAAGTATAGGTACATTGTGAATCTATGGCATATGCCTTGAGGAATAAGTGTAGTTCTATAGGGGGTGGGAAATTTCCCTTTCTCTGCTGGCTATGTGATATTTAAATGAGACTTCAGATTCCCTTGATTTACCTGCAGTTTTTCTGGTTTTGATTTTTCCAGCATGTGAGATATATTCAATTCACCTTCTATGGCTAATACAGCATGAAATTGGCTTGCTATATATATCATTCTACTGAGTGGGATATCATTACATTTATGTCTTAATATTAGTTACCTTGATATATTTCTATCTTTAATCATTGCATTAATGAATATTGTTGTGATATTGCATACTTTTGGTGCCCGTCAGATTATTCTGTTTCTCTCCCAGTGTCTTGTTGTGTTCTTGACATTTTTTCACCTTACCCTACTGTAATATTTAGATGGTGATTTTATACTTATTAATAAATTTATTACATTTATTAATTTATTGAGTGAGTTTTTTCATTTTCTTCTGACTTGTACTTTTTCTTATTTTCAGTTGTGTGTCTTATGGGGGTCAGTTTATGTTATTTTTGGAGGAATTATGTGTAGTCTCTCACACTGAGCACATTTGACAAACATGACAGAGTCTGGAGACACTGTAGAGAGCGATCTGCTGCCAGCAACATCCTTCAGCATGACTGGTTTGGCAGTGGGTCAGTAATGGTGTGGGGTGGCATTTCTTTGGAGGGCCGCACGACCCTCCATGTGCTCGCCAGAGGTATCCTGACTGCCATTAGGTACCGAGATGAGATCCTCAGATCCCCTGTGAGACCATATTCTGGTGAGGTTGGCCCTGGGTTCCTTCTAATGCAGAACCTCATGTGGCTGGAGTATGTCAGCAGTTCCTGCTAGATGAAGGCATTAAAGCTATGGACTGGCCTGCCCGTTCCCCAGATCTCAATCCCATTGAGCACATCTGGGACATCATGTGTTGCTCCATCCACCAACGTTACATTGCACCACAGACTGTCCAAGAGTTGACAGATGCTTTAGTCCAGGTATGGTAGGAGATCCCTCAGGAGACCATCTGCAACCTCATCAGGAGCATGCCCAGACGTTTGGTTAATAAATTTGATTTCCATTGATGATTTTTGTTTGATTTTGTTGTCATCACATTCAACTTTGTACAGAACAAAGTATTCAATGAGAATATTTAATTCATTCAGATCTAGGATGTGTCATTTGAGTGCTCCATTTATTTTTTTTTTTTTAATTCAACAATTTTTATTGGATTTTCAAAAAGTATTTGCGGGGATACAGAAAAAAGAAAGGGGAGGGGATATAGACACAATAAATCAAATCAACTTTATACTATTGAGTACAAAATCATAACAACAGCCCATTCTGTCAGGCCAATGTTCAGCATACGTGAATTCAAACCATCTATTATTTACTAAACAACTACAAAAGCACTATATATGACATCTGCACATAAGATAGATGAGGCTTAAGAGGGAAGAGGGGGAGGGAAGAGAGATTGTTAATAAGAGAGGTATTGGGGGGGTGGGAAAGGAAGTAAAGGTGTACTGCCTTAATGGGGGGGGCGGATAGTTATCTACCTATTTATGCGCCAGAGGAGTCGTTATGGGTGATTTGTTCTCCAGTAGTTGATCCAAGGATTCCAGTATTGTAAAAATTTATCATGAGACCTTGACGACCAGCTAAGTAGTTCTTCAAATCTCGAAATCTCCTGGACCGTATTTTCCCAGAGTGTCAGGGGTGGGGCAGTCGTCTGCAACCAGAATCGTGGAATTAGGAGTTTCGCTGCAGCTAGCAAATGGGTGACCAGTAAGTCTTTCTGAGGCTTATAGGTGGCAGTCGGTAATGAAAGAAAGATAGTTTTGGGGGACAGGCCGACAGGAGAGCCTATAACCTGGGCAATTCGAGTCTCGACCTCTCTCCAGAAGGGAGCAATAACTGGGCAATCCCACCAAATATGTAGGTATGATCCTTCGTGAGAAAGACATCGCCAGCATTTAGGGTCGGTGATGACTCCTCTTTGAGCCAACCATTGTGGGGTTTTATACCACCTGGCCAAGAGTTTAAAATTGTTTTCTCTAATTCTCATACAGGCGGAGAATCCTTGGGACGCTTTCAAGACTTGGTCTACTTCTTCTTGCGATAGGCAAATGTTTAATTCCTTCTCCCAACTAGTGACATAGGCCGGTTTATAGCTGGAACGTGGAGCTATGAACCTGTGGAGAAGGGACAAGATCTTCCTCAGCATTCTGGTCTGCGATAATAACACTTTCTCAAATGGAGTCGACTCAGTTCTTAGGTCCGGATCCCTTTCTAGCTTGGATAGGTAGTGCTTAATATGCTCTTTGTGGAGGAAGGATATGGATGTGTTCGGTAGAAGTTCGGAGGGATCTGTTAGGAACTCTCGCTTAGTGTCATCCCAAAGATCTCTCAATCGCGACTTGTCGAGAGGGTGCCACAACGAGGCACTCTGGCTACGATGCCCATCTAGGTACGTTGGAATGAGATAGATCGGCATAAGGGGCGACGGATCCGGAGCAAGAGTTTGTCTAAGAGATTTCCAAGTTTCTAGGGCCCCTTTCCAGAGAGGATTTGAAGCATCTGGGTGCCTCCTGGAACTTCCTGGAAGCCAAAGGTCTCTCATCAAGGCTAGCGGGACCTGGCAAGAGCTAGGTTTTATAGGAAACATGATATGCGACCACCAGCTTAGTTGGACCGCTCGATAATGGAGGTGTGCGTCTGGTAGGCCAATCCCACCCTGACTTCTGTGTTTGACAAGTAGCGACCAGGCTATTCTGGGGGGCTTGTGGTTCCAGATAAAGTTCGAAAAAAGCCGTCTGAGTAAACTGAAGAAGACATTGGGTAGATAAATTGGCAACATGTTCATTTTATACAGCACCTTAGGAATAATATAGGTCTGTATTAGGTTCTTGCGGCCGAACCAGGAGAGTGGTAAGGACTGATACGATTCTAATTCCTTTTTGAGGGTTCCAAGTAGGGGAAGAAAATTTTTTGCGTAAAGATCTTCTATTTTAGGGGTGAGATGAATGCCCAGATATTTCACTGAATTGGTCGCCCATCTGAAGGGAGAGTCGCGCTTCAGTGCGTCTAGTCTCCCACGAGGTATAGAGATGTTCAGGATTTCTGATTTGTCTAAATTCGCCTTGTAGCCAGATATCGTTCCATATTCCTGTAATATTGCGACCAGAGCTGGTAAGGCCTCCTCAGGATTGGAAAGGACAAAAAGCACGTCATCGGCAAAGGCTATCGAGGATGTCACCAAGTCTCCCGACTTCATGCCCTGGATTCTTGGGTCTTGTCTAACCCTCTGCAGAAGCGTTTCCAGGACTAGAATAAATAGCGTGGGCGAGAGAGGGCACCCTTGTCTAGTCCCATTTGCAATCTGGAAAGAAGCTGACAAAGTGCTATTAATCCTGAGGCGAGCATGTGGGTTGGAATATAAAGTGAAGATGGCTTCAACAAATGGTGGAGGGAAGCCATATCTCAGAAGGGAGGCTCGCATAAAGACCCAACTCACTCTGTCGAAAGCTTTTTCCGCATCTACTCCAAGGAGTAGAAGCGGTGATTTCTTCTTCTTGGCTTCAAAAATCAGGGGGAGTAGGCGCGCCGTATTATCCTTCCCCTCTCGACCTGTCACAAAGCCAGATTGTTCTGAGCCCACCAAGTCAGGTATCAGAGCTTTCATTCTGGTAGCTAATACTTTGGCCCATATCTTTAGGTCGAGATTGAGAAGCGAAATTGGTCTGTAGTTTCCACATGACGCAAGATCTCTCCCCTCCTTGGGAATCAGCGTGATATATGCCTCCTGCGTTTGGGTAGGGAGCTTGTCACCCCGAAGTAGTGCATTGCACATCGAGGCCAAATGGGTGATAAGAATGGACTGAAATTTCTTGTAATATATAAGTGGCAACCCATCTGGTCCAGGGCTTTTTCCAGCCGGAAAACTGTTAATAACATCAATCAACTCTTCATGAGAGATCGGGTCCATGAGTGTCATCGCGTCGTCCTCAGAGATTCTAGGTAACGAGAGCTCGCTTAGAAAGTTGTTTATCTGCGTCAAACGATTCCCCGTTATCCCCAGAGGAGGGTGCTGTTCAAGATTGTATAGGTCCGAGTAGAACTGGACAAATTCTTCGGCTATATCTGGCGTCTTGCTCAGCATTAAACCGGATTTGGAGCGTATCTGTGCGATGTAAGATTTGCTCTTGGCTTTGTGGATGAGCGCAGACATAAGCCTACCTCCTTTGTTGCCATGGGCGTAAAGCATTTTTCGGTGTTGGAGGTGGTGCTTAGCAGCTCTCAAATTTAGGATGTCTAGAAGTTTCTCTCTCTGGGTCACCAGCTCTGATAGGGTTGAGGCAGCTAACGAGCGTTTATGGAGTCTTTCCAGTTTAGCAATCCTAATGAGAGTGTCATCTAGAAGGAGTTGACGGGCCTTCTTTACCTTCACCGCTAAGGAGATTAGGATGCCTCTTATAAATGCCTTGTGGGCTTCCCAAGTTATCGGGGAGGAGACGTCAGGTGAGACATTTATATCAAAATATTCTCTCAGGTGTTTGCTGAGGAAGTCAACATGTTCCTGGGAATCTAGCAGAGACTCGTTGAGGCGCCAGGACCAGTTCCCCTTCGGTACTTGACGAAGCTTGATATTAAGCGAGACAGGGGAGTGATCTGACACTGTGATAGATCCTATTTTAGCTCTTGAGGAAAGCGGGAGAAGCTCTTTGGAGATGAAGAGATAGTCCAATCTGTGGTACGTCTGCCCTGTAGGTGAGTAAAAGGTGTAGTCTCTGCTACTGGGATTGAGACATCTCCATGAGTCCACCAAATGCAAATCCTGCAGGGCCCTGGAAATAGCGCTGATAGATCTTTGAGAAAGCAAAGGTTTGGTAGCTGTAGAGTCTAAATTGTGATGCAGAGCAACGTTTAAGTCCCCACCTAAGATTATGAGACCTTCGCTAAACAGGGAGAGTGCTTGTAGGGTTTTTACTAGCCATGACGTCTGATTCTTATTCGGGGCATATAATGAAGCAAAAGTATACGACACCGAAGCGATAGTTCCCTTGACAAAGATTGCTCGGCCCTCTGGGTCTGAGTATTGCTGTTTACATATAAACGGTGTAGCAGAGTTTATCAATATCGACACGCCTCTGGACGCAGAGTTGGGGTGGGCTGAGTGGAAATTCTGCGAAAAATGTTTTGTCGGTAGCCTGGGGATTCTTGCAGATTTAAAATGTGTCTCTTGCAGGAATACAATGTCCGCATTCCATTTATGTAGTAACTGGAATATGTGATGCCGTTTATTAGGAGAATTGAGGCCATTGGCGTTCAGTGTCAGGCAAGTCAGTTCAGCCTCTAGAGAGGACTGCATGGTAGAGGCGGAAGTTTAGATTTAACTTCTATGGCAGTCGGCTAGGTTAAATAAGTATCTGTGTGTACACCTAGAAAATGAGGAGAAGGGGGTGGGGAAATGAACGTGCCAAGATGGGTAAGAGAACAAAAGGAGGAGGGAGAAAAGGAAAAAAAAAAAAAAAAAAAAAAAAGGGATAGATAAAGGCGAGACAAAAGAAAACAAATTTCAATGGAGCAGTATGGGTAAACAATGCACTCGCAAACAAGAGTGTTCAATCGTCAACACTATCTTTTAACGGCTATATTATGATAAATCTGACAATGTTATAGAATTCAATAAAGTGCAATAACAGGTCAAACAGGTTTAACTAGTCCAAAAGAGGTAACAAAGTTAGTTAAGATCAGGGTCGCACTGTGCGCGACTCCCACACCTTCAAATAATGATAAGCGAGCTTAGTGAAGTTAGAAACACCTTCCTACCGTATAAGTGTATCATGAATGCACGCTGTAAGAGGGGGGGAAGGTGATCAAGAGAAGCACTGAAAGACAAAGGAATATCAACACTCTGTAGATATTGAAAAACAAGGTATCTATACGCTTAAACAATTCTTATTAACCGGCATTAGAGGATTTGTGTAATCACATGAGAACAAACCGTGGGCAAACTGAGAGACAACTATCGCTTAGAGTTCTCAAGCATCATTAAATGATAGTTGCCGGTCTCTCTGTTTACTTTCAGGGGTGCGCATCTGGTGTTTTTTGGCTCTAGGAGACCGAAAACGTCCTGGTGTGCATGGAACACCAGCCCTTGTTGATGTAGCATCTGGAAGGTCCTCCTGCATTGGAAGCCACGATGGAACTGGGACCGGGGGGATATTAAGTACGTCCCAAATAGCATCAAGGTCTCTCGGCGTGAATACGTTTAGTCTTCTTCCATTTTTTATGATAGAAAGGCCAAACGGGAATAGCCATGCATATTGAATATTATGTGCTCTTAAAACGTCCAACAGGGGGCGCATGACTCTTCTTTTTTGCAATGTTGCTGGGGCTAGGTCCTGAAAAATTTGCAAATGTGCATCCTCATGTGCCAGGTCTTTTTTATCTCTCGCCGCCCTAAGTATCTCTGAAGTGTGGGCCGAGGATAGAAGACCACAAATTACATCTCTTGGGGGGTCTCCATTATCTGGCTTAGGGCGGATTGCCCTGTGAATCCTCTCTATTTCTATTTTTCCCGCCCTTTCCTCTCCTAATAATGTCTTAAAAATCGAGGAAGCCACTTCTGGTAACATTTCAGGAAGATATTTTTCAGGGAGCCCCCTGATTCGCACGTTTCTACGCCTATTTCTGTTTTCCAAATCCTCCAAGAGTAAGTAAGTCTTATTAAAATGTTCAGAGTGTGAGTCAATTCTGTTGGAAAGGGCAGAGGTGCAATTTTGGGTCTTAGCTTGTTTAGACTCGAGGGCATCAACTCTTTTTCCCATAGCTTTCAGATCAGCACGCATTTCTGCTATCTCTGAGAGTACTGGCGCTAAAGCCTGCGACAATGTTTTCTTGAGAAAGGATCTAGTAATAACCGTAGGATTAGAGTCTATCATAGAGTCCTCATTATCAGAGTCCACTCCCTCCCCTCCTAAGGTGTTATTGCCCTCTGAAGGTGCTCTGCCTGTATTCAGGGAGCGCTGGGCAGATTTCTTCAGAAATTTTTGCATCTCTGTTTGAGGGTCAGAGAGTTTTTGTTGCACAGGAGTCTCAGTTGCTCTGTCTCTTCCAATCTTAACCATCTCAAAAACCAGCAAGCTAAAGAAAAGGTGTAGGGGAAGCACACAGCTACAGTCTAAGGCTTATCCCCGCATCCCGACTCAAAAGTCTTTACACTCGAAATGTGAGAAAGGACAGGGAGGGCAGAGGAGCTCCCCTGATGTTTGCGTAGGAGCTCGTCACTCTACCTTCCCTGCCGTTCGGGACTGAAGACAGTAGACAGAAAGATATACACTGCTGCCTGCTCCTCCCAGTGAGCTATAAATCCTTTGCTGTTTGACAAAATGGTGGGTTGTTAATCTCAGCGGGGAGGGAAGAGGTGGGAATGGAGAGGGAGAACTGTGTACTTAGCTGTGCTGTAGTGTCCGCACCTCGGTCCCGTCCTGTAGCCAGCAATGCTGGAGTTCAAAGGGTCACTGCTGGTCGGCTTGATAGTCCAAGGCACGGAGAAGAATGAATCCTCCTTCTGTGAAACTTCCCTGCGATGCAAGGCAGTGGGGAATTCCCGCCGGAAGTAGCTCCCGTCCGACTAATGTGCAATACAGCTCCTGTACAAGTGATAAGCGATCCGCCGGCTTCAGGCTCTAATGTTTTGTCCCCCGTCTGGACCCCTCGCCCGCTAGAGGATGTCTCCAGCTGTGGATGCTCCTGTCCTGTAGCACGTAGGTCTGACCTAGTTCCCCCAGCTCCGGCGGCAAGATGGCGGACGGCTTCAGCAAGGGGAGGTAGGCCGCAGTCACTGCTCTCAAAAAAGATGCTGTGGATCGTTCCCACCAGCTCCAAAGATGGATCGTAAGTACTTGGGGGGGTACCCTTGAAGGAAGGTCTTGTGGATAGTGGCCGTACTGAGGTCGATGTTGATAGATTTGCCCCGGTATTATCGGAGCTGCAGACAGACACGTCCGCTCACCTCTGCAGTCAAGCCACGCCCCCCCGCTCCATTTATTTTTTGAGCAGTGTATAAATCCTTTTCCAAAAAGAAATGGCAGTCAATGATCTCAAAGTTTGGGATTGTGGAAGTCTTAGATTGACAGACTTTTATGGATATGCTATAAAAGTATGTTACACTTGACATTAAACTCATTCATTGGAAGCTCCATTAACATGGAGTCAAACAGTGCCTTAGTATAGCTTAGTACACAGAAATATGCTTATTGGAATATGTGAAAAAAAAAATCAAAGTATGGATCAGGAGTACTTACTAGAACCAAGTTATATCCTATAAACTTCCTGGGAGGTGGAAAGGCATTTCATAAACATGTCTAACAGTGAAATTTGGAATCCTATCAACACAACATGATTACATTAAGATAGAAACATGGGCCTCTCAAAATGAATAAGTCCTTTAGTTATGCAGAACAATAAACTAATTAGCTGTGACAAGCTGTAGCTAAATCAATACTGAACCTTTCCTATTATGTATAATTGTATTTCCAAGGCATAACTGCATATCCAATTTGAGTAGAACAAATCAAATATCGTAACTAAAGGTCTAATCATGGAGGATCATTTAGAAAATGAGATGGCCTTAATTTGAAAAAGAAAATTGCACTGCCAAACCTTTCAGTGGATCGTGCCTGGAGATGACAAATATTGTTAGTGACACTCAGAAATGGAAGTCAGAAAGAACCTAAAACTCTGTAAGGTTATGTGCAGATGTGTCCTCCTCCACCTGGTCTCCGGGCTGAACATGTCCAGATATGGATATCACAAAAAAAAGTTGCTTTTCAAGGCTTTGTGACAAATTATTACAAAGTGATTTGCTAACTATCCTATTTGTGTCTGAGTGGGGATGGTAAATTGTAGCCTTTTCATAATTAGCACATTGTCATATTGAATTCAGATGGCTTTAAAATAAATTGGGATTTTTACCCAAATTGGATGTGGACATGTCTCTAGTTGCTCATACACAGATGTGTCATTCCTTACCTGTCTCTTGGCTGGACAGATATATGTAACACAAATTAAGCCACTATTATAAAATGCACATGAATTTGTATTAATTTGGCACAAAAGGTTATGCTACCTATACTATGTCTATGTGGAGAATCCCTATGGGAAAGGTGTGAATTCCAGTTTCTTTTGTTAGCTACATGCTTGTAAATTGTGTTCAATTTATTTAATAAGTTATTGCACTTTTTAACCCAGGCCAACTGTCCATCAGCTAATCGTAGACAGTTATGTATTAGAGATGAGCGAACAGTGTTCTATCGAACTCATGTTCGATCGGATATTAGGCTGTTCGGCATGTTCGAATCGAATCGAACACCGCGTGGTAAAGTGCGCCATTACTCGATTCCCCTCCCACCTTCCCTGGCGCCTTTTTTGCTCCAATAACAGCGCAGGGTAGGTGGGACAGGAACTACGACACCGGTGACGTTGAGAAAAGTAGGCAAAACCCATTGGCTGCCGAAAACATGTGACCTCTAATTTAAAAGAACAGCGCCGCCCAGGTTCGCGTCATTCTGAGCTTGCAATTCACCGAGGACGGAGGTTTTCGTCCAGCTAGCTATGGCTTAGATTCTGGGTAGGCAGGGACAGGCTAGGATAGGAAGGAGAAGACAACCAACAGCTCTTATAAGAGCTAAATTCCAGGGAGAAGCTTGTCAGTGTAACGTGGCACTGACGGGCTCAATCGCCGCAACCCAGCTTTCCCAGGATCCTGAATGGAATACACTGTCAGTGTATTCCCGTATACCCGATATATACCCCCGATACCCGTTCCAACGGTGTGCCCCCCCACCTTCACCCCAGAAATACCCTGCAAGTCCCCTAGCAATAGAATTGGGGCTATATACACCCACTATTTTTGCTACTGCCATATAGTGCCATTGTCTGACTGGGAATTCAAAGAATATATTGGGGTTACGTGCACCCACAATTTTTACTACTGGTATACAGTGCCAGTTTCTGACTGGGAATTCAAAGAATATATTGGGGTTATAAATACCCTCATTTCTTGCTACTGCCATATAGTGCCAGTTTCTGACTGGTAATTCAAAGAATATATTGGGGTTATAAATACCCTCATTTCTTGCTACTGGTATATAGTGCCATTGTCTGACTGGGAATTCAAAGAATATATTGGGGTTACGTGCACCCACAATTTTTACTACTGGTATACAGTGCCAGTTTCTGACTGGGAATTCAAAGAATATATTGGGGTTACAAATACCCTCATTTCTTGCTACTGCCATATAGTGCCAGTTTCTGACTGGTAATTCAAAGAATATATTGGGGTTACGTGCACCCACAATTTTTACTACTGGTATACAGTGCCATTGTCTGACTGGGAATTCAAAGAATATATTGGGGTTATAAATACCCTCATTTCTTGCTACTGCCATATAGTGCCAGTTTCTGACTGGGAATTCAAAGAATATATTGGGGTTACGTGCACCCACAATTTTTACTACTGGTATACAGTGCCATTGTCTGAATGGGAATTCAAAGAATATATTGGGGTTATAAATACCCTCATTTCTTGCTACTGCCATATAGTGCCAGTTTCTGACTGGGAATTCAAAGAATATATTGGGGTTATAAATACCCTCATTTCTTGCTACTGCCATATAGTGCCAGTTTCTGACTGGGAATTCAAAGAATATATTGGGGTTATAAATACCCTCATTTCTTGCTACTGGTATATAGTGCCATTGTCTGACTGGGAATTCAAAGAATATATTGGGGTTACGTGCACCCACAATTTTTACTACTGGTATACAGTGCCAGTTTCTGACTGGGAATTCAAAGAATATATTGGGGATACAAATACCCTCATTTCTTGCTACTGCCATATAGTGCCAGTTTCTGACTGGTAATTCAAAGAATATATTGGGGTTATAAATACCCTCATTTCTTGCTACTGGTATATAGTGCCATTGTCTGACTGGGAATTCAAAGAATATATTGGGGTTACGTGCACCCACAATTTTTACTACTGGTATACAGTGCCAGTTTCTGACTGGGAATTCAAAGAATATATTGGGGTTACAAATACCCTCATTTCTTGCTACTGCCATATAGTGCCAGTTTCTGACTGGTAATTCAAAGAATATATTGGGGTTACGTGCACCCACAATTTTTACTACTGGTATACAGTGCCATTGTCTGACTGGGAATTCAAAGAATATATTGGGGTTATAAATACCCTCATTTCTTGCTACTGCCATATAGTGCCAGTTTCTGACTGGGAATTCAAAGAATATATTCGGGTTACATGCACCCACAATTTTTACTACTGGTATACAGTGCCATTGTCTGACTGGGAATTCAAAGAATATATTGGGGTTATAAATACCCTCATTTCTTGCTACTGCCATATAGTGCCAGTTTCTGACTGGGAATTCAAAGAATATATTGGGGTTATAAATACCCTCATTTCTTGCTACTGCCATATAGTGCCAGTTTCTGACTGGGAATTCAAAGAATATATTGGGGTTATAAATACCCTCATTTCTTGCTACTGGTATATAGTGCCATTGTCTGACTGGGAATTCAAAGAATATATTGGGGTTACGTGCACCCACAATTTTTACTACTGGTATACAGTGCCAGTTTCTGACTGGGAATTCAAAGAATATATTGGGGTTACAAATACCCTCATTTCTTGCTACTGCCATATAGTGCCAGTTTCTGACTGATAATTCAAAGAATATATTGGGGTTATAAATACCCTCATTTCTTGCTACTGCCATATAGTGCCAGTTTCTGACTGGTAATTCAAAGAATATATTGGGGTTACGTGCACCCACAATTTTTACTACTGGTATACAGTGCCATTGTCTGACTGGGAATTCAAAGAATATATTGGGGTTATAAATACCCTCATTTCTTGCTACTGCCATATAGTGCCAGTTTCTGACTGGGAATTCAAAGAATATATTGGGGTTACGTGCACCCACAATTTTTACTACTGGTATACAGTGCCAGTTTCTGACTGGGAATTCAAAGAATATATTGGGGTTACAAATACCCTCATTTCTTGCTACTGCCATATAGTGCCAGTTTCTGACTGGTAATTCAAAGAATATATTGGGGTTATGTGCACCCACAATTTTTACTACTGGTATACAGTGCCAGTTTCTGACTGGGAATTCAAAGAATATATTGGGGTTACAAATACCCTCATTTCTTGCTACTGCCATATAGTGCCAGTTTCTGACTGGTAATTCAAAGAATATATTGGGGTTATAAATACCCTCATTTCTTGCTACTGGTATATAGTGCCATTGTCTGACTGGGAATTCAAAGAATATATTGGGGTTACGTGCACCCACAATTTTTACTACTGGTATACAGTGCCAGTTTCTGACTGGGAATTCAAAGAATATATTGGGGTTACAAATACCCTCATTTCTTGCTACTGCCATATAGTGCCAGTTTCTGACTGGTAATTCAAAGAATATATTGGGGATACGTGCACCCACAATTTTTACTACTGGTATACAGTGCCATTGTCTGACTGGGAATTCAAAGAATATATTGGGGTTATAAATACCCTCATTTCTTGCTACTGCCATATAGTGCCAGTTTCTGACTGGGAATTCAAAGAATATATTGGGGTTATAAATACCCTCATTTCTTGCTACTGGTATATAGTGCCATTGTCTGACTGGGAATTCAAAGAATATATTGGGGTTACGTGCACCCACAATTTTTGCTACTGGTATATAGTGCCAATTTCTAACTGGGAATTCAAAATGCGCAAGGCTCCCGGAAAGGGACGTGGACGAGGCCGTGGGCGAGGTCGGGGGAATGGTTCTGGGGAGCAAGGTAGCAGTGAAGCCACAGGGCGTCCCGTGCCTACTCCTGTGGGGCAGCAAGCATTGCGCCACTCCACAGTGCCAGGGTTGCTTGCCACATTAACTAAACTGCAGGGTACAAACCTTAGTAGGCCTGAGAACCAGGAACAGGTCTTGCAATGGCTGTCAGAGAACGCTTACAGCACATTGTCCAGCAGCCAGTCAGACTCTGCCTCCTCTCCTCCTATTACCCAACAGTCTTGTCCTCCTTCCTCCCAAAATTCCCAAGCTTCACAGAACAATAACCCCAACTGTCCCTGCTCCCCAGAGCTGTTCTCCGCTCCTTTCATTGTCCCTCAACCTGCCTCTCCACGTCACGATTCCACGAACCTAACAGAGGAGCATCTGTGTCCAGATGCTCAAACACTAGAGTCTCCTCCATCTCCGTTCGATTTGGTGGTGGATGACCAGCAACCCACCCTCATCGACGATGATGTGACGCAGTTGCCGTCAGGGCATCCAGTTGACCGGCGCATTGTGCGGGAGGAGGAGATGAGACAGGAGTTGGAAGAGGAAGTGGTGGATGATGAGGACACTGACCCGACCTGGACAGGGGGGATGTCAAGCGGGGAAAGTAGTGTGGATGTTGAGGCAAGTGCAGCACCAAAAAGGGTAGCTAGAGGCAGAGGTCAGCAGCTTAGGCGAAGCCAGGCCACACCCGGAATCTCCCAAGATGTTCCAGTTCGTACCCAGCCCCGAAAAACTCCCACCTCGAGGGCACGTTTCTCGAAGGTGTGGAGTTTTTTCAAGGAATGCGCCGAGGACAGATATAGTGTTGTCTGCACAATTTGCCTCTCGAAATTGATTAGGGGCTCTGAGAAGAGCAACCTGTCCACCACTTCAATGCGCCGTCATTTGGAATCCAAGCACTGGAATCAGTGGCAGGCAGCAACGGCAGGACAAAGGCCGCCTGCCGTTCACGCCACTGCCACTGCCTCTGCCACTGCCTCTGCCTCTGCCACTGCCACTGCTGACTGTGCTGGCGATGCACTCCAGAGGACGAGCCAGGACACCACTTCATCTGCCTCCGCCACTTTGTTGACTTCTCCCTCATCCTCCCCTGTTCCTGTCTTATCTCCTTCTCCTGCACCATCAAAGGCACCATCAGGCGCTTCTTTACAACAACCCACCATCTCTCAGACATTGGAGCGGCGGCAGAAATACACTGCTAACCACCCACACGCGCAAGCCTTGAACGCCAACATCGCTAAACTGCTGGCCCAGGAGATGTTGGCGTTCCGGCTTGTTGAAACTCCCGCCTTCCTGGACCTGATGGCAACTGCAGCACCTCGCTATGCCGTCCCTAGCCGTCACTACTTCTCCCGGTGTGCCGTCCCCGCCTTGCACCAGCACGTGTCACTCAACATCAGGCGGGCCCTTAGTTCCGCGCTTTGCACAAAGGTCCACTTGACCACCGACGCGTGGACAAGTGCATGCGGACAGGGACGCTACATTTCACTGACGGCACACTGGGTGAATGTAGTTGAGGCTGGGACTGCTTCCCAAACTGGCCCGGTGTACCTCGTCTCCCCGCCTAACATTCCTGGCAGGGACACGAGAAGAACACCCCCCTCCTCCTCTACCGCCTCCTCCTCCGCCACCGCCTCCTCCTCCGCCACCGCCTCCTCCTCCGCTGTTAGATTGACCCCAGCTACGAGTTGGAAACGTTGCAGCACTGGCGTTGGTAGACGTCAGCAGGCTGTGCTGAAGCTGATCAGCTTGGGGGACAGACAGCACACTGCCTCCGAGGTGATGGATGCCCTCCTCGATGAGACGGCAATATGGTTTGAGCCGCTGCACCTGGGCCCAGGCATGGTCGTTTGTGATAACGGCCGGAACCTGGTAGCAGCTCTGGAGCTTGCCGGACTCCAACATGTTCCATGCCTGGCCCACGTCTTCAACCTAGTGGTGCAACATTTCCTAAAGAGCTACCCCAATGTTCCAGAGCTACTGGTGAAAGTGCGGCGCATGTGCGCCCACTTTCGCTAGTCGACAGTAGCCGCTGCTAGCTTAAAATCTCTCCAGCAACGCCTGCATGTGCCACAACACCGGCTTTTGTGCGACGTCCCCACACGCTGGAACTCAACGTTTCAGATGTTGAATAGAGTGGTTGAGCAGCAGAGACCTTTGATGGAATACCAGCTACAAAACCCTAGGGTGCCACAAAGTCAGCTGCCTCAGTTTCACATCCATGAGTGGCCATGGATGAGAGACCTTTGTGACATCCTACGGGTCTTTGAGGAGTCCACAAGGAGGGTGAGCTCTGAGGATGCGATGGTGAGCCTTACAATCCCGCTCTTGTGTGTTCTGAGAGAATCCCTGATTGACATCAGGGATAACTCAGATCACACAGAGGAGTTAGGGATAGCATCCGATCCGTCACAGCTGGAGAGTAGGTCCACACATCTGTCCGCTTCACTGCGTTTAATGGAGGAGGAGGAGGAGGAGGAGGAGGAGGAAGAAGAGTTGTCCGATGATGTGATGGTGATACAGGAGGCTTCCGGGCAACTTCGAATCGTCCCATTGTTGCAGCGCGGATGGGTAGACATGGAGGATGAGGAGGAAATGGAGATTGAACTTTCCGGTGGGGCCAGAGGAGTCATGCCAACTAACACTGTGGCAGACATGGCTGAGTTCATGTTGGGGTGCTTTACAACCGACAAGCGTATTGTCAAAATCATGGAGGACAACCAGTACTGGATCTTTGCTATCCTTGACCCCCGGTATAAAAACAACATCTCGTCTTTTATTCCGGTAGAGGGGAGGGCCAATCGCATCAATGCTTGCCACAGGCAATTGGTGCAGAATATGATGGAGATGTTTCCAGCATGTGACGTTGGCGGCAGGGAGGGCAGTTCCTCCAGTAGGCAACCAAGTTCTCACCGGTCCACACAAACGAGGGGCACACTGTCTAAGGTCTGGGACACCTTGATGGCACCCCCTCGCCAAAGTGCCGCCACGGAGAGTCCTAGTGTCACCAGGCGTGAGAAGTATAGGCGCATGTTGCGGGAATACCTTTCCGACCACAGCCCTGTCCTCTCCGACCCCTCTGCGCCCTACACGTATTGGGTGTCGAAGTTGGACCTGTGGCTTGAACTTGCCCTATATGCCTTGGAGGTGCTGTCCTGTCCTGCCGCCAGCGTCCTATCTGAGAGGGTGTTCAGTGCAGCCGGTGGCATCATCACTGACAAGCGCACCCGTCTGTCAGCTGAGAGTGCCGACCGGCTCACTTTGATAAAAATGAACCACCACTGGATAGAGCCTTCATTTTTGGGCCCACCTGTGTAAAGCACCCCAACATGAAACTCCATGTCTGTACTCAACCTCTCCAATTCCTCCGCATCCTCATACTCATCCACCATAAGCGTTGCACAATTCTGCTAATACTAGGCTCCCTCCACCCTGATTTCCCCCAACTCTGCTGGTTAGAGGCTCCCTCCACCCTGATTTCCACCAACTCTGCTGGTTAGAGGCTCCCTCCACCCTGCTTTCCCACAACT
The DNA here is from genome assembly GCF_031893055.1 of Leptodactylus fuscus. NCBI lineage: Eukaryota > Metazoa > Chordata > Amphibia > Anura > Leptodactylidae > Leptodactylus > Leptodactylus fuscus. Next base: position 126,107,908 of record NC_134266.1, on the reverse strand, counting down.
CTGCTGGTTAGAGGCTCCCTCCACCCTGCTTTCCCACAACTCTGCTGGTTAGAGGCTCCCTCCACCCTGCTTTCCCACAACTCTGCTGGTTAGAGGCTCCCTCCACCCTGCTTTCCCACAACTCTGCTGGTTAGAGGCTCCCTCCACCCTGATTTCCACCAACTCTGCTGGTTAGAGGCTCCCTCCACCCTGCTTTCCCACAACTCTGCTGGTTAGAGGCTCCCTCCACCCTGATTTCCACCAACTCTGCTGGTTAGAGGCTCCCTCCACCATGAATTGGTCCAAACTGGGCTGTTTAGCGGCTCCCTCCACCATGAATTGGTCCAAACTGGGGTTTTTAGAGGCTCCCTCCACCATGAATTGGTCCAAACTGGGCTGTTTAGAGGCTCCCTCCACCATGAATTGGTCCAAACTGGGGTTTTTAGAGGCTCCCTCCACCATGAATTGGTCCAAACTGGGCTGGTTAGAGGCTCCCTCCACCATGAATTTGCCCAAACTGGCCTGTTTAGAGGCTCCCTCCACCATGAATTTGCCCAAACTGGCCTGTTTAGAGGCTCCCTCCACCATGAATTGGTCCAAACTGGGGTTTTTAGAGGCTCTCTCCACCATGAATTGGTCCAAACTGGGCTGTTTAGAGGCTCCCTCCATCATGAATTGGTCCTAACTGGGGTTTTTAGAGGCTCCCTCCACCATGAATTGGTCCAAACTGGGGTTTTTAGAGGCTCCCTCCACCATGAATTGGTCCAAACTGGGCTGTTTAGAGGCTCCCTCCACCATGAATTGGTCCAAACTGGGGTTTTTAGAGGCTCCCTCCACCATGAATTGGTCCAAACTGGGCTGTTTAGAGGCTCCCTCCACCATGAATTGGTCCAAACTGGGGTTTTTAGAGGCTCCCTCCACCATGAATTGGTCCAAACTGGGCTGGTTAGAGGCTCCCTCCACCATGAATTTGCCCAAACTGGGCTGTTTAGAGGCTCCCTCCACCATGAATTTGCCCAAACTGGCCTGTTTAGAGGCTCCCTCCACCATGAATTGGTCCAAACTGGGGTTTTTAGAGGCTCTCTCCACCATGAATTGGTCCAAACTGGGCTTTTTAGAGGCTCCCTCCATCATGAATTGGTCCAAACTGGGGTTTTTAGAGGCTCCCTCCACCATGAATTGGTCCAAACTGGGGTTTTTAGAGGCTCCCTCCACCATGAATTGGTCCAAACTGGGGTTTTTAGAGGCTCCCTCCACCTTGAATTTGCCCAAACTGGGCTGTTTAGAGGCTCCCTCCACCATGAATTTGCCCAAACTGGGCTGTTTAGAGGCTCCCTCCACCATGAATTGGTCCAAACTGGGGTTTTTAGAGGCTCCCTCCACCATGAATTGGTCCAAACTGGGGGTTTTTAGAGGCTCCCTCCACCATGAATTTGCCCAAACTGGGCTGTTTAGAGGCTCCCTCCACCATGAATTGGTCCAAACTGGGGTTTTTAGAGGCTCCCTCCACCATGAATTGGTCCAAACTGGGGTTTTTAGAGGCTCCCTCCACCATGAATTGGTCCAAACTGGGCTGTTTAGAGGCTCCCTCCACCATGAATTTGCCCAAACTGGGCTGTTTAGAGGCTTCCTCCATCATGAATTGGTCCAAACTGGGGTTTTTAGAGGCTCCCTCCACCATGAATTGGTCCAAACTGGGGTTTTTAGAGGCTCCCTCCACCATGAATTGGTCCAAACTGGGGTTTTTAGAGGCTCCCTCCACCATGAATTGGTCCAAACTGGGGTTTTTAGAGGCTCCCTCCACCATGAATTGGTCCAAACTGGGCTGTTTAGAGGCTCCCTCCACCATGAATTTGCCCAAACTGGGCTGTTTAGAGGCTCCCTCCATCATGAATTGGTCCAAACTGGGGTTTTTAGAGGCTCCCTCCACCATGAATTGGTCCAAACTGGGGTTTTTAGAGGCTCCCTCCACCATGAATTTGCCCAAACTGGGCTGTTTAGAGGCTCCCTCCATCATGAATTGGTCCAAACTGGGGTTTTTAGAGGCTCCCTCCACCATGAATTGGTCCAAACTGGGGTTTTTAGAGGCTCCCTCCACCATGAATTGGTCCAAACTGGGCTGTTTAGAGGCTCCCTCCACCATGAATTGGTCCAAACTGGGGTTTTTAGAGGCTCCCTCCACCATGAATTGGTCCAAACTGGGCTGTTTAGAGGCTCCCTCCACCATGAATTGGTCCAAACTGGGGTTTTTAGAGGCTCCCTCCGCCATGAATTGGTCCAAACTGGGGTTTTTAGAGGCTCCCTCCACCATGAATTGGTCCAAACTGGGGTTTTTAGAGGCTCCCTCCACCATGAATTTGCCCAAACTCTGCTGGTTAGAGGCTCAATCCACCCTGATTTTCAAAACAAATGTTGGTGCCAACCTCAACTTACTACAAGGGCCAAATTCACTGCTGGTGACAAGCTCTCCTCACTGCAAGTGCCAAATACACACGTTTCAATGTGTTTTCCTACTGTCAGAGAGGTGGTATTGAGTGTGTAAAGTGTGTAGTTGTTAGGCTGTGATGTTGGGGTAATAGAGGGTCTTTGGTGTGTTAGATGCCCCCAGACATGCTTCCCCTGCTGTCCCAGTGTCATTCCAGAGGTGTTGGCATCATTTCCTGGGTTGTCATAGTGGACTTGGTGACTCTCCAGACACGGATTTGGGTTTCCCCCTTAACGAGTATCTGTTCCCCATAGACTATAATGGGGTTCGAAACCCGTTCGAACACACGAACATTGAGCGGCTGTTCGAATCGAATTTCGAACCTCGAACATTTTAGTGTTCGCTCATCTCTATTATGTATGCTTAGTGGTCACTTTCTTATGGACAACTATCCTTTCATGAAATTAGAGGGTAACTCCAGAGTGTTGCATGACAGCAAGTGAGAACATTTTTGGTGGATATATTTCAAAACCTATATGAGGTTTGGAGTTGAGTGACCTGAACAACTTTGAATGAGGCATGGTCATCTGTACTAGACTGAGGTTTGCTCATACAACTGTGTTTGACTCCAATGGTTAAAAGAGCACAAATCTCAGATCAGTGAGCATTGGATAAACAAGGCCTGGCCCAATGAGTCCAGATTCCTGTTACATTGTGCTGATGGGAGAGTCATAATCTGATACAAGCCTTATAAACCAAACAACCCCTCCTGTCCGGCGTCAACAATTTAGGTCCTCTGATATGGAAAAATAAAGTTTAAAGGGGCCCTCTACTATGCTGACTCAGCAATCTAAATATTGTAAATAATAATGATAATAGGGGCAACATGGTGGCTCAGTGGTTAGCACTGCAGCCTTGCAGCGCTGAAGTCCTGGGTTGGACTCCTGCCAAGAACAATATCTGCAAGGAGTTTGTATGTTCTCCCCATGTTTACGTGGATTTCCTCCCATTCTAAATAGACATACTGATAGGAAAAAAAAATGTACATTGTGATCCCTATATGAGGCTCACAATCTACATTTAAAAAAATAAAATAATAATAATAATAATAATAATAATAATGTGATATAGCACTTTGAACAAATCCATCTTCATTGATAATTCTTTATAAAATCATGGTGTGTGTACATTTATAATTTAAAATCCCTACACATTTCAGACCTGTGTGGTCCTAGACCAGGGGTCATAACCTTCGGCACTCCAGCTGTTGTGAAACTACAACTTCCAACATGCACCATTCACTTCCATGGGAGTTGCAAGAATAGCAGAGCCAGTATACATGCTGGGAATTGTAGTTTTGCAACAGCTGGAGTGCCGAAGGTTGCCTACCCCTGGTCTAGATCATAGCACACTGATAGAAAATTATTCAGGTCCAAAAAGTGCAATCCTAATTCTAATCCTGATTGCTTAATGATTTATTTTCTGGGTCACCTGATACCTGTGAATGACACAACAGATTGCTTTGGTCCTAAAAGCCAATGTGCTATGGGTGTCTCTAATAAAGTGACCATTCAGTGTACATAAGCACTAGGTTTACAGTTCTGTTATATGGTTATATGGGGGCCTAGTATAGAAATTTTGGATTTTAAAATAAAAATCTGATTTCCAGTTTTATCCAAATAAAGCTTTAACACTGTATGAATAAAAAGCTCTGAGACTGCGTAATACTTTCTCTTTTAATAATTTACCATTTCTAAAATAATTTTCTTTGCGAGTTAAAGTGGATACATTTGTATTCAGTCTGAATTGGGCTCTAAATACAGCAGCAGCAGCTGTACATTATGTACTGCTAATTAGCTCACAGAGTATTGCTTAGGCTGGACAAAACTGTATCCGCTTATTATATGATAGGACTAGCTCAGAATGAATGTACTGATTTGCCGTCTCTGCATGTGTACAAGAGTGTTTGCATTCACTGACAGGCAAAAAATGGCTCAAAATGGCGAGAAATGGAAACACACAAATGGATTAAGATTTGCTTTTCTTATGCAAATCTAAGAAAAAGGAACATTGCAGTGATATTTAGGCAAATTTATCATAAGACGCGTGCCTGCTGTAAAGTCTTAAAGACAGATTATAAGCGCCTACACTTGTAGTGAGCAGGTGTAATTTGCACCCTTTTCACCATATATCTAATTCTAAGCCTACATTCAGATGACCGTCAGTGAAAACATCCATTTTTCATAACAGTTTTTCACTTCAGGAGGGCCCTTTACATGGATCCCTAATACATTGCAGTGTAAGGAGGGACAAGTCAAACTGGACAAAGACAGAGCATGAGCTATTTTTGATGGTCTGTTACAACGGACCATCAAAATATTGGTCATGTGAATAACCACCGTGAAAGTGAAATGAATGCAGCTCTTTGTCAATCATTAACCACTTCAGCACTGGCACATTTCTGTTTTGTTATTGTTTTTTTGTTTTTATTTTTTGTATATGCAGTTTTGAGGGCTGTACCATTTTTTGAGTGACACATGGGGCTTTATTTTTGTTATTTTTACTTCTGCATTATTTTATATACCGAATATACTCGAGTATATGCTGACCCAAATATAAGCCGAGTCCCCTAATTTTACCACAAAAAACTGGGAAAACTTTTTGACTCGAGTATAAGCCTAGGGGGGAAATGCAGCAGCTACTGGAAAATTTCAAAAATAAAATAGATGCCAATAAAATTACATTAACTGATCACTTATCTTTACATTAAAAAGGAATTGATAGGGCTGCAATTGCAGACACATATAGGACAGTTATAGGATACATATAGGATGTGCTCTATAAGTTGCAGCTCTTCAATTTGGCCCGGACACACAGCCGTTAAAGCAATGGCATCTATGTGTACGGGCCCAATAAAATGTAATATTCCATAATTTTATCCACCATTGCAGATAAAAAGTCTGGGCATGGGTATTACAGTGTTGTAACTCCATGTGCCTGAGGTTAATAGCAGTTAACCCCATCATGTCCCTCACATTAAAGGGTTACTGATATGTGAAAGACATGGAGGTAACAATTATTACATTAAAAATTATTAAGGCACTTTATTATTACTTCCATATGTCTCACATATTAGTAACCCTTATATGGGGCACACAGGGGTTAATTTGAGGGACATGATGGGGTTAACTGCTATTAATGTGAGGCACATGGAGTTACTAAAACTAAATTAATAACCCCAAATGCCTGACATTAATAGGAATTGTAATCCCAGTATGTACCTGTGTGTTTTACTTTCAGTTCACTCTCCTCTTCCTCAATGCAGACACAGGAGCAGGGACCTGCCACCTCCTGGGCACAGGACTGCAAGGACCTGCATAAATTAAGTGAAGGGGGAAGTGTCCTATATCACGCCCCTTTCACTTAATGTATGTAGGTCCTTGCAGTCTGTGCTGCCTGACTCGAGTATAAGCCAAGGAGAGCTTTTTCAGCATAAAAACTGTGCTTAAAAAGTAGGCTTATACTCGAGTATATACGGTAAAATATATCTGGGGAAAATGTAAACAAAAAAGAAGGGAAAAACTTGTCTGTTTTTCACATTTCCCTTTTAGTTTTTTATTAGCTCAAACAACTACTACAGATCTTTTTAAGTCTAAGACCCCATGTTGCGGACCACAACCAAAAAATGCTGCTGGAAAAACTACAATGGAAACGCATCATGGTTTTTCCTACAGTGCTTTTCACAGAATTGCAGTGTTTATGCTACTTGGGGTGACCTAAATTAGTTTTCCCTCTTTATAATTGTTATTTTCTATTGTGTTGTCAGGGGTGGGGCTTGAACCTGTGATGTGAACATGGTATTGGTGTACTATTTTTTTTTTTTTTTTTTTTTTTTTTTTTTTTTTTTTTACTTTATTATTTTACTCTACTTTTTGATTTAGTTATTTATTTTACATTGTGTCCCCATATGGTCATAATAGAGCTTTGGGGGTATTTTACCAGTTTTTTTTTTTTTTAGGGGAGGGTGATTTCCCCTGTAACTGGGGCTGATATATTTAGTTTCAGTTACAGGAGGAAAGCATCCTAATGCCCATAACAACTGAGCTCATCTGGGTCCTCCAGGATCCAACATCTCTAACAGTTCTGATCCCCTGCGGATCATGAGACTATCGGATCATAGAGAAGTCACATCATGGAAGTTCCCACAGCTGTATACACAGCACTCATTGAGGTAATAAACCATCCCTACCTTCTCTAGAGGAGTTTCGGCTGAAGTTACAGCCAAGTCCCCAGTTCTTCAGATGCACAATTTCATACAGGTACGTCTTTGCAGAGTTAAAAGTGGACAACCCAAACTATGGGTAGTCTTGAACAGTCTAAAACAAGCTGATATTAACTGTATATATATATATATATATATATATATATATATATATATATATATATATAATGTTTTTTGCTTATTCACATGACTATGAAGAATGGATGTGTGACAGATGTTTTCGCAATGTCCATCACATCGTCCATCGTTTTGGCAACACATTGTATTTAGTGTGTCTATTCACTTGTCTGTCTTTTCAACAGTCTGTTTTTACAACCATCAAGAAAAGGGATATAGATAGTGACATGGGAATAGACCTATTAAAAATTGTGGGCCCTATAATGGACATGCCATGGCCGTTTCAAAAAAATGCTGTCACATAGCCATTATTCACTATGTGAATAGGGGCCCTCAGCGCAATTGCACAGACCATTTCATGAACAATATTTCCGTCAGAAATGGCACAGCGAGGTGTATGGTAATAAATCTGACTGACTAGGATTATACATAAATTGACAACAAAATTTGAGTAACGAATATCGTTACACTTAGATACTGCTTGCTATTTAACCTTTTATATTTCTTGGATGTTACTTTATTTTTTAAATTGTTAATGAAAATTATTGGCATTAGATTAAATAATCTTCATTCGTTCTACACAAGAAGATTCTGTTGAGGTCACTTGACCCAGATGAGAAAATATGGCTTCTAAATCAATTTCAAGAAACCTTTATGATCTTAAAATTTGTAGAAAAGATAAATGTATCCACTTTTAAATAGACGACTGAGATAAATTTGGTTTTCCTGGAAAATGACTGGCTTTTTTCATGGGTATTCTTATTCCTTGCCCTATGTCTTACGTATTGCTCTTAAACGGATCTTATCATTCACACACTATTTTTTCTAGGTACCACGTCAGAATAGCCTTGAGAAAGGCTATTGGTCTCCTACCTTTCGTTGTCTTCTTCGCACTGCTGTTCACCTACAATCCCGATTCTTGTCGGTATGCAAATTAGCTCTCTCGCAGCAGTGGGGGTGGGCTCCAGCGCTCAGATAGCACTGGGAGTGTCCCCATTGCTACAAGAGAATTCTCTCCAGTGCCGCCCCCATCTTCTTTAGCAGCATCATCTTCAGCCTCTTCTTCCAGCAGTGGCTTGTAACTTCTAGCCCTCACGCCTTAGGCAGAGCAGACTGCGCATGCCCACAGGCCACGAGAAAATAGCTGCTTACAATACTGTGCAAGCGCCATTTTCTTGTCGCCTGTGGGCATGCGCAGTCTGCTCTGCCCAAGGCCCTCCAGTACTTATGGCCTGGATCAGAGAAAACTATAATCCTGGTTATGTGACCTTTCTGTATGGTAATCAATGCAGATCATGGGGTTGGAAAAGGGTTCTCTGACTTCTATTTATCTATGTTAGGTCTAACATTACAGACCCGTGTAAGGAGGTCTGACCTTACCAGGATCTTTGGCCCAATGAGTGGTATATCTAGATCCTCCTTTGCGAATGTAGGAAGTACCAGTGAATCCTCTTTAAAATAACCATTGAAAAGTACAATAAAAATGATCTTTAGAATGGTGGTTTAAAAAAAGATGGTCAGTAAATATATACTGTAGAACTATATATGGTGGAATAAAATCTGTTTCAAGAAATCTGATCTGACTTCACCAGGATCTGTGGCCCAATGAGTGGTACATAAGGATCCTCATTTGAGTAAGAGTAACTAAACCCTTATTAAGATAATCACTCAAAATTGCAATGAAAATGGTCTTCTAGATTGTTGGTACTATATTACGGAATGAAAATCTGCCTCAAAATTTTTTGGCCAGGATTATCATATTTGATCATAAAGAAGAGCGGTATTGGAGAGTTTTTTTTTCTGTAACCACATGGAAATAGCATGAGATCTTAAGTTTTTACTTAAGGTGAGACAACTAGTGTGATGGTTGCAAAATCAGACTTACATCAGACTACAATCTTCATGATTACAGACACAAACATAATGAAAACTAGCTCGGTGGTTATAGAATATCTCTATGTGGGCAAAATTCTATTTGCAGATCTTATCCAATAGGCCATTACTTGTAACTCTGATTACAGTGCAACAGATAGATGACCATACTTGTAGTCAACAGGAAGGGTGCCAGCTGGACGGGAACCTGCAGTATACCTGTAATGCCAAAGTCCACTTTAATCCACATCAGCAATAGCCTCACAGTGCATCCCTGGCTATTACTCACGCAGAAGGGCTCCACATGGCATCACATGACAGGTAAACAAATTTTCAAGGCTAGGCCCCATCTTGCTCATACTCTCTTTCAAATTCTTTTTTGTCTCCAAATCCTTGCTGTTGAGTGCTGTCCCCCAACTCTGTGCCATCTAAAGGCTGACTGTCACAATACGCATTCTATTGGTCACCCACGGGCATCTGATTGGATAATCTCTATCAAACCCAAGCAGTTTTAGCACCTCATCACTTTAGGAAACTGGTATTATACAGTCCTATGAAAAAGTTTGGGCACCCCTATTAATCTTAATCATTTTTAGTTCTAAATATTTTGGTGTTTGCAGCAGCCATTTCAGTTTGATATATCTAATAACTGATGGACACAGTAATATTTCAGGATTGAAATGAGGTTTATTGTACTAACAGAAAATGTGCAATATGCATTAAACCAAAATTTGACCGGTGCAAAAGTATGGGCACCTCAACAGAAAAGTGACATTAATATTTAGTAGATCCTCCTTTTGCAAAGATAACAGCCTCTAGTCGCTTCCTGTAGCTTTTAATCAGTTCCTGGATCCTGGATAAAGCTATTTTGGACAAATAATTCAAGTTCAGTTAAGTTAGATGGTCGCCGAGCATGGACAGCCCGCTTCAAATCATCCCACAGATGTTCAATGATATTCAGGTCTGGGGACTGGGATGGCCATTCCAGAACATTGTAATTGCTCCTCTGCATGAATGCCTGAGGATTTGGAGCGGTGTTTTGGATCATTGTCTTGCTGAAATATCCATCCCCGGCGTAACTTCAACTTCGTCACTGATTCTTGAACATTATTCTCAAGAATCTGCTGATACTGAGTGGAATCCATGCGACTCTCAACTTTAACAAGATTCCCGATGCCGGCATTGGCCACACAGCCCCAAAGCATGATGGAACCTCCACCAAATTTTACAGTGGGTAGCATGTGTTTTTCTTGGAATGCTGTTTCTTTTTGGACGCCATGCATAACGCCTTTTTTTATAACCAAACAACTCAATTTTTGTTTCCAAAATGAAGCTGCCTTGTCCAAATGTGCTTTTTCATACCTCAGGCAACTCTATTTGTGGCGTACGTGCAGAAACGGCTTCTTTCTCATCACTCTCCCATACAGCTTCTATTTGTGCAAAGTGCGCTGTATAGTTGACCGATGCACAGTGACACCATCTGCAGCAAGATGATGCTGCAGCTCTTTGGAGGTGGTCTGTGGATTGTCCTTGACTGTTCTCACCATTCTTCTTCTCTGCCTTTCTGATATTTTTCTTGGCCTGCCACTTCTGGGCTTAACAAGAACTGTCCCTGTGGTCTTCCATTTCCTTACTATGTTCCTCACAGTGGAAACTGACAGGTTAAATCTCTGAGACAACTTTTTGTATCCTTCCCCTGAACAACTATGTTGAACAATCTTTGTTTTCAGATCATTTGAGAGTTGTTTTGAGTAGCCCATGATGCCACTCTTCAGAGGAGATTCAAATAGGAGATCGACTTGCAATTGGCCACCTTAAATACCTTTTCTTATGATTGGATACATCTGGCTATGAAGTTCAAAGCTCACTGAGGTTACAAAACCAATTTTGTGCTTCAGTAAGTCAGTAAAAAGTAGTTAGGGGAATTCAAATCAATAAAATGATAAGGGTGCTCATACTTTTGCACCGGTCAAATTTTGGTTTAATGCATATTGCACATTTTCTGTTAGTACAATAAACCTCATTTCAATCCTGAAATATTACTGTGTCCATCAGTTATTAGATATATCAAACTGAAATGGCTGTTGCAAACACCAAAATATTTAGAACAAAAAATGATTAAGATTAATAGGGGTGCCCAAACTTTTTCATAGGACTGTAGCAGGCCAGTCTAGTAGGCACATTGTCAGACAAGGATCTCTCAGTGTCTTTAGTTCTAGGGCCCCTGCCTGCTTTTGTTAACTTCAGGGCTCAGCAGAATCGGAGTTAGTGTGACTTGGGTTTGAGTTTCAACACCTTATAGAGTCTATAAGGGTTAGCATTCTATGTGCTTTATTCCACTTTATCTCTTACTGCACAGTTTATGTGCTTCTCTACCCTGGGGTGATACATACATTTTCAAGAACTACTCTTGAACATGGGATCCTCTGACAATACAATGTTTCCAACCAGTTCATTATGTGGCAAAAGAGAACCTTTTACTGTCAAGTGTAATATTTGTCTTGAAACAAAAGGCAAATTGGAATTATCTGATATGGCAGATAAATATCCACCTCTGAATCCTTACAAGCCTTGGGCCACAAAAAGGCTAAGTTAGGTTAGGACATTTATAAGACATAAAAAGGAGATCTATCCCAGCTAAAAATGTGATTTATATAGGATAGTACAATACAATTTCATTACTATTCCCCATTCTATACATGCCTATAATTTGTGATTTGATTTAAAGGGGTTTTCCAGGACTATAACACTTATGACCTATACCTATACCTATCAATATCATACTGGTGGGTATCCAGTACCCCACAACCAATTGTTTGAAGTAGCCATGGAGTATTTTTCACTTGCAAATTCCTTTTCTTAGGCCAGTGACACTGTTAACATGTCTATTCTGGAATTTGCAATTTACTTCAAATGAATTGGATGGAGTTATACAATGTAAGGCACTATGCCGTCCCACTTTAAAAGGATTCTATCATTAGAATTAGAGATAGTAGTATTCGATCGAATAATAGTATTCAATCGAATACCTCCCTTTGCATAGTTATTAGAGATGAGCGAACACTGTTCGGATCAGCCGTTCCGAACAGCACGCTCCCATAGAAATGAATGGAAGCACCTGGCACGGCGACCGGCCGCCGGCAAAGTGTACATGCCAGGTGCTTCCATTCATTTCTATGGGAGCGTGCTGTTTGGAACGGCTGATCCGAACAGTGTTCGCTCATCTCTAATAGTTATTGGTGTACTTGCTCGAATACCACATGGTAAATATTCAAATCCCCTCCCACCTTCCCTGGCACTTTTTTTTACAACAGTAACCTATGCAGGGGTGGTATTCGATCCAAACTACTCACTCATCTCTAATTAGAATCCCGTTTTTAGCTAAACCCATGTTGGAATAACCTTAAGAAAGGCTATTCTTCCCCTAGCTTTATAAGTCTTCTCTCCACCGTTTGGTATATATTCCCGGTTTCTTCATTTTGGTAATGAGTTTTTTCGTTGTACTGGGAGAGGTCCCAGCAATAAAACAGCACTGGGGCATCCCCTGTTCTGCGAGAATACTCTCCAGGAGTTTTTTCTCTCCCGTTCGCGCTCAAACAGCAATGGGGGTGTCCCCTGTGCTGCGAGAAAACTCTCCTGTGCCACCTGTTCTCTGCCTCCGCCTCTTCTCTCTCATTCAGGTACAGGAAAATGGCCGACGGACATGTGCAATGAGCGCAGTCGGCCATTTTCCTGTAGCCAAAAAGGAGAGAAGAGGCGGAGGCAGAGAACAAGAAGAAGGTGAGGCTGGAGAGTTCTCTGGCAGGATTGGGGACACCCCTACTGCTGTTTGAGCACTGGTGAATGCCCCCAGTGCTGGGAGAAAACAGATTACCATAATGAAAAAACTGGGAAAATATATACCGAATGGTGGCATGGAGAAGACTTCTAAAGGTAGGGGAAGAATAGGCTTTCTTAAGGCTATTCTGACGTGGGTTTCGCTAAAAACGAGATTCTAATGATAGACTCCCTTTAAAAAACAAAGAGATGGGGGCTGCCAACCCCATCAATCTGATATTCTAAGGGCTGTTTTTTAATATTATACTTTCAGAAAACTCCTTAAAATATACAGTGGTCATTCTTGAGTAGTTTATAATATATTTATTCCTTGATAATTCCTCCGTCTGTCTTGTCACAAAGTCACATTTGCTCCAACATCAACTGATAAACACATAGCAGAAATAGGTCTGAGAGATTAAGATAGGTTTATGATATCACAATAACCTTATGAGTTTGAGTGTTTGCAGGGTGGCAGAGTTCATGTTGAGCCTTGGATTAGATAAAAGCCTGAGAAAAGCTCTTGACAAACCATAAAATACACAAAATTGCCCCATAAAACCTGCTTTTACAATGGATGCTGATGGTGATCCTTTACTACGGCATAAACTATAGACAGAATTTTGTATACCTTTATAGTAAGTGATGTTATTGAATTTTATATATACAGTAAGTGCAGATCAGAGAGCCAGATGCCACAGTGTTGCCTGGATTTCTAGCTTCAAAGCAGAACAGTGGGGTATGATACAAAATGATATACTTGTCAAATTTCAGCTTACATAAAACATGAATTTGAAGCAATTTACAACATTACTATTATATTTTATTTATAAAGCACTGGCATATTACCCAGAGCTCCACTCTCTTTTATAGCCCATTCTGCAAATTAGTCTTTCAGACTCAATAGATATCTTTATTCATGTCAAGTGTGATGTACAAGATAAATTCCCTCATAACCTATATAAAATAATAATAGCCCACCACACACTTGCAGTCTTCTGCTGGTATACTGTAAAATCAGGTGTATATTATTACTTGTATTACTTGACATTTGAAGCTTCAGATACTCTAGAGAATTTGGATAGAGTATATATATATATATATATATATATATATATATATATATATATATACTGTATCCAAATTCTCTAGAGTATCTGACAAACACGCATACATATATATACTGTATATATATATATATATATATATATATATATATATATATATATATATAATCTGTCACAAGATTTAAAGTGAAAATGTCTACATGAAACAAATGCATGGCAGATATTCCTTCTCAGAAATTCCACAACACATTTACATGGAGTCTACAACATACTAAACAATAAAATGTATGCTGTTGCTGCAGATTTCATGGAGATGCATTGCAAAATGCTTTCAGAAGCATACATTTACTTCATTTAAAATTTACACCACAAAACAATTTCTATTTTTTTTTCGACATGTGGATAAGATTAGTTTACCATCCATTGAATTTGCAGCTACTGTGCATACTGTGTATTCTCTGCCCTCAGTTTCCTGGAGAAAAATCTGGAGCAGATATGTCACATGTAGTATAAATAGTATTGGATTGTCTTGGGATTGGTCAACAATATGGGTATGAGTGAAAAAAACATGGTACACATTAGAGATGAGCGAGTTGTATTCGATCAAATACGACTATTCGATTGAATACTCGTATCGGTCGAATACCACGTGGGAAAATTCCATTGAATTCAATGCAAAAACCTCCTCGTGCTCCTCGTCCTGCTACTTCCGGAACTTGGAGGATCCAATGTGTCGAACTTTGGAAACTGGAACAACATTCCTGTTTTTCCCATAGACTATAATGTTATTCGATATTCAATCGAATAGTACTCGGTCATCTCTAGTACACATATAGCTACTGTTCTTTTGTAAACAATACAAGGTCATTTCATTGCATTAAATATAATGGTCCTAGTGGTCAGGCCACTATAATCAAACATCAATAGCCTAGTAGAAGGGATTGTCGTGGAACAGGTGCCATGAACTCCATTGGTGCCAAAGCAACTCGTGTACATCTTCTGTAATGTATGCTTTTCTTGAACAGCTGTTTGAGGGGGTATATTGTTGTTTGGGATGTAAGAGAATTGCCAATCTGGAAGCCCAGATTCTGGATCTAAATGAGCAACTCTGAACATTGGAGTGAACTCTGATAGCAGGCATTATATATATTATATATTATACATTATATATATTACGGCATAGTGGTACAGCGGAGACCTGGTAGCTATGGCAGCCGTCCTGCTGCATCTTTAAAGACCCTACATCCGCAGTAATAATACAGCAGATGTCAGAAAGGGGTTAAATGTATTTTCACAGGAATATATGACGGGTAACATGACTAGAGAGAGTATAAGCCCTCCATTAAATGGCATCTGTTTAACCCAGGGTAAAGTACAGAGGTGCCTTAAAAATGTTAGAATAGACAAATCGGAATAGTATTCACAGGACAACTAATATAAATAGGGGGTGAGTGTACTGTATGGAGACTACAGAGACGCGGTTATTTAGTTTAGAAAAAAGACGGCTACGTGGACACCTATGTAGAAATACATGATGAGAGAGTACAAAGATCTCTCTAAGGATCTTTTTACACCTTGAACAGAAAAATATTACAGGTTACAAGTTTTAGATTTTTTGTAAAGTTAAATTGATTCACAGTTTTTTACTGATTTGGAGTAGGGAAAGATTTTTTTTCCCCTGACATGGAACAATTGGCATCAGCCTCTCTAGAAGTTGTCATAGAGTTAGGGCCCCTTCACACGGCGTAAGCGCTCGGCTCATTCCGAGCCGTACATGCGAGCGCTTCTAAACACTTCCCATTCGCTTCAATGGGAGCACGCGTAAAGACGGCTTTACGCGCGCTCCCATTGAAGTGAATGGGAAGTGTTTAGAAGCGCTCGCGTGTGCGGCTCGGAATGAGCCGAGCGCTTACTCCGTGTGAAGGGGCCCTTATAGCTCGGACTTGTGTCTTCATCCACCCTCATCTACTATGTTATTAGGTAATATTAATTTTCTCTATACATTCCACATTTATATCCTGCCAACAACAATTTTCATATTTCTTCTTACTGATGCTAGTCATTCAGCTGCCAACTTATAAAATTGTGAATTTCATCTACTCTCACACTTATTAAATATCACTAGACTGGGATTTTTTTTTTTTTTTAATTCAAATGTTTTATTAAAGTTTTCCAATAAACAGGTACAGCTAAGATACTGAAGTACATTAATAATACAAGAAATCGCTAGTATACAATAATCATTTAAAATACTAGACTGGGAATTTCACTGTATCATGTTGCTGCAAAAATATTAAAGGAATTTTCCAGTAAATAAAAATGGCTGAGACTGCCCAGTCCCATTGCAGTGATGAGATTTTTTTTTTTTTTTTTTTGAAATTCTTATTTTATTTGGTTTTTTAAAGATTTTTTACAAGCAGAATAAACATGTGGAACATAGCAGATAAATGATAAGTATCATGTAGAGACTATATGAGACAATACAATGTAAAGTCGAACAAGTTTAAGAAATAATCAAATATAAAGTAAAAAGCATTCCAGCAATACAAAATTCTTTCTTGAAAGTTGGTGATGATATCTGGAGAGTTTATAGAAGAATTAGTCCATCCGGTAGTAAATACCGGTGGAGTGCTAAACTCCAAAAAAGGGGTGTGGTAACCAAATCAATAAACAAAATAAGGTTTTAGAAAATGAAACTGTGTGTAACATACAGAATAATGGGAAGAGGAGGAGGGGTAGGGTAAGGAGTAGTTGAAAAAGAAATTGAGGTGCTAAGAGTGATAATGGGCAAAACAGTCGAGGATAGGCGCTACTTAGGCACGTCTAGCATCCATAGTTAGAGATGCGTTTCTGAATTTTAACCAAGGCGACCAAATATTGAGGTATTTATCTTGGCGTCCTTTAGACCAGTAGATTAATTCTTCGAATCTTGAGATAAGAGATACTTTTTCAAGCCAAAGGGCTAATGGAGGAGCTGATTGATCGGTCCAGTATGCTGGAATAAGCGATTTTGCTGCTTCAATGAGGTGCGTGGTCAGATCATTTTTGCTAGGACGATAATCTGCTTGAGGAAGTGAGAGTATTATTGAGGCTGGAGAAAGGGTTATAGCGGAGTTTGTGATGACCCTAATTTTCTGTTGAATCTGAGACCAGTAGGAACTTATGAGTGGGCACGACCACCAAATGTGAAGGGGGGTTCCTGGCTCCAGATTGCAGTGCCAACAAAGATTGGAGTCAACTAGTTTGCGTGAGAACAGCCATGAGGGGGACCTATGCCATCTGACTAAAGTTTTGTAATCTATTTCCATTGATTTGACACATGTTGAGAAGCCGTGAGACGTTGAAAGAACGGTCTCTATATCATCTTGTGATAATGTTATATTTAGCTCTTTCTCCCAGGAAGTGAGAAATGTTGGTTTAAAGCTGGTAGGAGTAGAAGATAATGCCTTTTTGCAATGTGTAAGTTTCCTCTTGTGGGGCTCATCAGCGCGAATCAGTTTCTCGAACCTTGTTGAGGGTCTGGAGATCATTTCTAAGTGTGGAATGGACGACAGGCACCATTTAAAGTGTTCATAGTGTAAGTGTGTTCATTTGGTTTCTGGGAGCTTGGTGCTAAGTTCTAGAAAAGAGATCGGTGCACCTTTTTGGTATATTTCACCTAGCGTATGACCTTTGAGTTTTGTCCAGAATTCTTTTATAAACTTCTTATTCTTTGGGAGCAAAGTAGGGACTAGCTCAGCAGGAAATGCTTTTGAAGGGTTTGGAGCCAACGTTTTACGGTTCATAGTCCATATCTCGCAAGGGCCTTTGAGAAGGAGTGGAAAGGAGCTGTCACGAATACTTTTTAGGCTAGAATTCCACATGATGTTAGTTAGTGATTGGCCAAATTCTTCTTCAGCGAGGAGGCGGATCAAAGAGTTGTTGAGTGGTGCGCTGAGTGAGAGCCATCTATGTAGTAAATTAGCCTGATAGTAAGTATAGATGTCTGGGAAGGCGATGCCTCCTCTGGTTTTGGGTTTAGTCAACAGCGCATATGCCAATCTTGGGGATTTATTCTTCCAAACATATTTTGAGAAGAGGGATCGAATTGCGTTTAGGTAATCCCTAGGCAAGGAAATGGGGAGCATTTGGAATCTATATAGGAGCATAGGTAATACAAATGATTTAAGAAGGTTTTTTCGTCCCATCCAAGATAGGTACGGAAGATCATAAGAGTGTAGGGTACCCTGAATATCTTTCAATAAGGGCAAGAAGTTTTCTTTATAAATATCTGCTGGGTCACTGGTTAATTTTATTCCTAGATATTTTATGCTATGATATCTCCAGATGTAGGGAGATGATTGTTCTAGTTCCTGGGAAACGTTTGATGGAAGGTTAATAACTAAGACCTCTGATTTCGACAAGTTTGGTTTATAATTAGACAAGGAACCATAGGTAGACATTAGGTCAGTCAAAATTGGAAGGCCCTCCCTTGGGTTCGAGACTAAAAACAAAATATCATCAGCAAACGCTGCCGCATGTAGGGAACCTGAGCTGACTGGTAGGCCACATATTTTGGGGTGGATTCGTACCGCCTGAAGTAAGGACTCAAGAGAAAGTATAAATAATGATGGTGATAAGGGGCATCCCTGACGGGTTCCATTTTTTATGTTAAAGTAAGGGGAGAGAGACCCGTTAATTTTCAGTCGAGCATGTGAGTCAGAGTACAATGAAAAAATAGCTGTGACAAACTTTTCAGGGAAACCAAAAACATCTAGCGAGGCTTTAATAAAGTTCCAGTCAACTCTATCAAATGCCTTCTCGGCGTCTACACCGAGAAGGACCAAGTCATTATTTCTTTTGCGTGCCAGGGAAATTGCATGGAGCAGCTTATGGGAATTGTCTTTTCCCTCTCTGGATTTAACGAAGCCTGACTGTTCTTCATTCAAAAGCCTAGGGAGATATGGTTGTATCCTTAATGCTAGTAATTTTGCCCAGATCTTAATGTCGAGATTTAACAGTGAGATTGGGCGATAGCTTCCACACAACATCGGGTTTTTCCCCTCTTTAGCAATAAGAGCAATAAATGCTTCTTGTGACTGCTTTGGGAGAGTATCACCATTTAGTAAGGCATTACACAGCTCCACTAATCTAGGGAGTAGAACAGAGCTAAATTTTTTGTAGTACATCAAGGTCAGGCCGTCCGGGCCCGGGCTTTTACCTGGTGGGAAGGTTTGAAGTACTTTCTCAAGTTCATATTGATCAATTGGTTTAAGCAAGGAAGTCGCAGATGCATATGATAATTTGGGAAGGCCCAAGGAATGTAGGAAATCTTTAGTCTTAGTTTCTCTCTCTAAAACATTCTCTTGAGTGTCACCACCTCTGATATTGTATAGCTGTTCATAAAAGGTTTTGAAAGCGTCTGCTATCTTTGGTGTGTCTGTAATTCGGTTATTTAAAGAGTCTTTAATTTCTCGAATGTAAGTTTTGTCTTTTTTCTTTTTAATATATTGGGACATAAGTTTCCCTGCTTTGTCTCCATGTTCATACATTTTTAATTTATAAAAAAAACTGATGTCTCGAGACCTGATGTTGGAATAAGCGCTTTAGTCTGTCACGTAATGAGGAGAGTTCATCTTGAAATGCGGCAAGTCTATTCGCTTTTTGCAGTCTTTCTATAGAGGAGATTTGGGCCAGTAGAGAGTCTACTTCTCTCTGTCTCTTTTTTTTTTGTATGTGATGCTTTGGCTATCAAAATTCCTCTTAAATATGCTTTATGACTCTCCCAAACCATGCAGGTAGAGGATTCTTCATTTGTGTTTAGTTTGAAGAATTCCTCTAAGTGTTTGGTGACATCTGCAATTAGGTCAGGGTCGTTAAGTAAGCCTTCATTAAGTCTCCAGTGCCACTCGGAAGGGGTGATGTCCGGGAAAAGAAATTTTACTGAGACCGGGGCGTGGTCAGATATAGTGGCCACGTCTATCTCTGATGAGAGTAGCTGATGGGATATGTGGGAAGAACATAGAATGTAATCTAATCTCTGATGAGAGTTATATTTGGGGGAGTAATGTGTATAATCTTTAGTTGAGGGGTGAGTTGATCTCCATGTATCAAATAGGCCCATTTCATAAATGGTTTTATTTAGTGAGCCTAAGGTCTGCTGCGAGATAGCAGATTTGCCAGAGGAGGAATCCAGCTGTGGGTTTAAAGTAACATTTAGGTCACCTCCAAGGATTATGTCACCTTGCGCGAATTGTTTGAGAACACTCATTGCATTTCTGATCCAATGACCCTGGTCTTGGTTAGGGGCGTATAGGCATGCTAGGGTGATTTTCTTGTTAGCTAGTGTGCCTTTTAGAAAAAGGTAACGTCCCTCTGAGTCTGCATGTTGGCAATGGCAATCAAACGGTATAGAGTGTTTGACAGCAATCGCTACTCCTTTGCTCGCTGATGATGGGTGTGAGCTAAAGTACCATTTGTCATACATTTTCTTGGGGAAAGAAGGAATATTATTGTGCTTCAAATGTGTCTCTTGGATGAAAATAAAGTCTGATTTAAGTTTTTTAGCAATCCTCAATACACTATGGCGCTTTTGAGGGGAGTTGAGGCCATTTACGTTGAAAGTGGTTAAAGTCACCGTCGACATTCTCAATGAAACTATGGAAGACATGTTGGTATAAGAGTGGAGTTCTATAGGCCCACCGACTGTTAGCGAAAGAGGAGATGAGAATGGGGGAGGGGTGGAAAAAAGTGCTCCTCTCCTTATCGAAGAGTACAGTTAGTTGGAGGGAGAAATTTTTAGAGTAATAGTTAGTAAGAACAGTTTCAAGTAGCTGTAAAATTAAGTTACACACAAGAACAGCAAAGTATAAAAATACTACTAACTAGGTCAACTAGACTAGTAAATAACAAAGAAGAACAAAGTATTGTTCAAAACAATTCAACAAATTTTTGAAGTGATAAGATAACGGAGCGGGAAAATAAGTAGGGTCTGATCAGACATGTCCAGCATAATCCCGCTTCATATGCATAAAAATACGATGCGTGAAGACAGAGCAAAGAACATTATGCTAAGCAAATATATATGAGATGATCACAAGATTCAGGGTAAGGGGGTGGGGTGGGAGGGGGGGGGAGGAGAGGAAAGTAGGAGAGAGGAGGACGCAGACCCCCAGGGCCGCCCTTATTATAGGGACAGGGCCAAGGGATCCGGGGCCCCCTCTCCCCAAAGGCAACAAAAAAGGACATATCGCTAGGGATAGCGACTAGGTAGTCTGGTATACTTAAATTAGCTGTAGATAATGTCATATATATAAAGATATATGCATGGAAGTAAGGTAGGTACTGCAAATATAAAGACTTAGCTGTAGTGTCCTTCGGTAGGAGAGAACAATAACCCTGTGTCCTATAGAGAAGGGACTTCATAGTCCTATAACATAGTCCTGTTCAGTGTAAAGACTTGTACTGCTGGAGAGAAAACGTAAACAGGCATGCTGTAACAGCTGTTTCAACGTTCAGGTTGGTCTCATCTTAGTGGCAAATTTCCTCGCTTTTGGGGACTTGTAGCGGGGTGGGTGGTGATCTTCTCCCAAATCCAATAGGTCAGGTAGATCCGGTAGAGGAGGCATAGGTAGCCATGATGGAATGTCCATGGGTGGTACATCCAGGAGGGCCCAGATAGGGGAAAGATCATCAGGAGTGTGGATAACATGGCGTTTCCCTTTAAGCATAATAGCTAAGCCGAATGGATATAACCACGCATATTTTATCTCCCTTTGTCTAAGCAAGTCTAGCAAGGGACGTAACATGCGCCGTTTAGCGAGTATGGAAGGCGCTATGTCCTGATATATGCTAACTTCATCTTCTCCAATTGTAATCTTCTGCTGGCTTCTTGCTGCGGTAAGTATGGCTGTTGTGTCCTGGTACGAGAGGAGGCCACATATAATGTCGCGTGACGGCTCCCCCTGCTGGGGTTTCGGTTTAACTGCTCTGTGTATACGCTCGATTACAATAGCGTTGGCGCGGTCTGGGCCTAGTAAATCTGAGAATAATGACTGCGCCATACTCTGAAGATCATCAGTTGCGCTTTCTGGTAGGCCCTTTATTCTTATATTTCTTTGCCTGCTGCGATTTTCCTGGTCTTCAACCAGGGTTAAAGACCTGTCTATATAGTCTTTGTGAATGCGCAGGGCTGCCGCTACAGAAGTAGAGTGATTTATGATAGCTGTGTGGCCAGCTTCTAGTTGCTGCACCCTGTTGCCTATTCCTTGAATGCCAGCCTTAATATCTGCGAGGTCCGTAAGGACCGGGGAAATCGCTTTGGACAAAGCCTTTTGTAGATACGATCGTGAGAGAGTAGTAGGCTCAATATCTACCTGTTCCTCCTCACGCAAACTGTCCTGATCCGAGTCCTCCTCCATGTTCAGGGCCTGTTTTGCTGCGGGCGCCATCTTGGGATGCCGAGCGGGAGAATGGAGGGACTTTCTTCTCAGGAATTTTTGTAGGTCGCTCTGATGTTTATGCTGTTTTGGGGTCTCAGGGGGTTCCTGGCCCCTTTCCTTGCCTGTCTTCACCATCTGGAGGGAGAAAGCTTGAGATAGAAGCGGGATATCTGCTGTCTATGACGGAGCTCTGAAATCAGGCAGCCATCCGTGTATGCGGTCAGACTCCGCCCCCGCAGTGATGAGATATTGACAGAGCAGGGGCGTAACTACCATAGAGGCAGCAAAGGCGGCTGCCACAAGGCCCGGGCCATTAGGGGGCCCGGTGACAGCCACTACCACTGCGTTTTTTTTTTTTTTTTTTAATAGGCCGTTACGGGCCCTATTCACTTGCCGATCCTGGCTGGGCCACAAACACTATCATTATACTCAAACACAAACACTATACTTTGAAGACCCCCGAGTATAATGATTGGAGGCCCGGGAGAGGTAAGGGAACATAACAAACACTGTTGCTTACCTCTCCACGATCCTGCCAGGCCTCCTTCCTCACGTCCTTTCTGACGTCTGTGACGTTACATGAACCCGGCCTGCGTCCCGGGTCATGTGACGTCTGACGTCATTTCAGAAGGACGGCAGCAGAGAAGACAGCGTAGGAGCCGGGGACAGGTAAGAAACAGTAATTTTTTATGTTTTTATTTCCCCGGGTCTCCGATTATTGTACTTTGGGGTCTGAAAAGACCCCAGAGTATAATAATTGTTTATGGGTGTCCACTATGGGGTATAATACTGTGTGCAGGGGCCAGTAAGGGACATAATATTGTGTGTAGGGGACACTATGGGGGATGATACTGAGTGCAGGGGCCAGTAAGGGACAAAATACTGTGTGCAGGGGCCACTAAGGGACATAATACTGTGTGCAGGGGCCACTATGGGACATAATACTGTGTGCAGGGGCCACTAAGGGACATAATAGTGTGGAGGAGGGGGCCGGTCAAGGTCTTCGACGTCAGTGTCAGTTGGGGGGGGCCATGTCAAAAGTTTGCCACGGGGCCCCGCCATTCCTAGTTACGCCACTGTGACAGAGGGATAGTCTATAGCAGGTCATCACTGTGGTGGTGACATGTCCCTGTGTTAACATGCCATTGCTGTTTAACCATTCTCGCACATTTTGAAAGGATTCTTTATTCACTGGACAACTCCTAACTGTGATTCCATGGAATCCCAAAACGGATGCAATGAACACCGCTAATAGTATAAAAAATGCCACTTAAAAAGTAACACTCCTCTAACCAAAAATGACATACCAAAATAAAACCTCTATATCGTGTATAATAGGAATGTGAATTAATGGATCCTACATTCCTGTATTCCTACATATACTCTTCCATATCATCACTCTGCTGTTGCGCTCGCTTCCTTTGCGTATCAGCCACCCCATAACTTGCTACAGGAACCTGGTAATAAAGCTGTTCCTATCTAGTAACTGCATTTCCTCACCAGAGCTTGCACTATGCATTATTAAGATACATTGTTACCTAGTAGAAAGAGGAATTTATTCCTCACTCATTTCTCCATTTTTATAAGATAGATTTTTTCATAAATCTGGTTTACAAACGGTTCATGTATCTTTATGCTACATATATTGTATTCACTAGAAGCTAGTTTATTACATTAAAATGCAACATACGCATTTCCATAAATGTTTTACATGATTTTTGAAGATCATTGCCATTTATCATGCTAATCTCCGCCAACCGAGCATTGCCTCGTGACTTCTTTTTTCCCATAATTCCTTCCGCATAGTTGGAACTGAGGCAGGCATCTTTTGACAGCATCATTTGTAACACAGGGTATAGAGTTTTCAGCACTGCTGGAATCTGACACAACATTTGTTCCTAATGTTTTTTTGGCTTTGGCGTAGCAAAATCTTGTGTATTGGTAGGATTTTAGCTGCATAGCGGGCTTACACATATTAAGATAAAGTAACAAATATAATCAATAGGTTTGATTTCATTTTTCCTTCATATTACTAGATATATACAGCATTGTGGGAAGGTTCTAAGCTGCAAAGTAAGAACGCTCTCAAAAATAGAAGTGTTAGCAATTTTTAGTCAATTAACAAAAGGTTAAGTAAATGAACAAAAGTGAAATTTTATTAAAATCAAAATTTGGTGTGAGCGCCTTTTTCCTTCAAAGTAGCATCAACTCTTATAGGTACATTTAAACAGGTATTGAAGGAACTCTGCAAGGAGGTTGCTCCAAACATCTTGGAGAACTAACCACAGAAATGTGGGTGCAAGGTTGTTCAAATCCTTCTGTCTCTTCATGTAACCCCAGACAGACTTGATGATGTTGAGATCAGTGCTCTATGGAGGTAATATCATCACTTAAGGACCCCTTGCTCTTATTTACTCTGACGATCCCATAGCTACTCCATTAAAATATTATGTTACTGATTAGGGTTGAGCAATCGTGTTTGGAAAAAATCGGATTCCGATCGGCGATCGAGAAAATTTCACGATTGCGATCGGAATTCCGAACATGATCTTTTTAGGTGGGATCGGGTCGGTAGTATTTCCCACAATGCCTTCACACTGAGTATATAGTGTATACTCAGTGTGAAGGCTCCGCTGCGGTTCCATAGGAATGAATGGAAGCAGCCGACACACAGTCTTAACCCCCTGCACGCCGGCTGCCTCCATTCATTCTAATGGGAAACTAAACTAACATGTCTCGTAGCTACTTACCTCCAGAGATGGCTGCTCCGCTGCTGTTCGCCTCGCTGCTGCTCCAGCTGCAGTCTTCTTTGCCTTGCGGCCCCCTCCCTGCCAGGTTAGGAGAGTGTGGGCGGGTTAGGAGAGTGTGGGTGGGTACAGGGCAGAGAGACAAGACGTCTCCCCTCCCAGTACCCACCCACACTCTCCTAACCCGCCCACACTCTCCTAACCTGGCAGGGAGGGGGCAGCAAAGGGAGAAGTAGACTGCAGCTGGAGCGGCAGTGAGGCGAAGAACACCGGGCAGCGGACCAGCCATCTCTGGAGGTAAGTGGACAACAGGGGGGACTAAGTAGCCAGAAGATTAAAAAAAAAATCCTCTGGCTACTTAGTGATTCACTACACAGTGTGGATTCTAACAATTCTTAGATTCCATGCTGTATAGTGAATAGGATTGCTTTTAAATTCCGATCTCCGATTAATAAAAAAAATCCCATTGACTTGCATTGGGATCGGAATTGGGATCGAGATCGGGTTCGAATGAAAAATGATCGGAAATCGGATTTTAAAATCGATTTTGAAAAGTCAGGATCGGCTCAACCCTATTACCTTTGTTCTTACTCATGTTTTACGAATGATTGTAAAATTGCAATGGTTTTTACAAAAGTATGCCACAAATTTACTAAAATGGGGATAAAAAAAAATCACTCATTTCAATACATCTCAAAACTACCAATATCAAACGTAGGGAAAATGTTTGATTTCAAGATGACCAATCTTTACTTCTGTATTGCCCAAGGTGTCTTGTAATGGATCTTTACTAGTTTCCTGCTGAGAACATTTGCACACTTGGCCAAATTTCGAAGAGCATTCATTCTTAGGTTACATTTTAGTAATCCAGTATAACCAATATGCTCAATGTTGAGATTCCTGAATCTAATATAGTTAGTTACAGTATGTCGCCAAAAAAGATAAACCGTTTTAAACAGTAAAACTTCTGTAGTACACCCGCCTCTACCGGATGCATGCCACAAGCTCTTAAATATAGTGGAAACACCCCAGATATCACCAGATAACCATTTAATGATCTGCATGATCTCACAATAAATTTTTTGTAGGCAATGAAAGTCTCCGCTGAGATATACTAGCTCCATGTGCATGCTTTCTAGATAAAACTGTAATTCAACAATGGAATTCTGATACATAGTGTTGTCATATCACCAGACCTGAAAATATACAGAAGGAATTGTACAATTACAGTTATCTAGGGGATAATTTGGCCAAAAAAGTGACACATAACATGTCTCTTATTGTTTAGTGCCGTCTGGCATCTTGATGACAGGATACAATTATTTGGCCTCATCTAACCATGCTAAGCCTATATTCACACAACCAAGGCAAAATCCAACTGTGTGTTTAACCTCTTAAGGACACATGATGATTTGTACGTTAATGTATGGTGAATTTTTTCATACTTTCATGCCCCTCTTTCCAAAATGTATAACTTTTTTATTTTCCTGTCAACATAGCTAAGTGAGAGCTTATTCCTTGTGTAACAAGTTGTACTTTCATTTTCACCATTTTGGAGTAAATATAATGATTCGATTAGCTTTTATTAACATTTTTGAGGGGTACATGTGAAAAACCCATAATTTTGTTTTTACAGAGTTCACTTTGCACTGAAGATGACTTGGTAACTTTTTCTTGGGGGGGGTCAATGTAATTATATCAATACCATTTTTTTTTTTTTTGTATTATATATTTACTAGCTTCTGCCCGCGACTTCGTCTGTGTGTTGTTGGCATTGATGGTCCGCCTATATTCAGCAA